>NC_137016.1:28461060-28478560 GCF_032717465.1 Coenobita brevimanus | reverse complement strand
TCCTCTACGTCCGGAAGCGACACATACACCTCATTCGGAAAGTCTCTCCTAGGTTGTTACTTATTCACCCCGCCCACAGTTCATTGCGGAAGGAGTGTATGTTATCGCTGGCTTCATTCATTTATTTACAGTATTTATTTATTTATTTGTGAGTGTGCATTGATTATCTCTTGAACCAAAGAACGGATCATCTTCAAACTTTGCACACAGGTTAGGTATGACACATCGGGGAAGTGATTCGATTTTGGTGAAAATACCCCAAGGTTAAGGGCCTTGAATCTGACCTTGAAAGGTCAAATTCAAGGTGGTCAAATCAGCCAAACGGTGAGAGATAGGCACATAGCGGTAGTTACTATTAATAACTAATAGGAAGTCATATATGAATATCCTATTGACACCATCAGATGTGACCTTCGGTGACCTTGACAGGTCACTCTCAAGGTTACGCAGATTTTGAGTCCTGAAAACAGCCAACGGTGGGAGACAGATGCATGGTTACTATTAGGCTAATCACTAAGAGCAAGTCGTATGTGGAGATTCTACTGGTACCATTTGGCATGACCTTGAGTAACCTTGAAAGGTCAAACTCAAGGTCATGCATATTTTGAGGCCTGAAAACAGCTAAACGGTGAGAGATGGCCACATGGTTACCATTAGTCACTAACAGGAAATCATATATGGAGGTTTTTTTAGCACCTTTAGGACCTTAGGTAACCTTGGAAGATCAGTCTCATGGTCAAGTATTGTTTGAGGCTTCAAAACAGCCAAACGGTGACTACTAATCACTAAAAGGAAGTCATATATGGAGATCCTATTTCCACAATTTGATGTCACCTTGGATGACCTTGAAAGGTTAAAGTCAAAATCACACATATTTTGAGGTCTCAAACAGCCAAACGGTGAGTTGCTGTTTGCACCATAAGATGTGACCTTGAATGACTTTGAAAGGACAAACTCAAGGTCGATCAAATTCTAAAGTTTTAAATCTCAGAAACTGCCATTTCTTTTGTAATAGTGCTATTACGGTCATAAAACTTCATTTAACCCAATTTCCATCACCCTAAATGACTTTGACCCCAATTCAGCCAGCGAGGGTGGGGTGCTGCGATCTCGGGTCACTTTGCTCTAGTTGCCTAATTTATTTGTTTATTTATCTATTTACTTGTATTTTTGTTACTAGCTAAGCACAGAGCTCAATAAACTACATCCATTAACGCACCTGGCAGCCCCCTGAGGCCCGGTTCTCCTTTAGATCCGGGACCGCCAGACAGGCCTCTCTCCCCGTCCCTGCCAGGCCTGCCCCTACGCCCCCTGGAACCCAGATGCCCCATCTGCCCCCTCATGCCTCGTGGACCCTGCCATATAGAGAGGGAAGGAGATCTTTTGGTAATCATCATCATCAACAGCATCACCACCACCACCACCACCATCATCATCATCATCATCATCATCGATCATCATCATCGCGTATAGATGGGGTGAGGTAGGGTCTAGACACAAGAAAAGACTAATTACAAAGGATGGAGAACTTTCAGCAGCAAATCTTTTGAAGTGGACCACAAAGCCATCAGTCATCATCATACCTTGTTTTCCCGCCTAAGGATAGGGTGGGTCACACACACATTCACACATCATTCAAGTCGACGTTTAAACATTATGATGAGTAATTAACAAACTGATAAGTAAATGAATGCATGAATAATTACATGCAGTATTAATAAATTGAAATAATTCGATAAAAACATAAATATATATAAATATATATATGTAGGAATGGAAAAGAAAAAAATACTGTACTAGTGTATGAATATTTAATGATAACGGTAAATAGATATATGAATGAATCATTGCAGACACATAAAGATAAGGCAATCAAATGCATTTCTAACTCACAGGTTCGCCCATATCCCCCGGCTCCCCCTTAAGTCCCGGCTCGCCGTGTGGCCCCTCAGGCCCGGGCAGTCCAGTGAGCCCCATGGGTCCCTCCGATCCCTGCATGGCCATCATGTGCTGCGACAACTGATGCTGGAACTGCTCGAGCAGCTGATCTGGACCCTTCTCGTTCCCTTGCAGGTTCAGCTGGAAGGGGATAGACTCATGTTGTTATGTTTTTACCACAGTAATAAGACCGTTGCAGAGTTGAACTATTATTTTAAAAGAAGAATCATGATTTCAGAAAAAACAGAACCTGCCATGTTCACAATTATTTCTGTGTGAACTACATATTATGCCAGTGAGTCATTTTAATAGTTTGATCTAGATAATTGCAGGTAACTTTTAAACAATCTTTGGTGAGATGAAAAATATGGAGTTTATGCCTCTGTTTCCTCCTTTTGTTATGAATAAAAAATGCAGGGAGGATTACCAAAACTACAGTTCCTGGTTTTACACTTCTTCTTTTGCGTTTTATTCAGCACATCACACCTTCATATCCTTTTATATGTCACTGATGCAAACTATATCGATATTAAAACGCAATAAACCGCATACTAGAGAATGTTAACGTGTAACACGCAGAATAAATTGTTAAAGAAGAGGTGTAACGAAACCTACTATGCCATGTAGAAAGCTGCCCTCTGTTCTGGAATTTTTTTAAGGGTTACCAGCATGAACCCTATTTTAAGTGACATTGAAGACTTTGGAACACCGCTTGCTTAATGATTTATTTTTGCAAAATTTCATCTTGACATTCGCCAGTACGCAACTTAAATTATTTTAATATCGATATAGTTAGCATGGATAACACTCAAGATGATACTGAGGTGTAATATGCAAAATGAATCGCTAAGGAAAAGTGGCAATGAAATCTCCAAAGCCACTTGTGATCCGATGCCATGACTCACGGGGATCATGAAGACATGTCCTGGTGGCCCAGTTACACCGTCCGTCCCTGGGATACCGTCTCTCCCCGGGTCTCCCTTCGGTCCGTCAGGTCCTGGAGGTCCCGGCGGCCCTGGATACCCTCGCAGCACACCTCGAGGAAGGTACCGAGAGGCCGCGGTTGCGTCATAATCCTGTGGGTGAAGACAATAAGAGCTTTAAAGTATAGGACAAGTTCATTTTGGGGGGATCCTAAGCAAGTGCATGTTTTATTTGCATAACGTTTTCTCTTGCACAGGGAGAAGCATTTATCCCTAAATGATCCTCTGTGTAACGGAGAACTTTATCTCTATGCAGCAAACACGCAAGAGTGAAGGGAAGCCTAAGAAAAAGGTATTGCATGGAGCCTTATCTGGAAATTTTCAACACTCCAGGTTGTGCAAACGTATCCTCCTCCTAAGTTACACTCCTAGCTCTTACAAGTATCGCCACAGCTAATCAAAGCTTTCAATTTCTAACCAGCGGCGTACCGAGGGGGGGAGGGGGCATAGGGCCATGGCCCCTTCCCCCTTTTGTAATATAAATATGTGTGTGTGTATATATATATATATATATATATATATATATATATATATATATATATATATATATATATATATATATATATATATATATATATATATATATATATATATATATATATATATATATATATATATATATATATATGTATATATATATATATATATATATATATATATATATGTATATATATATATATATATATATATATATATATATATATATATATATATATATATATATATATATATAATGTATAAAAAATATGACCTGAAAATGATCATAAAATTGGCCCAAATGCAAAAAAAAAATTATTTGGGGGGGGGGGCTTACAGCACCCCTCGGAACCCCCCAGTTGTACGGGCTCGCTGCGTTCGCCAAAGTCATGGGCTGCACAGTTAAAAAGATTAAAGAAAAAGGTCCTCCTCTTTTCAACTTCTTGGGTACGCCACTGTTTCTAACCCCCACCTATACTCCTGTTTCCAGTCTTTATTCTTTTCCGCCTCAACCCAGAACCTGTGTACTCCTGTTTCCAGTCTACAAGTATGTTCTTATCCACCTCAGTCCAGCACCTGTGTACTCCTGTTTCCAGTCTGTATTCTTAATCATCTCAATCCAGTACCTCCTATCTTGCCATAATCTATTCAGTCCAGCTACCCAGCTAACCATGTTGTGTTGAACTGGACCAGATCAGGCGGGGAACTTCCCTTTGTATTCTTTTGTGCATTTTAAAACCATACCTACTCTAGTTTTTAGCCTGTATTTGAATTCATCTCCACCCCAAAACTTTTATGCCTTCTGTCATTTAAAAGCACCCCATCCACCCACCCACTTTCTTTTTTTTTTTACCATACTTATACCTGTATCTATGTTCATTCTGTATTTCCCACATTTATTTTTAATACCCACCCAGTCCGGCAGCCCAACTAACCGTGAAGTTATACTCGGGCTGGACCAGATCGGGTGGCGGGCTTGCATACACAGTCTCATCGTCACTCTCGGCTGCGTATTCCAGGCTGGTGGTGGCGGAGAAGGAGGCTAGATCGGGCAGAGCGTAATCACAGTCTGGCACGTAGTTCTGGCAGTGGTCGTATGCTGCCTCAGGGCCCTCAACGATGTCCAGCTGTTGGATGTCGCCCTAGGGGGAGGGGAAAGGACAGGTGAGGGTTCAGAGCTTTAAATGCTTCGAAATGGTAGGGTTATACCTAACCTTCATTAATACAACAACAACCGAACCCTCTAGAATACACACCTATCATCACAAAATGTACCCCCTTATCAATGCAAAAACCATCAACACAAGACCCCCCCTCACACACACACACACACACACACACACACACACACACACACACACACACACACACACACACACACTAAACAAGTGATATCATCATGGCTCACAGCAAAATACTTCTCGCCCAGCAGTTGTTGTCCCAGAAGGATGATGCCAGCATTGGAGAGGTGTGATGGAGAGTCCCGGGGCAGCGGCTGGGATGTGACGGTCTTGCAGTCCACCAGCAGAGTCACACTGTTGCCCTTCACACTCAGCCCTAGTCGGTGCCATCTGAGGGCAGAGGGAAGGTGGTATTGGAAGAGGGTAATGTAAAGTATAGTAGTATTTACTCACTGTTTGTGGCTGTTGACACAGTCGTTTTAATAGTACGAGTAAATAATAACGAGCTCTGGCTTGTGTGTGTGTGTGTGTGTGTGTGTGTGTGTGTGTGTGTGTGTGTGTGTGTGTGTGTGTGTGTGTGTGTGTGTGTGTGAGTGAGTGAAAATATGTATGTATGTATGTATGTATGCATGTATGTGTGCAATGTTTGGCTACTAATTACATCAATATCGTCAAACTTCTGGGGTGACTTATGCCGCACCATGATGGAATGTACTAAAGTAAAAAAAAAAAAAATGTAAGGATGGGATGCAAGTACATGTTGTTTTACTGCCTCGACCTTGTTCCAGTGGTTCTTGTTGCACTGCCACTCCTTCAATTTCATACATATTATAAAACGTCTTTTCTTTTAATTTTACTCATTTTTAAAGCCTCTGTGTAAGAAAGCTCTGAGGGCATTTATGAGATACTCTGCTTAAGATCATCATAGTGGTGAAGAGATTAATGAAGGCTCCGACTAACCCGCTCCCGTTCGAAGCGTTTCTCTTGAGCTAAATGCAATCTTCTGGAGACAAAAACAAGAGGGAACACTGAAAGAATGCAACACCAACACCATGCGAGCTGTTGGTGATTGAATTTTTGATCCAGCTCTATGACCTTAACCGAAGACTGATTTCTCAGACATAAAAGATCTCGCCCTTGCATGATCACTGACTCCATGGTTCAAAACTGATCAAAAATATTTAAGTACATCTTGCCCTGTGACCTTGAGCTTTCACCGATTGGTCTCAAAACTGAATAATTTAATCTTGAGATAACTTTAAATCATACCACCAAATTTAATTCAGAATGAAAAAAAAGAAAGAGTTAAAATGCCTAGAGTTGACATTGCCTGGTATACTTACATTCTGACCGATTCTTTTCCAAATCAATCCACTTCACCCTTTAGTCACACTTTAACCTTCTACCCAGTTTCTTCTAGGTCGAATCAAAATTGAAAAATTTAACCTATTCCCGGCCTGTTATCTTTGACCTTTTGTGGGCAATATCTGTCGTGCATCAGACCTAGTGAGGATGACATGGCTGTGTGAAAAAAACAAAATTATCAATTTTGACATTTTAAAGCGAAAGGATTCTAAGAAAAAAGAACATAGAGAAATTGGGAACTTCGTCGACTGTGTTTTAGCGTGTTATCGATGTGTTTTAGCAACTTTAGATGTTTTATTTTTTTTTAATAATAAAACAGCGGAAGGAAAAGCAAATGAATAAAAAAATAATAATCCATACACCATATTACTCGCGTCCTCCATTCATAAAATATCTGTAACAGTTGGACTTGAACAACTGTAGGTTGAAGTTTGGGGGGAAACAACTCCGGGGAAGCGAGTTCCAGAGAGATGCAGTTAGGGGAATTAAAGAGTTCTGATAGGCAGAAGTTCAGCAGGATGACTGTGTGACATTCCAGTCATGAGCGCTACCAGATGCCCGTGTAGCACGAGGGAAGGCATGGAGAGGTGGCACAATGGACGCAACTTCGTCTGAGCATTTGTCATAAAAATATCTGTAAAATAATGCAAGGGAGCCAACATTCCTTCTTACTTGTAGGGGAAGTGGTTTATTTATAATAGCAAGATTATTAATAATTCCAACAGCTTTGTTCTGAATTTTGTCAAGTTGTTTTAGTGCAACCTCTCCACATCCATTCCACAAGGGTGAGCAATATTCAAGCTAGGAGTGCACATGACTCTTATAAATTATAGCTAACTGCTCGTCAGTGAAGAAGTTACGGACTCTGTACAATAATCCAAGTTTCTATGAGGTGGTTTTAGCAAATGATCTGACATGAGAGGTCCAGCTGAGGGCATTGTTGAGACACAGAGAATTTCAATACTTTTGGAGATGGGAATATTAGTAGTATTGAAGGTAATATACGAAAATGGCAGTCTCAAAGTAAACTGAATATATTTGGTTTTACTAGCATTAAATAAACAAAGGGAGATGGTCAGGATCAAGTCCTGAGGGTTGGTGAAACGGGAGCTCCAGCTCTCCCTGTTACCAGCTTGCCATCCACCTCGGGAGTACTGCCCTGCTCGACTGGTACTACAAGCATGAGGATTAAGACTACACACTTAAAAATGTAATACATCTGTGTAGTTATGAATGACTATGCTTGCTTAGGCTTGTGAGCACGTCAGAGCCATCCCTACATGGAGTATCTATAGAAACTCTGAAAAAAAGTACTGACGACGTTTGGGTGGTAGATAACGGAAGGTCTCAAGGTTACGACCAAACTTCGGCTGTAAAAAGAAACAAGGCGTCTGACAAGGGATCTGTTTAAGCTTAACTAGATCAAAGAACTGCCATAAACTACTTGGACCTGCCTCCTCCCTCTTCTCTATCACCATCCCACTCTCCTCCCTCTTCTCTCTTCACTCTTCCCTATCATTATTCCTAATACCTCGCTCTCTTTTCGCTCACCCCATCACTGTTCCATTCTCCCCGCTCTTCTCTGTCACCATTCTTCTGCTCTCACTCGTCGCTATGACCATTCCTCCCTCCTCTTTCACTCCTTATTCCTCTGTCTACTGTATTTATCCTGTCCTTTAGTTCTGTACGTATATACTCCTCTCACTTTCTTTACCGATCACTTACTCTTCCAACTACCTCTTTCTTTATCTATGTGTTGTATTTTAATCATCGTCCTCTCTCTCTCTCTGTCGCATTAATTGGCTATGTTTCTAGTTGTGCATCATTAGCTAGAAGAAAAGCGCATAATGTATCACTGGCTCGTGTAAAGTCAAAGCAACCAAGGTCTAGAGAACTGTTAGGGTGTTCTAGACCTTAATGGCAACTATTTCAAATCCTAACACGTGTGTGTGTGTGTGTGTGTGTGTGTGTGTGTGTGTGTGTGTATGTGCGTGCGCACGCTGACAGCGTTACCAGACTCAATGTATTGCCTCCACTGTGATATCTATCTTGGTCATGACATAAGAGCAGCACCACACCACCTTCCCCCATCTCTCACTCCATCAGCTAATTCTATTTATCCAGCTGTCCATATCTGTATGCCTAACCCTCTATCCATCCCTCTATCCAACTCTGCATCTATCATCCCAAACTCACTTACCATCGTTGATAGCCCCGCCAAATTCCATGGGATTACTGCTTTGGTCCTGGTAGAACTGAAACGCTGCATCCATCCCTCCTCGCTTTATCTATCTGACTATGTATCTATTTGTCTACCGGTCTATCTATCTATCTATCTATCTATCTGTCTTATTATCTATCCATCAGGCGAAACTCACTTGCCGTCGTTGATAGCCGTGTCGAATTCGATGGTGTTGTTCTCAGCCGGGTTTCCGTCTTGGTCCTGGTAGAAGAGAGTGACCGCCTCCCCCACCTCCACGAGGAGCTGGTCGTCGCCCACGTCAGAGTACAGGCCGAAGAGTACGGATTTAGACCCTTGATCCGGCCGGAGGGTTGCCATCACGCTGAAGTCCTCGGGGAATTCGACTACGGAGGAAATTTTCAAGGGTGGTGATAGGGACGTGTGCATACTGTGTTTGAATACTTACACGTACATACCTTTCTGCTTCAGTATGGCTGGGGTCTTTCCTTTTCTTTCTAACATGATTCTAAAGTCCTAATGAACTTCAACTGAGGAAGGAATTTCTAAAAGCTGTGTTAGGAGTATAATTTCTTTTTACCCAAATATAGCCCATCAAAAAATTATTGGTGCACATTCAGCGCAAAAGATTTTGACAGCACAAGCGAAGAAGACTGCATTATGGCTGTTGGAATTACCCCACGTTACTAGTAATGATTTGCTTAGGATACGATATTTCAATTTTCTGTTATATTTATTACTATATGCAAATTATCATGTAAAAATATGAATCATCAAGGAACATTGAGAGCTGTACTGATCATTTAGGATACCATCGGACCCCACCTGCGTGACTCTACAAATGTACTTATCTACCTTTTTCGTTAAATATAAACTTCCTTCTATTCCCTATCACGAATTCTTTAGATGAGCAATGTCAGCTTTATGCCGTGCGAAATGCTGTCACACTGCTAAGTCATTGACAAATTCGACAGCAGGTTCTCTCTCTCTCTCTCTCTCTCTCTCTCTCTCTCTCTCTCTCTATATATATATATATATATATATATATATATATATATATATATATATATATATATATATATATATATATATATATATACAGTATATACCTAGGCTGCTTCCCCCAAGGAAATGGAGGTAGCCGAGACAGGACGACACACTCCCCATTTACTCATCCATTCAGACACATTCATTCGCATCTTAGCCCCAAAGGGGAGAAGGAACAGATCCTCACCGCATCACACCGCACATATTGTGGTAGGTGGGGCGGCGGTCAATATCCACTCACTCGATGTAGTGCTGCCCTCGGGTGACTGCCCTTTCCTCTCTTCCTTCCTTCCTTCTCTTTCTGTCTTTATTTCCTTCATTCTTTCCTCTGCTTCTGCCTACGGGTGACTTTGCATTGAGTGACAAGCCAAATGGTTTCCTGTACACCAGAAAACCATTTACTATGCTGGGTGGTAACCATATAACCAAATTATGGAGCCTGGTGTTTAGTGGGCAATTAAGGAGCTCCAAGCGGATTGAGCCTGTGCAGGTTTCTATCCAAGGGGTGGTTGGGGTTTATTGCTCATAAAATGCCACTCAGGGATGACTGAGGCTGGTCACTCTCATCTTAAATGTCAGGACCAACTTGCCTAGACCCGGGCTCATACGCTCCTCATGGGGAAACACGGGATTAAGTTATATATATATATATATATATATATATATATATATATATATATATATATATATATATGAAGATGATATATACCTGCCATTGATTTTTCTATGCAGCAAATCCACACCAACACTATCAGCTTGGTTATCTTGTCAGTCTTCATTCCGGCCAGTGATCAATCTACCTAAACAGCCAGCTCAGAGTCCTCGGTGCATCTCACACTGGTGCCACCCTTAAGTCATGCGGTGCACCTACCTGGGAATATCCTGGCGGTGGGGACCGTAAGGACGGCCTGCTTAGTGATCTTATAGGCCACGTCAGGTCCCTGGCCGAGCCGGTCGTCACACATTCCCCGCGCCTCCTCCACGCCAAGGGGAAGACTCGCCAAGTCCGCCTCCTCCAACAGCCTGCCCCCCGCTGCACAAAAGGAGATGTGCTTCTATTAGTAATGTGAAAATTGGAGGAAGTTAGACAAAGCCTTCATTATATGTAGTAAAAGAGCTGCTGAAGCTGCTCTGTGTGTGTGTGTGTGTGTGTGTGTGTGTGTGTGTGTGTGTGTGTGTGTGTGTGTGTGTGTGTGTGTGTGTGTGTGTGTGTGTGTGTGTGTGTTAGCAAATTGCAAGTCATCCAGATGGAGCTTGATGTGTTGGTGAGGTGGGGTTCCTTCTTGGCTGGACTTTGTGGGTGGGTAGGTGGATGTGTGGCTTCCCGGGGAAAAAGACGTGAGGCGGGCTTATGTTGCTAGTTCCCTTCAAACAGCCTCCCTCCACCCCCCGCGCCGAAACATTAACACTTCTATAAGCATTTCTGTGAGAAGTGGAGAAGTTAGACAAATCTTTCATTATTCACTACACCACCAGAAGTCATTCCTGATCTGAAAAAAAAAAAAAAAAAAAAAAGTCGTCTATAGGAAGAAAGAAAAATCCTCGTCTATAGGGAGAAAAAAAATCTTGCAATTCAGCTGTTAGAACTGTGGGGTCTGGACATAGCCTTCATTGTGTATTTCACTACCATACGTCTCCCCTGAATAAAGAACAAATTGTCTTTAGGCAGTGGAAATAATATAAAAAATATGACCTCGGACTGTGGAAATTGTGTATACAGTATCCTGTGTATAAATACCCAACCCTTGACCCAGACACCCGACACTCCATTATCAACACATGTACAGCTGCAAGTAAAAGTTCTTTTACTCCCTCATGGAAACCGAGAGTCATATTCTCGTCATCTTGGGTTAGTCTCCAGCATCGTTTCCTTACCATTTTGTTTTTCACTAAGCGATAATATTCTCTTGTATGTTACTTATGCAAACGAAGTCGAAATTATGACGATACAAATAACAAAGAAAAGATTATTAAGATGCACTGTGCAAAATAGGCTACGTCACAGGAGGATGAGCTGACAAAAAGCATCCTATGCTCACAAAAACACGATCTCGCATGTCAATGTACATATGATAATTAACCAGACTACCTAAAATGAGACTGATGACAGCCTCAAAATAAACTATGCCATTTCTATGATCAAGTGGTAGCGTATTGGCATGTAAGGGACTGTTACCCGTAGGGTCGCCCAGTCAATCCGAGACTTGGCAGGAAACAATTCAGGAATTACAGTTTCTTTAATAGAACTCAGAGTTTGAATGCTGCGCATAGAAGACAGCAGAAAACCTCAGGCAACGGAGTATCAGGATTATTATCAGGAGCCGAAAGTATTAAAAAGGAAAGAAATTAAGATTAATGCTGAAAACAGGCAAACGCTGCAAAATTTGAATAAAATCGTTTTTTGGCAGCAATAATACACAGTACACTTAAAATGGGAGTAAAATTCATATTTCTTATCTTGAATACTAAATTCGAATACGAGAACATCACCTGAATACGATGCTAGACACGAAGTGTTATGGAAAGGATGTAGAGCCCTAACATTGTCTTATTTTCCCATTGGGCTACTTGAAATAGGCTATAAAAAGACAGAAAGCTCTGCCAAGTTAAAGTGGACAGACAATATAATATTCTCGTATTTCAGTGAGCTACCGAAAGATCGTTTCTGAACTCGGTTATTAAAATGTGAACAACAGCGCTTCCTTAAGCAGAAAATGTTAGCATGTTAACAGGTAGAGGAATCAAGTTTTTGATGTGATGAAAATAACAAGGTTTCATTTACCCCAGTCAGGAATAACAGGTTAGCCAGGTGTGCCAGGGCCTCATCCCATGATAGTTGAACCAACTGCTGTATTTGACGCGGTGACGAAAGGTGAAAAAGTGGAGAGTGGAGGCATGACCGTAAGAATGGACATGGCTAGATGTGTGCCTCAAAAGATTAATATGTGTTTTGAAGTTAGCAAGGATGAAATGAGAGAGATGTCACTGTAGTGCAGGAGACAGACAGACAGACAGAGACTAGCTAGAGGGCCTGTCAACGCTAAGTAAGGTGACACCGGCTGGCTGCGCGGAAGTTTTATGGTTATTAATCACGGCTCGCCACTTTCTTACTGCCTAGTTGTTGTTTTGACTCGCTTTTTCTTTACTTAGCTTTGAAATTATAGCATTTTAGTCACGCATGCATATTTAAAAGAAAGTAACCATATTAATCTTCAACAGTACACACAGTCCTTCGTAATCATTCAACATCCATGGGGATTCTCTCTCTCTGAACCGACTAGTATCATGGACAGATCATATTACTTCCCTTGCAAAATTCACTTCCCAGAGACTGAATATGCTGAACTGACTACTTTTTAAAGCCATGCGCAGTTGTTGACTCACCCGCCTCTCTGTGGAGTACAACTCTCATGTATGTGTTTTCGGAGGAGGTGGGGGCACATACAACTCTCATAAACAGGGAGGAGCTAAAGACTTCTCTTCTCATCAACCCCCCCCCCCTCTTCCTGACTCCTTTTAATCTCCCTCCCTCCTCTCTAAGGTACTGAATCCATCTCCCTTCACTTTCGCTATTTCACTGGTCACTGCTCATCTTAACTGTCTGCTTGCATCCCTCCCTCATTACAGAGGTACAAAAAAAACGTCAATCAACGCATTCAAACTGTATTTCCTTCCTCTTCAACATCCAGCCTTTTCTATTCAATGTGTCCAGGTATCTCGAAATAAATAGAACTTGGACAGTTTTTAGTAGAGTCCCAGCCTTATAAACACCATGGTACCACCGGGATACGGACTGAACGTACTGTACCAGTGCGAGGACAACGAAGACGACTGATAATCTGCGTGTGAGAAACAAAGCAAGTCGTGCCATCCTACCAATGACACCCTCTGAAAAGAGAGAGAGAGAGAGAGAGGGTGGGGAGGGGCTGAGGGGGGGAACAGAGACAGAGACAAAGACAAAGACAGGACGAGGGAAGAGGGGAAAAGACAAAGAAATAAACAAACAAACAAAATGATACGGACAGAAAGAGTATGCAAGAGGTTGATATGGCTATCCCTCAACCAGGAAAAAAACAACAAAAAAACAAAAAACAAAACTGGTGGTGGTATGACTGGCGGGTGACTCCCTCGAACAGCTGCGCCAAGACAACAAACATCAGCTGATTTCATGGCCTCTGTCTAGATGTGATAAAGCCATTCGTCCGGCCAGCCACGATTGCTCTACCAGCCTCGTTTTCCACCGACCTACAAGCTGTGTGGGTCTGGGTGTGGCTGTGCGTGTGAGTGTTGGTTTGGGTCTGGACGAATGTGTTTGTGTGGGTTTGAGTGAATGTGTTTGTGTGGGTGTGGCTGTGGGTGTGTTGGTGTGCATGTTGGTATGAGTGTGAGGGGGGTGTTTGTGTGGGTGTAGGTGCGGGTATTCGGTGAGAACGTAAAATTAAATATGTGGGTGGGTTTCGGAATGGGTATGTGGGTGCGCGTGGATAGTTGTGGATGGGTACAGATGTGTGACAGTGGGTTAGTGTATGTATGCAAGTGTATATGTGTCGGGGTGATGTGTGTGTACTGCGCACCCTCACCATCACACCAAATCCATTCATTCCGCAAGCCCACTGCTAAACTCACCTCTCATCTCATCATCTTAGTGAGTATGGTAGCCGTCGTCTTCTATAGTAGAAGGACAGATTTAAGTGTGTGTGTGTGTGTGTGTGTGTGTGTGTGTGTGTGTGTGTGTGTGTGTGTGTGTGTGTGTGTGTGTGTGTGTGTGTTTGTGTGTGTGTGTGTGTGTGTGTGTGTGACACTGAGTGAGTGTGGGTGTGGGTGTACGACTGAGTGGGTGCGGATGTGGAGGTGGTAGGTGTACCGGTACTTGTGGGTGGTAGCGGGTGGGTGTGGATGGTTGCGGGTGTGGCTGTGGTGGTGGTAGGTGTAAGCTGGATGGTGGGTGTAGGTGTGGGTAATGAACGGTTTGTGTGGGTGACAGCAGGTGGGTGTGAGTAGTGGTGGGTAGGAGTGGCTGGCTGAAAGTGAGTGTGACTTGGTCGGCGCCAGTAGTAGTGAGTGGGTGTGTGTTGGAGTGGATAACTGTGGGTGGCAGTGGGTGGGAGTGAACAAATATACATGGTAGAAGGTGACAGTGGAGGGAGGGGGGGATGTGGAGGGCAGTGGGTGGGTGTGGATGGATGGAGGTGGTAGTGAGTGAATGACACAGGGTGAAAATAATGAGCAACACTAAGTAGTATGGGTTATGTAAAAAGCAATTTATTCCGAATTAAATGAAAAGGAAAGCACACAATAATACAAGAAGGACCGCTCAGACAGTGCAACACCCGCGCCCACCAATTGGTCTAAAGGCCGAACATTTGACTTTGCCCTGAGACCTCGATCTTTGAAGAATTTCTTTCAAATCCAAATTACTTAAGTCGTATCTGACCCTTAACCCTTCCACCAAGTTTGGTCCAAATTGGATAAAAACTGTTTCAGTTGACTTTACTCTGTAACCTTAACATTTGGCCTTTCCCTATTACCTTGACCTTTGTATGATTGTTCTCAATGCCGAATCCTTTTTGCCTATCCTTGCCTTTCCCTGAACCCTCCCATAAAGCTTGATTTAAATGGGATAAAACATTTCTAATTCTCCCTTAGTCCTACTGTACTCAGAAACAATAGGTCAACTCCTTGGCTGATCCTCAACCCTCCCCTACCAAGCTTGGTCTAGATCGAATAGAAATGTTTCAGGTATTCTGACAGCCACGAATCAAACATTGCTCTTGCCCTGTGATCTTGCCCTTTGGTTGAGTGTTGTCAAAATCGAATCAGTTCGTTCCTGCCTTACACTCAGCGTTGCTACCAAGTTTGGTCTAAATCGGATTAAAGCTGTTGAAACTGACCATCCTAGGTTAAACTTTGACCTAGCCCTGTGACCGTAACCTTTGATGTATTGTTTAAAAACCAATAGATCAACCCTCTGGCTGACCTTCAACCCTTTGAACAAATTTGGCTAAAATTGATTTAAAATGACTGAGTTATTTTATTCAAACAGATAAACAAACAGAAAGGCAGAAACACACACACACACACACACACACACACACACACACACACACACCAGAGCGGGTGTAACGAGGAGAAGAAGGAGGAGAAGGAGGAGGAGGAAGAGGAGAAGGAGGAGAAGAAGAAGAAGAAGACGAGTGAGAAGTAGAATGTCCTGTTGCATTACCGTTGCGCTATGAGAGGTGCCTGTAAGCTGGATGAAGTCGTGAGGCGGTAGCAAGATTTACTGCTTCACTTCCATTATGCATTATTCACTCTAATCAGGCCTACATCAGACGATTTTATTCAGCTTAAGAAGGAATGTAATATAATGAATGAAAAGGCCAATGAGGGATACTTAATTATAACCTTCCTGTTCGAGATATACGTACACATCCCAAAGGGAATAACATCGTCTGGAGATGGCAAGAACGGGTTACCTCCTCGGGCTGAAGGTGTTAACATGAGACATTTCATCGTAGTGAAAAGGTTAAAGACACAGCCAAACCCAGAATCAGTTCACGCATAACGTTCTTAATCCTTTCACTACAATTTTGTCATTTTTGTAGTGTATTCTTTTCTTAATCGCAACCATATTATTTTGGTCGGTTAAAAAAATGTAAAAAATAATAATAATGATAATAATAATAAAATTAAACCCTCTCTAGCTGGCCACAATTGAACTTGGGTCAGTGTCTGTGTAAGGTGAAAGTCTAGCTATAATTTCCGACTCTTATACATCGCAGTTTACTAATAGACATATATTGCCAGATTCGTACATTACCTTCAGTGCTACTAATATTCCCATCTCTAAAAGTATTGAAATTCTTGGTGTCTCACTTAACAGTGCCCTCAGCTGGACCTCTCATGTCAGATCACTTGCTAAAACCGCCTCAAAGAAACTTGGATTATTGTACAGAGTCCGTAACTTCTTCGCCGATGAGCAGTTAGCTATAGTTTATAAGAGTCATGTGCACTCTCAGCTTGAATATTGCTCACCCTTGTGGAATGGTTGTGGAGAGGTTGCATTAAGACAACTAGACAAAATTCAGAATAAAGCTGTTAGAATCATTAACAACCCTGTCATTACATATAAACTACCTCCCCTGCAAGTAAGAAGGAATGTTGCCTCCCTTGCATTATTTTACAGATATTTTTTTTGGCAAATGCTCAGACGAAGTTGCGTCCATGGTGCCATCTCTCCATGCCTTCCCTCGTGCTACACGGGCATCTGGTAGCGCTCATGACTGGAATGTCACTCAACCATATTGCAGAACTTCTGCCTATCAGAATTCTTTCATTCCCCGAACTGCATCTCTCTGGAACTCGCTTCCCCAAAGTTGTTTTCCTCCAAATTTCAACCCACAACTGTTCAAGTCTAACTGTTACAGATATTTTATGAACAGAGGACACCAGTAATCTGGTGTACGGATTATTTTTTTTTTTTTTACCCATTTGTTTTTCCTTCCTTCGTTCTGTTATTTATATATAAAAAAAAAAAAAAAAGTTACACGGCCATTTCCACTAATATATGACACCTCCATTCATTTAGGTCACTGTCACTTACAATATGTGATTATGTCAAGGATGTCAAGTGCACCAAATGCTACACCTCTGCTACACATTGATGCTGTTCCTGTTTCGTATGTTGCCAGGTGTACCTAAAATCTTTTGGAGATTTCAAGAATGTAATAAAAATACTTCACTGGACTGAGACTCGAGTGACATAACATTCTTCACCCTATCAGCCAAACAACGTAATATGATTTTACTTTATAATACTTTACTTAGCTATTTTGTAACCTCTAGACAATATTATTCAACTCAGAACAGGCCTCTAACAGTAACAAGATCTATGAAGGCTATATCAAATCCGTCCAGTGCAAAAATCTTTCCAGGACAAGAATAAAACATCTAGATACTGCAAGATATAACGAAAATTGTATAACTGGATCCAGGAGGTTAATATTTTCCCCTCTCATTTCAGACCCAAGTGACCATACATTCTCGATATTCCCTCGTTTTCCTTTAACACATATATAACCAAAACAGCTCTCTGACGACCCCTGCCCTTTCACCTCAGACCCAAGCGATATAACGTTCCAAATACATCACTACATATCAGCTTCACTGTTCCCTCCTTTTGCATTTAGTTTGAATTTTCCCTTCTTCTCATATACTCTAAATATTCCCTCCTTTACATATACTCCGAATATTCCCTGGTCTTCAGCTAAAACCTACCTAACATAACTTTCTAAAGACTTCCACCTTTTCAT
>NC_137016.1:28108560-28458560 GCF_032717465.1 Coenobita brevimanus | reverse complement strand
CTATCACCACTACTACCATCACCACTACCACCACCACCACCACTATCACCACCACCACTTCCACCATCACCACTACCACCATCACCACTAACACCATCACCTCTACCACCTCACCACTACCACCATCACCACAACCACAACAATCACTACAACCATCACCACTTTCACCATCACCACTTTCACCATCACCACTATCACTACTACCACCATCACCACTAACACCATCACCACTACTACCATCACCGCCACCACAATTATCATCACTACCACCATCACCACAACTACCATCATCGCCACCATGACACCTATGATGACCAGCACCACCAATATTACCACAATCACCACAACTACCACCATCACCACTATTGCTACTACCATTTTTACCATTGCCACTGTCATCATCACTACCACCTGTACCATCACCACCACCACCATTGCTACTTTGACTATCACCACCACCATCATAACCATCATCACCACTAACATCACTACCATCATGACCACCTCTGACACCACTACCATTATCATCACCACCACCATCAGTATCACCACCACCATCACCACCACCAGCACCATTACCACCATCACCACCACCAGCACCACTACCACCATCACCACCACCAGCACCACTACCACCAGCACCACCACTACTACCATTAATGGCACCATCGTCGCCATCACTATTGTCACCATTTCTGTCATCACCACCAAATCTACTACTACTGTTACCATGATTGCTGCTGTCACCACCATCACCAATCACCATTATTGCCACCATAATCCCTACAATCAGCACTGCCACACTTAACCAACACAATTACTACTATCATTACTGTCACTACCACTATTATTAACCTCACTGCAACGAGTACTATTACTGTCACCGTCACCACTACCAGCAGGATATTACAATCATCATCACCACCACTACAAGGATCATAAAAAATCACCACAATATTTGCAACACTGCCACTGCTACCACTAACACCGTCACCACCGCCATCACTCCTGCCAACATCATCACCACTACCATCAAGCCTACCACCACCATCACCACTACCACCTCCATCCACAAAGCCACAAATTTAACCTTAATATCCGGCTCCACTTCCGGGTTTCCACTCCGTTACCTTACCTGTCCATAAATCGTCTTTTCCGTACAATAAATCTAATCTGTTGCCACCATTTCTGTTTTTTGTCAACATTAATTACCACTCTTATTCCTTGCCCGCGAAGATTTTTTTCCCTTATCCCTCCCCATGATCACTTCAAACCACCATCACCACCAAACCCACCAGCACATTTGTCACTCCAACCATCCCTCTACCACTATTGCCACCGAAACAACTGTCACTCCAACCATTACACCACCACCACAGCTGTCACTCCAATCATTCCTACCACCACCACCACAGCTGCCATTCCAACTACTCCCACCACCACCACACCTGTCACTCCAACCATTCCCACCACCACCACCACACCAATCACTTCAACCATTCCCACCACCACCACAATACCTATCATTTCAACCATTCCCACCACCACCATCACCACACTGTCACTCCAACCATTCCCACCACAATCACCACCACCACAGTTGTTACTCCATCCTGACCACCACCACCACCACAGTTGTTACTCCATCCCCACCACCACCACCACCACAGCTGTCACTCCAACCATTTCCACCACCACCACCACCACAGTTGTTACTCCATCCCCACCACCACCACCACCACAGCTGTCACTCCAACCATTTCCACCACCACCACCACCACAGTTGTTACTACATCCCCACCACCACCACCACCACAGCTGTCACTCCTAACATTTCCACCACCATCACCACCACCACCACACCTGTCACTCCAACCATTCCCACCACCACCACCACCTCCACACCTGTCACTCCAATCATTCCACAATACCTCCCACACACTCCCCAACCTTGTTCTTCAAATTAAAAATGGTAGTGGCATTTTCTTAGCTTTCTTTGTGTTTTCTTTCTTTATTTTCTTCCAATGTAAAAATGGCAGCTGGATTTTCTGCTTCTTTCCATTTCTTCCTTTTATTTATTAATCTTCTATTTTTTTGTGCAGAGAGAATATCCCAAAAGTTCAAATGCTGCGAAATTCATCTCTCCCCCAAAAGCTAAAGCCTCTCAGCCCGAGGACTCCTTTTATACTTTATACCTACTAATATCAGACGTGAAGTTAGTTAAGGCCGATATTAACTCCCGCATAAAGTGGTCTCCCCTTTGATGACTCCACTTGTCTAGAGGCAGCAAGAATAAAATAAAAATGATTGTATTATCGCACGCTAAGAAAGTTAACTAGCACATTACCCTTAATGCATTTTGAATACTAGTTACGTGTTACCATGCCAGGGGTTCCAAAGACGAATCTCGTGTGGTCTCTGCCGTTTACAGTGATTCTTTGTTATGCACTGGTATCAGTCTTTGTAACAACTCCGATAAACTATGTGATCCTTTCCCTGCGAGATATTTGGATGCTTACTGTATACAAGGTTAACTGGTACTCCTAATCGCTTTTCCATACCACCCAATGAGGTGGCGATTTTTTTTTTTTTTTTTTTTTTTTTTTTTTTTTTTTGCAACTTGTCAGTTTCCTGTAGATTATCAAATTTCTAATGAAAGTACAACCTGCTACATTTTGAAGGCCTTTTCTAATTATGTTAATTTTATGTCTATGCTTGTCACTAAAGAATTTTGTTCTTTGACCCTGACTTTTAGTCGGTCACCGTGACCTTGAGGTTGACCTGAGCGTGTCGACCACTAAAACGACGGCACATTATCAGCTGCAAAGTAGTCATTTGACGCCCCAGTCGTCAAAACCGGTCCGTAATTACTGCCTGTAGAGTGCAAACGAACGAACTAATGGACACAAAACCCTCAATCTGGCTCAGCTGCCTAAGGTCCTCGATTTTGTCCTCAGGAACATTACACTTTATTTTTATCGTGTTGTTATTTATATCTACATGCATGTAATTTAAAAAAGAGCTTGCGTAAAAAACATACAATATATATACGTGCCATATGTACATATGAACGCACTAATATCACCATGCCATAACTTGAAATATTAATGTAAGAAATTATGAACGAACCTTATGTAGAAATATTAACGTACCATATTCATCAATAAACTGGTAGTAAATGTTATTACGCCTCCAAAACCGGCAAGAATACAACCAGAATGCCTTTCCTCCTTCCCTCACCAAACCCCTCTAGCAACCATGCCCCTCCCCCCACCCGATACTCCCTCCCCCCTCTTCTCAAGGTTGTGAAATATTCCTTGCCTTCCACTCCGGAGGAAAATTAATGAAATGTAGATTTTCTTTCTTTTCACATTACACATTTCTGTTGGAACCATTTTTTTTTTTTTTTTAACCTTTGAAAACACCGATAATTGGTCATTCAGTGAAACTGTCTGCCCTAATCACCTCTATTGCAGTACCATGTGCTTTAGGCCATTTCCATTGATTTATTTTTTTAATGAACTTGGCTGCTTGTATTTGCTTTTTTTTTTTTTTTTTTTTTTTGAGATCATATCCAGGACACTGGCATTTTAGTGGCATTTCGAACCTACTGAATGTATGTTGCATTACTGGACTATTGTAACATACAACAAAATACGCCGTTTTATTGAAAGGAGTACAGTAAGTGCACCTTTTAAAAACGATGCAGCTTTTCCCTTCCTCTCACCGTGTCGTCAGTCTCTTTCCAGTCTGTGTGTGTGTGTGTAATTCACCGGGTCGGTCAGGATCACTTGATGGTCGTGATCATCAGCTTTTACCCTCCCGGAAGGGAGCTGAGAGCTCATATAGTCCGATCTAAGGGCAAGGCTGTGACCTTCACACACGCACACACCCGTCCCCTTGCTCAAGGGGGACAGTAACCACCCACTTCGTCAGTGAAACTTTTCGCAACCTGAGCGAGGCGCGAACTCCCGTCCACCAGTTGGCAAGCGAGAGCGTTACCACTGCACCAGCGAGCGGTGTGTGTGTGTGTGTGTGTGTGTGTGTGTGTGTGTGTGTGTGTGTGTGTGTGTGTGTGTGTGTGTTCACTTTTTCTGAGTAATTTCCACGCCAGTTTCTTTTCGTCTGCTTTTAATCTCAGTTTTATACACAACTGAAAACCTGTCTCCCACCCACATGCTGCTTATACTCGTACACCAAATGTCCTCAATGGTCGTCTGGCTGGGAAACTATGGTATATGATTCTGGCTGACACACTTGTAAATAGTTCACTGCTGAATAGAACATTTATCAATATTAAAGGTTCATTGATTCATTTGCCTGACTATAGTCCCTGCATCTTAATTTCGCCAAGATTTTTGTCCCGTTACAGCTTAATTTACAGAACTCAACGGTGTAATAAGACAATACTGTGGCTCTACATCCTTTCCATAGCCCTTCTTCGTAATTAGCATCCTATTCTAGTGTTAATCTCGTACAATAACTCAGTATTAAAGATGGAGAGGTGGTAATTTTAGGCCAGGTTAGGGTAAGAAGAGTATAGTAGATCAAATACTGGTACGTAAGGACTGACTGCCCCAGTAACTGAAACATAATATTAATAATCAGAAGCCAGTATAAACCAATACAGCCTGAATACTCATTACCCTTAACAAAATGATCAGCTGGGAGACTAACACCTTCACTCCAATGACGTTTTCTTTATTTGCATTATTTATCTGATACTGGCTACCTTCAGACGATTTTATTCAGGGGAGAAAGCAACATCAATTTCTAAAGGGATTAACAGAGACCCCGTCTAATCCTGTGACCACAGATGATTCCTACTAGAGTTATTATAAATGGTCTAAAAGTAGCGAATCAGTAAATGGGCTAAATTAACTCCAAAATGTGTTAGTAAGGCCAGTGACCTCCCCGTGGATAATTCAGTTTATTTTGTTAATGTGTTTACTGTGATGGCAGGTGCTCTCTCTCTCTCTCTCTCTCTCTCTCTCTCTCTCTCTCTCTCTCTCTCTCTCTCTGTAAAACAAGAGAGAGTCTGACAGACTCAACGGATGATGCTACCCCGGTGAAGAGGACAGGGGTTAATGACTGCCCTCTCGCTTCCCCCCATCCCCTCCCTCTCCCCCCTCCCGTCTACTTTTTCACCCCCTCCCCCACCCATTCACCCCCTGACCCACTCTCATGCCTACTTTCCCCCACCCACTCTCTTTGTCTCTTTAACACACGTGTCCTAACAGCCTCTCCAGACTCTCTCTCTCTCTCTCTCTCTCTCTCGTCATTTCTCCCTCACTAAACATTTCAAGGCTTTTAAGAGCTCTTCTCTCCACACCTCTGTTATGAAAGTAAAGTCCCTTGCCAAATGTCTGACAGCCATTAGAGCATTCAGTAATATTATCAGTATCAACAGAGAGAGAGAAAGAGAGAGAGAGAGAGAGAGAGAGAGAGAGAGAGCGTGTGTGTGTGTGTGTGTGTGTGATGAGCCTGACACACATTGTAACTCCTTTCCTAAGCATGACATTTACGACATACACCCAACACCCGACATCACAAGAAACACAACATATTTACTGATAATTCAAATGGCAGTGTCCGTGGAAGGTCATTGGCTTTGGACTTTATTTCCTTCCATTATTGATTCGTTGTCCTTTTCAACTCAGTGACTTATTTCTTTCACTTTTTCTTGCTACCTACGAGCGATTTTATAACTCTGGATAAATCATATTTAGTGAATGCGTTAGAATTATCTCCATCTACTCTTTCATAACCTGATTTCTCTCCCTTACCTAAAGAAAATCGTGTGGAGATAGACTTTCTGTTAGTGACTGGTCTATTGTAGTCATTGATCCATCATATATATATATATATATATATATATATATATATATATATATATATATATATATATATATATATATATATATATATATATATCAATTTTAACATCAGTAAGACAGTCAGGCAATTGAACTGGCTACTCTTCATGTTTTTTTTAGTTAGCATTTAAGTCAGTAGGCCTATTTAGGTGTAAGTTCGCCACATTCAAGACAGCAGGCCTACCTAAGAGTAAGTTTGCCACTCTTGTATATCATCATTATCCCAGCCAGAACACCATTCAGTCTAGCAGGGCATTTGGTGAACATACAGCTCGTGGGAGGGAGTCAGGTTTTCAGATATGATGAAGAAAACAGTGATGAAAAGCAGATGGAAAGCGCGAAATCGACACTAAGAAGGAAGAAATACCGTGGAGGGGAAAAACGAAAAGAGACAGATGGCAGGACGAGAGGAAGGAAAATATCTAAGGGATTTTTAACTCTTTTAATCCGGTGACTTATTTCAGCTGCATTCTTATTACATACACACGATTGTATTCAGCTTAGGACAGACCTCAAATACTGCAGGGATCAATGAGAATTATAAATGTTTAATTCCTCTAGATGGGAAAGTCTCTCCAAAGCTGAATAAAATCGTCTGAAAATAGAAGAAAAACTACCAGTACATAACCGGAGTGAGGGTGTTCTGGTGTACTTAATTCTTTCAATAAAATGATGAGTTTTTGTATTATATTCTACCTCACTCAATGATAAAAAGTCCTCTGATTCAACTTTTATGCAGTATGTTCGAATCGTCACCAAAAATGTCAGCGTCTTTAATCATTGCTCAAAATAAGTAATTTAGGTTAATTGAATGGATGAATAATCTGACAAAAATCTGTTTTAACTCTTTCAGTCATGATTTTTTCGCTATGTTTTTGCCACCTTCAGACGATTTTATTGAACTTAAAAAATAATCTCAAGTCCGAGAGCTTTGTCCTAAGTTAACTAAGATCATTCGAAGGTTCCAAGACAACAATAAAGTATGTCAATATCGGTATTTTCTGAGGCTTGAGAAATCAGCTTTCGACAAAAGTTTGTACTGAAGGTAAAAGAAAAAAAAAATGAGACACCACGTTCCAACAATTTTCCTCCTGCTGCGTGGAAGGCGGGGGATATTTTACGGCCTTGAGAAAGCTGGGGGGATGGGGCTCAGAGGGGAAGGGGTGCAGAGGGGGATAGGAGGAAAGAGTAGAGGAGGGAAAGGGAAGAAGCGACACTGGAAGGAGGTGGCTGCTGGGGACGAGGGGTCGGTGAGGGTGGAAGGGACATTTTGGGTCATATTCTCGCAGGTTTAAGAGGCATTGCATTGTTTCTTACTTGGTTATTGCCGTTTATGACACATTAATATTTCTACACTGGGCTCGTTAACAGTTATACATATGACACGTTAATATATCTATATATGACAGGCTAATATTTCTATATATGACATGTTGATTTTTCTACATATAACATGTTAATATTGTTACATATGACACCTTAATATTTCTACATATGACAGGTTAATATTTCACATATACCGGTAACATGTCAAAACTGTTACATATGACATGTCAATATTCATATATATGACACGTTAATATTTTTACATATAACATGTTCATCTATATTCTAATGATCCGATTTCTGTATGTTTGTTTGTTTGTTATCGTAACACAGTAAAAACGGCGCAAAACAGCGCAATATTTGTTAGAGCAAGGTACCGTAAAAATGCTCGAACTTGAAGAATAAAACAATTTCCAGTCCAGTCGGGCCACCGGTTCCCGAGTTATGACTAACTTCTAGCCTTTTGCTTCAGATTTTGTATTTGCTTTGTGGATGGATTCGTTCTTGCCCGGCACTGAAATTACCAGCATAACAGAAGAGAGAAGAGCGATGTGTTTCATGTATTTTCACTCTATCTCCTTTCCTTCCTTTCCCCTTATACTCCTAAAATTGTATGCTATATTGCTTTAGTTTAGTTTAGTATAATAGCAAACACTGCTATCCTGCCTCTCTCTCTCTCTCTCTCTCTCTCTCTCTCTCTCTCTCTCTCTCTCTCTCTCTCACACACACACACACACACACACACACACACACACACACACACACACATTACCTGCTAAACTGCAAAACCCTACACACCCTGCCACCCACACTTCACTAACAAAGCCGTAGCAGAAGCCTGGCCATAACACCCCCTCAGAGGATATCAGTCTGAACAGAACTCGGGATGTCAGTGATATAAAAACGTCCTAGAACTGAAACACTTATATTTCTCTGAACAAGATAAGTTTTGCACCCTTTGAATTTCGGTATCTTTTCTGTGGGGGGGAATGAAAAAAGAAAGAGAAAGAAAGAATGAAAGAAGAGAAGGGAAAAGAAAAGCGAAGGTAAGGAATAAATATTTCCACTGAATATTTGGACAGGAATAAAAGTTTAGAAAAAAAATGCTGAGAAAAAATAAAAATGATAAGAGCATCCCGTACCATTTCTGTATAAAGGACAATGTTGAGTGCGTGTGAGAGGTGTCGTGGGGGAGGGTTGTTACTGAGAAGGGGCACGAGGTTTTTGTTGATAGATAGGCAGATAGACACACAGAAAAGGTAGACAGATAGACTGATAGGTAGACAGACAGGTAGAGAGTTACACAGACAGATACACTGATATAGATAGGTACACACACACACACACACACACACACACACACACACACACAGATGGAGAGAGAGAGAGAGAGAGAGAGGGGGGGGGAGAGTTATGGGAAGCAGGCAAGCTTGAAACAATTAGTACACACACACACACACACACACACACACACACACACACACACACACACACACCAGGAGACTGACAGGGTGAGAGGCAAGGAGGGTGAGTGAATGGGAGGGGTGTGTGGGAGGGAAAGGAAAAAAAGCCTTCTGGAATGAGGAACTGAAGAGTGAGAGGGCGTGGGAGGAGGGGTAGAGGTGGGGGAAGCTGGGGAGGGGGAGGGAGAGGAAGTGTATGGGGAGGAGAAGAGAAGTGCATGAGAAAGGGAGAGTATATGGAGGAGAGGAAGAGTAAGTGTATGAGGAGAGGAGGAATATATGAGGGAGAGAGGGGAAAGGGAGAGCAGTGTGACAGAGGGAGAAGAGGAGTATGAAGGGGATAGGGAGGGAGGGCGAGAAGGAGAGGAATGTATGGGGGAGGGGGAGGAGAGGGGAGTGACATCCGGTGGTGTGGGTGAAGTGGTTTATCAGCTGGCCGAGGAGGGGGAGGGGAAGAGGGAGGGAATGAGGTGGCATGGGGAGAAGGAAGAAGAGAGAGAGAGAGAGAGAGAGAGAGAGAGAGAGAGAGAGAGAGAAAGATAAGGGAGTCATAATACTGATGCAAATACCACTGCCATTAACATATCACCAAACAAAACACACACACACACACACACACACACACACATTCGTACATCAACACATACACCGATATATAGGCCTACGTACTTACACAATTAAAATAAGCACAGGCGTAGGATTCCGAACACCATTACAATAAAAAACAAAACAGTGAGCGATGACTTTCGAAACAGTGGTGTGATTTTCGGAACTCAAGAAACTTTTTAAAAATAATGTGTAAGAATGTCATTACTGTGCGACTAAAAAGTGAAGCGATATTCCTTTACCTTAATTGTACGTGGTGTGTAAGTGTCTGTATCTGTATGTGTATCGTTCCATATCAAATCCACTATTTCACCGAATCCTCTCCTCGATGAGAGAGTAACCTTCTCCATGCTGGTGAAGCATTGTTGGTGAAGGAATATCTGTAGATAAAATTGGCTGTTAGTGTGTTTCAGACACTGCTTGCACATGCCATCGTCAGAACCGAGAGGGTGTGAATGTATGCAGGCATATGGAAGGTCATACTACCGGCACCCACTTAAATATCTGCCAAGGACTGGGTTCATACCCTAGACTTGGGGCGCACGCATCACGAGGTCGGTACACAGTCACCCAGCCACCGCAGCTCTACATACAATACAATACATGCCACTGCACATTATTACCTGTACTTGTCACATTCTTTCATGAATAATAATTTACCCAGGAAGGCTAACTTTGCCCACAGAGTTGATTAGTTACTAAACAAGAAGGAGCACTGAATGAGTGCAACACTCGCACACTCCAGCTGGTGTAAGTTCCGAATATTTGACTGTGACCTTGACCTTCGACAGATTACTCTCAAAATCGAATTACTTCATTCCTGTCTAACCCTGAACCCTTCCACTTTCAACTCAAATCAAAGCTGATTCAGCTGACTTTCCCCAGTGACTCAGACCATTGGCCTTTCCATTTGGCCTCGAATTCTGATTGTTTTCGTCATCGGATCTCTTTGTTCTTATAATAACGTGAACTATTCCACAGTGTTTAGTCAACACTGGATATCTACTGCTTAAGCTGAATTTGCCATGTGGCCTTGACGTCTGGCCTATTGTAATCAAACACGATAGATTTACTTCTTGGCTGACCCTCAGTATTTCCATCAAGTTTAGTTAAATTCGAATCAAAGCTGTTTGAGCTATTTTGCTAACACACACACACACACACACACACACACACACACACACACACACACACACACACACACACACACACACACACAAACATGCAAACTAGAGGGCACGCGCTGCACAAAACCTAACACCTGCTTTAGCTCAGGGAACTAACAGCAAGATGCTGGGTGGTCTAGAGGCTTAAGGTGCTCCAACCGGATGTGGCCCATAAGAAGTCAAATCCTAGGTCTGTTGGAGGTCTAGTGTATTACTAACATAATGCCGGTCAGGATAGAGTGAGTGGTCTCCTTGCCTTAAATGTCTGAACTTAGTAGCCCAGCCTAGCCCTGGCCCCTTACGCTCTAGCTTGAGCAACACTTGGTTAGATGATGCGTGAATGAACATAAGTATTATTAATTTATCAATAGGGTGGTATCATTGTCGGCAACTCGCCCCATACCGTTGCACGAAATTCAGTCTGTCTGTGTGTGCCTAACTCCTCCTAGGCTATATGATGGATTTAAATGGAACTTCCCTGGTATGTTCGTTTGGTTATTCCGAAGGCATTGAATTATAAACAATTTTCCATCCATGATTTCTAGGCGGGGTCAATATCCCACATCAAATTAAAAATTCCCAGAAATGATGAAATGAAAGCAGACATGGCTAATATCTTTGTACGTACGTGTTGTACAGTGGTCTGTCATCCGCATCCACCAATATTTTGGGGGACATCACCCCCCTCCCAAACTTATAAAGAATACAAAATAGGCGGAGGGCAGATATCGCTTTAAATCTTAGGACATGTAGAATGGGTTCCCATTTGCTAACTGTTACTACTACTACTACTACTACTACTACTACTACTACTACTTCTACTACTACTACTACCACCGCAACGACGACGACGACGACGACTTACTAAGTGTATCCGGCTATCACCCCCTCAAGTCTGCCACCATTGCCTTCATGTGGCTTTTTCATCGGGCTGCCAGCGGTAGCTTCTTTGATGACGCAGTTACTTTATATTGTAATTCTTTCAAACCGTCAAGCATATCGCAGGACTGGGTATGTAGTGTCTATGTTTTCTTCGAATACACAGGAAGAACTGCACATCAACTTATTTATTAACAATATTATTGTTATATCCCTACGTGTCAAGTGGGGTTGGTGGAGGATTAGTGCCCCTCCCTGTAAAACAATTAACTCTAAGCCATTGGCCACCCCGTCTGGGATACATGGCGTCTGGCAATGAATGGATGATGAATTATTGTTATTATTATTACAGATAGACAGACAGACAGACAAACAGACACAGACAGAGAGAGACGGAGACAAATATGTAGGCAAGCTTAGCTTTCTTCCCTTTCTCCCTTACCTTCTCTTCCTTTGATCTCTCTCTCTCTCTCTCTCTCTCTCTCTCTCTCTCTCTCTCTCTCTCTCTCTCTCTCTCTCTCTCTCTCTCTCTGTGCGCGCGGGCGCATGTATGCATTTATGTATCCAGTAAGTATGTACAGTATAAATGAATGCTTGTGTGTGTGTGTGTGTGTGCGTGTGTGTGTGTGAAGATCGTACCGGATGACCGTGTAAGTTCATGTGCATGTGTTTATGTATGTTAATGAGTGTTTGGCTATCCCTTGTGAATGGTTGTCTGGATGGAAGCCTGTCCGTATGATGTGTGCGCATGTGTGTGTGTGTGTGTGTGTGTGTGTGTGTGTGTGTGTGTGTGTGTGTGTGTGTGTGTATGTGTGTGTGCATAACTGTGTGTGTATTGTTACAGCCAAGAGTTCTTTCACAGTGTCCGAACTCTAAAATTAACAAGATCTTAATTTAATGTATATATATTTATTTTTATATTTATATTTACTTGTTTATTTATTTATCTATGAATTTATTTTTTTATTTTTTATTATTTATTATTTATTCATATGGTCAGACTGAGCCTATTGTCATTGTTACTTCATATAAAAGTTGAACCAAAGGAATCCAGACTTATATTATGGCCCGTTCTTTTCGAGATGCCTAGATATGTTCTATGTTAAAAGTAGCGGTCATTAAGCAGCAGAGAAAACAAAATAAGGAAGTGTTCCAGGGGTGACCAGTTACATTCACCAAACACTCATTTCGGTCAGCTCTCAACTCTTTCTTTACAGAGTTGAACAGAAATTGGGTAAAACTGTGTAGCTAGGTGGATGCTGCGTGCCCGCCGTAAATGGAATGTAAGAAGCCCCTAATATGTGTCCGCTCTTGATTTGTATATCAGTTGGTTTGCATTTATGTATTTGTTTGCGCTAGCGCGCTCGCACGGCAGTGTGTGTGTGTGTGTGTGTGTGTGTGTGTGTGTGTGTGTGTGTGTGTGTGTGTGTGTGTGTGTGTGTGTGTGTGTGTGTGTGTGTGTGTGTGTGTGTGTGTGTGTGTGTGTGTCCAACTGTTTACACTCCACTGGCGGGCTGTCACTGCGGCGCCTCACCTCGCGGGGGTAATGAGGGGAGTAGGGGTGGGGGAGGGAAGGAGAGAGAGGGTGGATAGGGGAGGTAGCAGGGAAGGCGGAGGGAGGAGAAAGGCAGACTTGGGGCGGGGAGCGGAGGAAGGGTGAGGGGAGAGAGAGACATTAGGTAAAAAGAGGATAAGAAATTTGTAGGAAGATGGAAACGTAGAAACAATAGGGAAGGAAGGGAGAAGAGGAGGGAAGGAAGACTTACGAAGGGAGAAAGGAAAAGAGCGAGGAGGAGGAAAAGCTAAGAGGAGGAGGGGAGGAGGGAGGGAGGGAGGGAGGTAAAAATGGGAAGGAGTGAGAGAGGTGAGAAGGGCTGTCAGATGGAGACGTGTGGTGAAGGAGAAGGGCAGATTAAGTGGAAGGGGAAAGAGAGGTGGGGTAGAGCAGGCAGGGGTGAGGAAAGAATAAAAGGAGACAGACAGACAGACGACAGACAGACAGACAGACAGACAGACAGACAGACAGACAAACAGACAGACAGACAGACGGACAGAGACATAGACAGAGGGGGGGGGGATGCTTTCAGGAGGAGTCAGATCACTGGCAGTAGTATTAGAGGCAGAGGCAGAGGCAGGGATGGAGGGAGAAGGAGGGTAGGAGGGGGAGGGGGTCAGGAGAGTAGGAGCGAGGTAGGGAAGTGAAGATGGGACTATAACACATAGACCGGTATTCCTGGTGGCATAGGAGGCTTCGTAACACTTCTTCCTTACCTATTTCTTTTGCATATTACACCTTACTATTCTACTGTCTGCTACTTAAGTTTTAATATCAACGTAGCTTTTATCCATAACATTCATGAGAATACTGAGGCTTGATGTTGGGAATAATGCGCTCAGGAAGTGGTGTTACGAAGACCCCAGTGTCGCTTACAATGCATCCCTAAAAGAATTACTTCTTCAAAAATTTAAATTCTGGCTAATGCCTTACGATTTCATTCAGCTGAAAGAGACTGTCACCACCCAGTGTTAAGCAAAAAAAATGGTAAAGAGACCAGTCTAAGTTCACAGTATGGTACAGTAGGTAGGCCGTGAAGGGGAAGTGGCTCAAGCAGTGGAGAGGCAAAAGAAAGGCGAGAGGAGAAGGGAAGGATGAAGGAATAACGATCAAAGGATCAAAGTAAGGACAATGTGAAGGGAGACTGATGATTCAATACATTTAATCAACAAGCCGCACAAAATCGTCTGACCTCATCAAGGAGAAGGTTAACTGGTTGCTGGATTTTTTTTCAGCTGAGAGAAGTATTTTGGCAAAGCCAAAATTTAATGTCTCAATGCAGCTCTTACTCTCAGAAGATTACCCTGTCACTCCGATGACGTTAGTCTTATTCTAGTTCCGTTATGATGCTATTGTTCTGTTTAAGAGACTTTTCTAACTGAAGGGGTTGGAAATAGCCGTAAATAACCTTTTTATTGTGGAAAACCTTTGCTAAGTTCAATAAAATTGTCCGGGAGCAACAAAAATTAACAAACAAAATACTTCACAGGAGTGAAGAGATTAAGGAGTAAAGGCTTGCTCGGAAGGTTGTGTCCATGCTGATAGTCAAACGAGAAGAGAGTCAGCGTCAGAGTTTATTTGTCGCACTAGTAACGATACGCCTAAGACATGCAGTCTAATCATCTACAACTTTTATTTGGCACAACCTTCAGAGCAAAGATATTCCTTCAGACTTCACCCACGAGCCGCCATGGAAGGAGAAGGACATGTAAATTGCCAATGAATCCAAAATGCCGGTTCACCTCGCCCAGTGAGAGTGAAGCACCATAAAGCTGCAGATGACACACTGAGCTGAGATCAAGTAAAACACGGATGGGAAGCTCAAGCATTTTACGATCTACTCCCTGCCCTAGCTTAGATTTGTTTTTGTAGGTAGAACCAGACACGGGAAGATTCTGAATTCTTCTTTCCTTGCCTTTCTCACAGAAAACACCCGTGCCCAGCGATAATTTTCCTCTGGTATTTTTTGGGGGAAAAGGTGGCGGGGGGAACAGGCAACAAGAGAACACTACGCACTCTCTTCTTGTCCTTACTGCAGAGTCAAATTATAGTTACGACTGGGAAATAATCGTGAGTTTGTCTGTGAATCCGAGCCTAGTGTCGTATTCCCGTTAGCTTAGCACAGCGTACAGAAGGGGTTAACTACAACATAAAAAGAACATTAGTTGATATATTGCTTTGTGTTAAGTTGTAGACTGATGAACGCTTTTACCTAATATTTACCTTCCAATTTTTTCCTAGCAGTTGGGCAGAATTTAACCGTTAATCAAACAGCATGGCAGAGTCTGTTCTTAAACTTTTCTAAGCTTAAAGCATATAAGATGTAGTGTTTATGCTTTCATCTTCACTCTTCTAGCCAACAGACACTTAACTGCAATTACAGTTACTATTACAGTCTAAAAATCTTTTTTTTTAAATCTGTGATGATAGTTTAACTGGTATGTAGACTTGCCATATCTTAAAAAGTGGCTTGGATCTTTTATAAACACGACCCCAGGGTACACCATTGTAACCCTGATTAATCCACAATTCTTCGTTTCTATGACGCCTTATTTTCTTATATTGCTGTCCCTGGACGATTCTATTTAACTAAGGATATACTGATATACTGGAAAAATTATATACAAAATTCACTAACTCTTTTACCACCAAAGTTATGCTGAGTAAAATTGTCTGGTTCCGGTATTAGAAAAAATAAAAACTTCAAACTTGCACCACCCAACTGAAGTGGTAGAAGTGGTGTTAGCTGTGCGTCCTCAATACAAGCTTCACCCAGACTTAGTAAAGGCACCTTCATTACAAATCAGGGATGTGTTTCATAATAGCACGATTCATTTCCATACAATCGGTTCTATAACTTGAGGAGAAAGGCATATCGGCCTTGTTGGTAGCAATGGAAGTACGAGTGAATTATAAGATAAACTGTTTATAGATCTTTTCCACGTGACGTCACGAGTCATGTGACTTTTGTTTACAGCGTCACATTGGATGGCAAATTGTCGGACGTCTAGAGCGAGAGAAAAGCAGAATCCACAATGGTATTCCACTGTCGCGCCCTCGGCTGTAAGACAAGGCAGAAAACTGGAAATGGGGTACACTTCTACCTGTTTATAGCCAATGAGGAAAGGCGACAGACGTGGATAGCTGCCGTGAAGAAGGAGATTTGCAGCCAACGACCTACTCCCGGAAGTCCCACCTCTGTGGCAAGCATTTCATATCAGGTGAGCCGATGATTTGTGAGTAGATACGGGCATATTTACCATTCTTAGCAGTTGTAGATGTCATGGGATGTTTTAATTGTGTTAATGTCACAGAGCACAAGACCCACACGGCCATGTGTATGCATAGGAAAAGAGGGCGAGGGTCCATGTCGCAGACCTTGTTTTGATATTCCAGAGTTTCAGCCAAACCAAATCGAACATAGCAGTGATGAACAAGAATGTTAGATGCTTAAGTAAAACCGATTAAATTGCAGGTTAGGTCATACTTAAAGTTAGACTAGGTAAGGAGATTAGGTTAGGATAGGTTAAAGCTTATATTTTTATAATTTCAATGCTTTTCAGTATGATTCGTTTGAAACTCATATTTGTGTCATGGTGGATATTTTTAATAATAGTTCAGTACAGAATATTGTTCAATATTTCAGTATAAAACTGATATATACCCCTGTGAGCCTGTGTGCTAAACAATGTTTCAGTTACAGCTGAAGCATAATTACTTGTACTGCTATTTAAAATTTTCTATTTTATTTAGAAATGAATGTTGCTCCACAGAAAGCAAAACTGTCAATCCATACTCAATTAAATATACATTTTTCGCTTAGTACAAAAATAATTTAATTACAAATAAGAGGATAAATACAGTACTTATATCAACAGCCCTCTATATTTATCTTTTACCAGGTATGTAGCTACTAAGATTTTTTCGTTAATATAAAATGTCAAATCATTAAAACTACATTGTTGAAATCCTTTAGTTTTATGTTGTGGTACTCATCAGCATGCAGTTAATGACCTCAAATGTGCCAGTGTTATGTTTCAGTTGAAATGATAAAGTTAACTTCAGGAGTAATTTTGACAGTATTGGCATATACTATCAGTTATGGATTTTATGTAAAGCTGCTTTAAACATACAGTATATAGGCTGTTTGTATGGATCAAGGCCTATAATTACTGAAATTTCCAAAATAAGTAAATTTTTGGTAAGTTTCCAGAATTGCACCCAACTTACCTTGATGCTTAAAATTTTCATTTTTTAATGCTTTATAGTGTGATTAATTTGAATCTAATATTCATTTCTCCTGGAAATTACATTTTTTTTCCAAACCAAGCTAACCCAACCAACCTAACCTGACCTAACTTAGGACCTAACTCGAAGATTAAGAAGAGAGGATAACTGCAGTAGGCCAGTAGGTCCATGCTAGACAGCTCCCACGAGAGTGTGACTAATTTACTCTGCCTACGATAGGCCATGCAGGACCATGCTAGGCAGCTCTCACTGGAGTGTGACTACAAGAATGACAATTTTGTATGCAACCCATACCTGTCATACGCTTATCTAGCCTATGCTTGAAACTTTCTAAACAGGGGGCAGCAACTAGGGTACATCACTGGGAAACCTATTCCATTCATCAGGTACTCGATTCCCAGTCAGTGTATACAGTCCCTCTCCCCTTGCCCCCACGTCAATAGTTTACTGATTACCAAGACGATTTACAAGTACTATATGTCAATTCCAGCTATCTGCATTGTACATATACAATATGACATGTCTGTTTACCTTGAAGGATGCCCTGGTGAACTTTGATGAAGTGTTTACCAAATAGTGATAAAGATCGCTAAATCAGAGATCTGGTTTCGGTTCCCAATCCTTGAAACTAGTGAACTTCTCCCTAGCTATGGTGTAAGGATCTAGTCCCAAACAATATATCTTGTTCCTGTGCAGATCTTGGTGGCGTTGATTCAGATTTCTGCATATATCTGACAGATTCATCTCTGACAGCCCTGTCTGGACAGCCATTACTGCGAGGAGTTTGCCCTCCAATATGGAGTCGTAAACAAAACCACGTGATTTCTGTGACGTCACTGGAAAAGGTCTATAACAGAAATGAACATTTCAAAAAAAGTGGTTATACCAAAGATAGACCAAGATATGAATCGTATACAACGTCCTTTATTGCAGGATAAAACAGATCACGATGAAACATGCTGTACTGTAGAGCCGCCGAGAAAAATTGTCGCTTCACTCAGCAGTCAAACAAATTATGAAAATATTATGTAATCACAAAAAGCTTGTTGGTCTCCGAAGGCTACATCACTGGGTTTCAAAACTCATCACTCAGCCTTGCCATGTATCGTTAAGTAGATCCTTATTGATGTTCACTACCTTAGGCCTACACGTACTTTTCACCTAGTTAGTCTCCTGATGTAGATAACTAGGATGAACCCTTGTTTGTATAAGGGGTTACGAACTTACGGTACACACTTTTTATGCAAGATAACAAAGGAAGACATGAAAATAAGAAAGGAAGACATGAACAGAAAGGAAGATATGAACACAACAAAGGAAGACATGAACATAACAAAGGAAGTCATGAACATAACAGAAGAAGACGTGAAAGTAACAAAAGAAGACATGGAGATAACAAAGGAAGACGTGAACACAACAAAGGAAGACACGAAGAAAACAAAGGAAGACATGAACATAACAAAGGAAGATATGAGAATAACAGAGAAAGATTTGAAGATAACAGAGGAAAACATGACGATAACAAAGAAAGCCAGGATGCATACAGGCTTCAATTGCAAATAAGTGGACACGGTTGGGTTACGGCACTCGAAGGACAACCCCACTGCCGGTCAGACAACAGCTGGACGGCTAGAATAACAGGGACACCGGGAGACAAGGCAAACCATTAACCCATGCAGTCCAATGACCTCTCTCTCTCTCTCTCTCTCTCTCTCTCTCTCTCTCAGCTCAGGATACAATAATTTTCAAACTGGAAGGGTTATATATAGCCTTCATTTTTTCACTACAAGACAGCTTCCTGATCTAAATAATATAGTCAGAATGATACCAAGAATAATTAAAAAGAAACAAATACGCCCTCGTGTTGAAGGGGAAGGGCCGTATTCTAAGTGGCATAGGAGACTTCGTAGCACCTCTTCCTTAGCGATTTATTTTGCAACCTTATCATTCTCTTGTATGCCATCTAAACTGCTCTAATATATACACAGTTTGCACCAAGAACATACTAAATGCTATGCAGGTGAAATGTGCAGAATACATAGCTAAGAAAAAAGTGTTACGAAATCTCCAGAGCCACTTCGAACACGATCCGATGGGCAGAATTCCGGTTGATTTACGAGGCTCCTTACCACCCTTTATTTACCAATGTATTTCTACATATGGAACATTATCACCCTGACGACGACTTACGACTACGACTTACGACCACGACTTATGACTGCGACTTACGAGCACGATTTACGATCACGACTTACGACCACGATTTACGATCACGACTTACGACCACAACTTATGACCACGACTTACGACCACGATTTACTACCGCGATTTACGACATTTCAACTTATTTTGATAGCCACAGATGATTCTGATTAGCTAAAAAAAAAAAAAAAAAAAAAAAAGGAAAACGAAAAAAAAAAAAAATAAAATAAAAAAATGCTGCAGCAAAATTATTAAAAACCCATGCTTGACCCCGAGTGTAAAAGGGTGCTGGTGTGAGAGTACCGTAATATAACCCTTACATGAGAGTGAGGAAAAGGGGCTGGTATTTTGAGGCTCTGGTATGATAAGAGTCCTGGTATGGAAGGGAACTGTGTGGAAAGATATGGACTGAAACGAGACCTGGTGTGAGAAGGGGCTGGTGTGAAAAGGGATTGGTGTGAAAGGAGGCTGCTGTGAAAAGAGGCTGGTGTGAAAAGGGGCTGATGTGAAAAGGGGCTGGTGTGAAAAGGGGCTGGTGTGAAAAAGGGCTGGTGTGAAAAGGGGCTGGTGTGAAAAAGGGCTGATGTGAAAAGAGGCTGATGTGAAAAAGGGCTGGTGTGAAAAGGGGCTGATGTGAAAAAGGGCTGATGTGAAAAAGGGGTTGGTATAAAAGCCTGGTATGAGGAATGTAAGATGGGAGAGGAAACAAAAGAATTTTGGGGGGCTTCTGTTCACATGCTTTATAGTATCCGCATTTTCCACTCCACTGAGACACGAAGAGAGAGAGAGAGAGAGAGAGAGAGCAATAAGGGCTAAAGAGGAGGAGGCCCGGTGGAGGGAGATGAGAGAGATATGGACGGCTTGTAAGGAGGGAAGAAGAGAGGAGAAAAGAAGAAAAATGGAAGTTAATGAAAGAAGGAAATGAAGGAAAGGAGGAGGAACAGAACAAAAAAGGAAGATTGATTAAACAGAATGAAAGAAGAAGGAACAGGAAAAGTAGAATTGAAGGAATAAGGAAGGAAACGCCATCTTTGTAATGTGGTCAAAAGTTAAATTATACACTTCAGCACCATTACTTTTTATCTATGGTTATCGGTTTATTTATTTGCTTATTTATTTATTTATCTATTTATTTATTTATCTGTTGCAACGGCTAGGTTAGGTGACACCACTAATAATAATAAGGATACTTTTCTGTTAATGATTTCTATCCCTACGATGAGCTGACGTCTTTATAACTTACTGCAACCAGTCATGTTACTCGGCTTGGGAGGGTGCCTCAGTAGTGACAGAATTAATGAAGGCTATATCTGACCCCTAACCCATATCAAAATCTCTCCTAAAATACAAAATGGAGATAGCAAGATTACAGTAAATAGGACATAACCGTAATCAAAACATTAATAGTCGCGTTAAGAATTTTTAAAGAAATATGTACAAAAAATTAATTTATTATTCATTTTCGCCGTGTTCCCCAGAAAAAAAAAAAAAAAAGTATATCATCCCGGTTATTCTAGTCTGGGGAGTTTTATTATGGCCTGACAAATCCAATCTAACATTTTCCTGGTCCAAAAAATTGTGTTTCCCAGCTCTGTCTCTCACCATCTCTCTCCCTCTTCTCGCCCTTTCTCGATTCTTCTCGCTCCTTCACGCTTGTCTTTCACTCTTGCCCTTCGCTCGTCCCTTCATGCTATCTTTCATCTCGTACCGGTATTTCTCGTCTGTTCTTGCTTCTTCTTCCACCTCTACCCTTCACGATCATTGTCTCTCCTGGCTCATTCTCGCCACCTCGGGTACCTTCCCCCCACCCTTCACAGTTTTTCTGCCTCCCTGCTCCTTCACCCTTCTTTTTGGTCCTCCCCCCCCCCCCTCCCTTCTCCTTCACGCTCATTCTCTCTCCTCATTCCCCCTTTCATCTTCCTTCACGCGTCTTCTCGCTCTCGCACTCCTCTCCCACTGCTTCTCTCCCCTTGCTCCTTCTTGCCTCTTCACGCTTCGTCTAGCTTAAACATCACCCGAAACTCAACATCCTGCTTGCTCCTTCACACTCCTCGTTCATTTTTGCTCTTACTCGTCTCTTCTCGCCAGTTTTCGCCATTTCTAGTCCTCTTCTTGTTACTCCCTCTCGCCCCTTCTCTCTTCTTGCTCCTGGCCACTTCTCGCTCTTTCTCGCTTACAAATAATCCCAAACCCAATATCCTGCCCGCTCCCTCTCGCCAACAAAATCTGCACACCTAAACCCCCTCCCTTGCAGCCTATTCTTCGCCACTACGGGCAATTTTGCATTCACTGCCTTTTATTCTACCCTCAAAACAATCATTCTACTCTCAAACCCTTGCCTATGCATACATAAATCAAACCAAGTAAGTACCCTTCCCTACCACATCATTCTAGATTTGTATTTCAGCCTTCTAAATGATTTTCACTTCATATCCTTCTCTACCTACATCATTTTAAATTCGTATCTTTGTCTACAAGATCACTTCATATTCGTTTGTCTATCAGGCCATTCTAAGCTCACCTTTTTGGCCAGCAGGCCATTCAAAATTAGTGCATTTCCTACCCAATCATTCTAAATTTATATCCTTACGTACAATATCATTATTAAGTTCGTATGGTATCTCATCCTACCACAGCCTTCTAACTTCACTTCTTTGCCTATCCATCTCACCAACATATTCTACCTATCTTAGCTCCCTCTGCGTCTGTCCTACGTGCCTCATAGTGTGCAGTCATCTTTTGTATTCAAGTTAAGCTACCCGCTGAAAACTTTGCAGTCGCCTTTGTCTTGGCCACAGTTACCTTTTAATAATTTTCCTCTCTTTCCTGAATCTTTGCGGCCTCTCCTTCCACACACAAAGACACATACCGCCGCCCCCTTCCCCCAGCAGACAGCGACAGACACAAATACAGACACAGACACAGACACAGGCAGGGGCACTGGCGTGGACACGCACTCGCGCATGCATGCACTCACTACACACACACACACACACACACACACACACACACACACACACACACACACACACACACACCTCCCCCCCCCCCAACACACGGGTATTGAGCCTGTCGTCACGTCCTGGGCCCCCGACCTGAAAAATGGGCTTATCTGTTTTTCCGAGACCAGAGAGATTGCGTTTTTCTTGGGATGTTCTTTTTCTCGTTGTTTCCTCCTAAATATGACTAAGATTATAAGAATTGTAAAGGAGTCATACTATTACCTTATTTCCCTCTATCCTCCTAAATGTGCATAAAATTAAAAAAGAAACAGAAAAGGCAAATTATTTTTACTTTTGATTATTTGGGAAAAACTAAAATGCGAACGAGGGCTAACTTTTGTCTACTGAATTTCCTTTTCCCCTAAGTATATGATAGATAGATGGACGGATAGATAGACTGATATACTGAGACAGACAGACATAGAGAATGTGCAGCAGATCATCTTTAGACAGTCTTCGTGTGCTGACTGGTATATCCCGTCACTGGTGTCGGCCATGATGGTCGTGACAGCTGAGTTGATTATTGATATCGAATACTGTTCCGATGTACTGGCAAATCTCGTCACCAAGTACAGTGCTGTAGTGTTGCCTTCAGGTATACCCATGGTCAGATCCAGTCTCGCATTGTACTACTTATGCTTCTCAGTAGAGGTCTCATTCTATCTGTCACTGTTACATGTCAATGGACATGATAATATAGTCTCTAAAATCAGGTGGTCTACCGAACTTTAATTTACTAACTATACGAGAACGAAATCGTCTGTTTTCTTCTGCAAACTAGTATCGCCCATACTCTACGTTGTCTACACTCTTGCTCGAAGGTTGAGGCCATGACACAGTAATAACACTGCTTTGTGGCGATGATGTGTTTGGGAGTCATATCTCAGCCTACACGGAGTCTCTGACACCAGCCACCTCAACTACTCCATAAGCGACTCCCAGTGTAAACGATCGACTCCGGGCTGCTCGTCCGCGGTCTGTATCGTGCTTCGCCACCAGGCTTCGAAACCGGTGAGTAGCTTTGCTCCGACGCCACATTTGGAAATAGTGCAGATCAGGCTTCACCCCCCCCGTAAGGTTCGATCTTCTTTCTAATATTCCTGCTACTACCAGGCGATGTTATTCAGCTTGGGAAAGACTGTCCGAACTATAGAAAAGGGAAAGACGGTGCTGGAGTGAGATCCAACCTACATTAGAATCTTCACTAGTAGGCTACAGTGTCCCCCTAAGCTGCAGAAAAGAGTCGGGAGGTACTGTACGGTATCAAGTTTAAACTGACAGAAGACGTCATCGTAATGAAAAGTGAAGATCCTGAGTCACTTCTTTCTTACTAAATAACTAGGAGAATTTAGAAACTATAAAGTTATATGACATTTGCATTGTTAAGTATAGATGATTTTGATGGGAATCAGGGCTAGGCTGATGATGATGATGATGATGACGTTGGTGGTGGTGGTGGTGGTGCTTGAAAGATTCTTTTCTTGGCTAAATATTCACTCATGATTTTGTCAGTATTCATACGCAGTTTACTCGGTCATTATTCATAATAACTGTTTAATTAGCCCAGTAATCTATGAAACTGTCTGCATCTTTTGTCAGTCATGGCCACTTTTGACCACTTATATTCTTCTTCATCTTATTCTTATTCTTCTTATTCTTATTCTTCCTCTTCCTCTTCCTCTTCCTCTTCCTCCTCCTCCTCCTCCTCCTCCTCCTCCTCCTTTTTTTTCTTCTTCTTCTTCTTCTGTCCTCTGTGCTGTTTTCTTTGCATATAATTATTCTAGGCGCCCTTTAGTTTTATGCTATGTTTATATGACAGTACAAAATAATATTCTTTCTCTGTTTATCAGTGTTACAGTCTCTCTCTCTCTCTCTCTCTCTCTCTCTCTCTCTCTCTCTAGTCATGAGCGTCCTTCTAATTTCTTGTGACGAGAGAGAGAGAGAGAGAGAGAGAGAGATGATACTCAAGCCACTGACAAAGGCTCTCACTGTCTCTGCCTTTTCTCCTCTCTCTCTCTCTCTCTCTCTCTCTCTCTCTCTCTCTCTCTCCACCATTTTTCTTTCATCTCCATATTTTCTCCTTTTATCAGTCCCTATTTGCTATCTCGATAAATTTCTCTTTCGTTTTACATGTTTCTATTTCTTTCTGTATCCTTTCATTCTTTTTGTAATTACTTCTGCTTTCTTCTCTTTACTGTCTTTTTTCATTTACTCCTTCTTGTCCTCCCTACCTTCTTCATTCCTTCCCCCCTTGCACATCTCTTACTGATTTCGCTTTTGTCCTCTTGTCTCTTTATCTTTCCTTCTCTTTTCTGTCACTCTTGTCGTTTTCCTTTATCATCTTACTTACTTTTTTCATTCATTCTTTTCTTATCCTCCCTCATTTTTTTTCCTTCCTTTCATCTCGCTTACTCCCAACCCCTTCCTCTCTTCTTCCTTTCCCTCGTTCCTCTCTTTCATTTTGCATTGCTCCTTCCTTCCTTCCTTCTTTCCATCCCTCCAGTCTCCCTTTCTTACTTTCCTCCCAGCTTTCTTTCCCTTCTTCCTCTCTTCCTTCATCCCTCTGTCGTTTCCATCCTCGATCTTCTCCTCGCTCTTAATGCCCCCAATCCCTCAATTTCCTCCAGTCCCTCGGACACCTCTCTGCCTCTGGCACAAAAGGATAATCAGGCTAAGACAAAAAAGGTGTATTCACTGGTGCTGGGGTACACGTCACGGTGTTCTCAGTAGCTTGGAAATCAAGTAGATTCCATTATGTGTGTGTGTGTGTGTGTGTGTGTGTATGTATATATATATATATATATATATATATATATATATATATATTTTTTTTTTTTTTTTTTTTTTTTTTGCCAGCTCATACTGTCCTTAATGTTAGTAGCGTTTTCTTCCTTGGTTTCTTGTTTAATTGTAGCAGGCACTTCTACCCTCAGAATTAACTGATTCAGACCAAACTTGGACAGAAAAGCCTATGACCTAGTTATGTACGCAATGTTTTGGTTGCTATGCAACTACTCATTGCCTATGGTCAAAAAACAGCTTTCTTCGTACTTTTCACGTTTGGAGCTGTAGATGCATTACTAATGGGCGTAGAAAGCTCTGACTTCTTTAGGCGTAATTTTGGGGTCATTCTCTATCAGAAGCATACCATCCATTTTTTTTCTCTCTGCTCTAGTTTTCGAGTGTTGAAGATTGGCCTCAGCGTCCCAACCAACCAGTATCGGTTTTCAAAAATGCCCCCTTACTTCTCCACCGACTCGATGGACCGGAATGAAAATTTGCTTGCTTATAGGCAGTGACTAGTACTACAACTTTCTATTGTATTTCTATGTGTTACATTGACCAGGTCAAGGTCAAAGGTCATCAAATGCAAAAATGGTGAAAATAGCTCTAATCACGACTGTGCTCACGCGACATGCTAAGACTCTGAAGATTACTAAGCCAGGGCCATGATCCTTGGGTTGAATGTTGCACTGGAGTACCTCCATAAGAAAATGACATTCAGTGTCGAAACTCTCTTCCAGTCGCTGGCAGAGCAACCTAGAAGTTGTACCACTGGTGGGCCATTTCATGAATTTCAAGTTCCCTGTCTCCGTAGTGGGTGGATGGAATCGAATGAAACTTTGCATGCTTATAGACGTTAATGAGTACTACAAGTGTGCTTCGTACATGCATGACCAATGTCTCCAGGTCGGGAGTCAAAGGTCATCAAGTGCAAGGAAATATGGAAAGCGCTTAAGTGACGACCTTGCTCACGCAAAATTCTAAGGCACCAAAGATCATTAAGCAAGGACCATGATTCTTTGGTGGAATGTTGCACTGGAGTACCTTCATATGGAAATGACTTTTAGTGTCGAAACTCACTTCCTGTCACTGACAGCGCCACCTATAATTTGTACTTCGGGTGGGCCGCGAATATCAAGTCCTCTAGCTCCACAGTGGGTGGATGGACTCGAATCAAATTTGCATGCTTATAGCCGTTAATGAGTAAATCTTGGTTCCCTTAGAGCCACTCATCTCGCCTACCGGCTTGTTTGTATATATGTTGTTACATAGCCTATGATTTCATCATCCTTTGTGTAATTTTAACGCACAGTTGCTGCATGTTTGATCACGAGCGTGTTCTGCCTCAGTCCCCCCCTTCTACCGTTATAGTAGAGTAAGTCGTTCTCTCTGTTATACTTTGCGGGATTTTCAGCTCTCTGTCCCCATGGCTTCATTTGCGCGTCCCTCTTACAAGTTGTATCAAGCTCTGCCAGCCCCTATATAATGAGCTCAGTCTCTGCATCATTGCCACTTAGATCTGCTCCTCATTTTGTTCACATCTCTGTCCTCCCCTGTACAGATATTATTATTGTGAGTGCTCAAGAAATCTCCAAACATCTAGCAGCTGTGTGTAATTTGAGTATAACTGTTGTTGCATTTTTTCTTGTACTGTATAGCATAAGTTTAATTTGTAGGCCTAGTGAAGTTTTTGTAATTTGTGTGGGGTTCTTTATGTCAGTCATTTTTGATAATAGTTTGTATCTGTAATAATTTATCTGGCATTCACTGAGTATTATCTGGTATCTCATTTTATCAGGGCTGACTTAGATAAATTTATTCTTGCTAATTTCGTGTTAATAGAGGCTATTGCAGTTAACCATATATTTAACCTGTTTTTGCCATTACATTATCCTTATGAGTCCTGAATGTTTTGTTGTTAATTTAAGCATTAAACTTTAACTTGTAATTTTACCTAACTCTTTTGTTTGAACCTGGAACTTTACGGGACAGTAGTGACTCTTAGCATTCTCACTTAAAGTGTACGTTATCTTTCTCTGTTCCGTAACATAAATTTGGCGACCTCATATCAGGATATTCAGGATATTATCATAAGGATATTGTTTGATATTTTGTGACTGTGATATATTCATGATGGCTACTATTTCTACACTTGATGAAGCCAAAGATTTTTTGTCAAATGTGCAAACAGTGTGTGATATAGAAAACAGAACAAAGAATGAACTTAAGCTTGTTGCTCAACAATTGGGAATTGCTGTTCGCTCTCATCATTCTAAAGATCAAATTGTTGACATGATTAATGAAAGCTTGTTTAATGTAACTCCTCCAAATGAGCAAACGCAGATTGAATTAGCTAAGTTACAGCTAGCCCTGCAGGAGGCTAAGGCTAAGGAGGCGGAGTCTCGTGTGAAGGAAGCTGAATTTCAGGCAAAAGCTAAGGAGGCTGAGGCACAAGTTGAAATTGCTAGGATTCAGGCAGACCATGAGTATCGCATGAAACAAGGTGGAACTGGATCATCTAGCTCTGATGATTTTGATGTGGCTAAAAATGTTAAACTTGTCCCTCCTTTTAATGAATCTGATTTAACAAAGTATTTTCAGTTTTTTGAGAGGGTAGCTACAGGTTTTAATTGGCCCAAAAAGTATTGGCCAGTACTCCTTCAAACTGTTCTCACCGGTAAAGCTCAAGTAACTTATGCATCTTTGCCTCAGGATCAGTCTGATAATTATGATGTAGTTAAGAGCTTGATTCTTAAGGCCTATGAGCTTCTTCCTGAAGCTTATAGAGTAAAATTTAGGACAACTTACAAGCAAGATAAGCAATCCCATGTTGAGTATGCAAAAATCAAAGAAGATCTGTTAGAGCAGTGGTTAAATTCTAAGAATGTGGATTCTGATTTTGACAAATTTAAGCAGATGGTTTTGCTGGAGGACTTCAAAAGGTGTATTAGTAAAGATGTAAGCCTATATCTTGATGAGAAAAGAATAGATAATTTGTCTGATGCTGCAGTTTTAGCTGATGAGTATGTTCTCACTCACAAGAGATATTCTAGAGAAAAAGGGAAAGCTGAGGGTAAGTACGTTGCCTCTACTCAGAGTACAGGTAACAGGAAAGAGAATAAGGATGATGTTTCTCAGGAAGTAAATACCAGCTTCACCTCTAGATTTCAGAAAAGTAAATGTACTTATTGTAGTAAGCTTGGTCATACTACGGAGAGATGTTTCAGGAGACAGCGTTATGTGAACAAAAAGGAGTCTTTAAATATTCAGTCAATTGGTCTAGTGTCCACTCTTGAGAGTTCCCAGAATTCTTTAACTGAGTTAACTGAACCTGCTTTGAGGGGTAACTTAAATTCTCATGATGGAGCTCCTCTTTTGAGCAGTAACGTGGGTGACACTCTCAAGAGTTCATGTGCTAATTTCCTGTCTGATGGTTTTGTCAGTCCTCTGGACAGTAATGACAGGAAATCAGTTCAAATATATCGTGATACAGGTGCTTGCCAATCCCTTATGCTGACCAGTGTTCTAGGCTCTAATGTTAATTCCTTTGATGAAACTGTAATCTTACAAGGTGTAGGGAATAATTACTTCTCTGTCCCTCTGTGCAGAGTGAATTTAGAGTCTGGTTTTGTTAATGGTTCCGTTATGGTTGGGTTGGTTGAGACACTCCCAATGTCAGGTGTAACTTTCTTACTTGGAAATGATATTGGTGGAAGTCAAGTGTGTCCAGCTCCTCAGTTGTCTAGCGAGCCAGTGGCTGCGTCCCAGGATTGTGATGTCCCTGATGTGTTCCCTGCATGTGCTGTCACTAGGGCTAAGTCTAAAGTTACTGGTGATTTAGAGGATAATGATGATGATGATGTTATCCTAGCTGACACTTTTCTTGCTAATTTGGACCACTCACCAGATGAGGCAGTACCCCGTAGTGTTGATAATTTGTCTCGTCAAGAGTTGGTTGAGTTGCAGGTTGCTGACCCTGAGTTGAAAAAGGTCTAGCTAACTCTGCTTGCAGTGAGGAAGAGTCAGCTGGTGCTCCTACTTGTTATTATGTAAAGTCAGGAGTACTTATGAGGAAGTGGAGACCCCCAACAGCATCAGCCGACTGTGAATGGGAGGTTGTACATCAAGTTGTCATCCCTCGTGTTTGTAGGCAGGATATCATTAGAGTGGCTCATGATTCCAGTTTGGCAGGACACCTTGGAGTGAGGAAGACTGTGGCACGCATTTTGAAACACTTCTACTGGCCAGGTATCTTCAGGGATGTTTCCTGGTATTGTAAGTCTTGTCACACCTGTCAAGTTGTGGGGAAGTGTAATCAGACCGAAAAGGTTGCACCTCTAGTTCCCATTCCTCCTTTTGAGGCGCCTTTCACCCGTGTGTTGGTGGATATTGTGGGCCCTCTTCTAAGACTTCTTCAGGATTTTCTTATGTGTTGACCATGATTGACATGGCTACTCGTTATCCTGAAGCCATTCCATAGAAACATCTCAGCAAAGAACGTGGTTAAGGAAATGCTAGGGTTCTTCACAAAGTTTGGTCTGCCCAAGGAGGTACAGTCAGACCGGGAAGTAATTTCATGTCAAACGTTTTCAAACAGTCTCTGAAAGAGTTGGGCATCACCCAGATCACGTCTTCAGCTTACCATCCCCAGACCCAAGGAGCGTTGGAGAGATATCATCAAACACTCAAATCGATGCTCAAGAAATACTGTTTGGAACATCAGAAAGACTGGGATAAAGGTCTTCCATTCGTTGTGTTTGCTGCAAGAGAATCTCCAAATGAATCACTGGGCTTCTCACCTTTTGAACTACTGTTTGGCCATGAAGTAAGAGGACCCCTTAAGCTACTCAAGGAATGCTGGCTGTCGGAGGAAGATGACGTCAACCTGCTGGAGTATGTGATGAATTTCAAAGAACGGCTGTCCACTGCTTTACAGCTGGCGAGAGAGAATTTAGGAGCTGCTCAGAAGATGAAGACTTGGTATGATAAGAAGTCCTGGTTACGCCACTTTCAGCCAGGAGATCAGGTTTTGATTCTGCTACCAGTTCATGGGCAACCTCTTCAAGCCAAGTTTAGTGGCCCTTATTTCGTGGAGAAGAAACTCAGTGATGTCAGCTATGTCATCGCCACACCAGATCGTAGAAAGAGCAAGCAACTATGTCACATCAACATGCTAAAGTTATATCACAAGCGGGACGAAAATAATCCAGTCTGCACTGTGGCTGTTCCACCCGAGTCTGCAAGTGAAGCTCTCCCATGCAGTATGAGCCTGAGTGATAGTTTGGGGAAGAATCCTGATATCATGAATGATCTCCAGACTAAGCTTTCTCATCTACCACCCAAGGAAAGGCAGGAGTTTTCGGCATTACTGCAGGAGTACCCGAAAGTGTTCCGTGCCACTCCAGGAAGAACCACTGTGTTGATGCATGATGTCGATGTTGAAGACGCAAAGCCAATTAAATTGCCTCCTTACCGTGTGAACCCAGTGAAAGTTCCTCTCATCCAGAAGGAGCTTGGCTACCTGTTGGACCACAAGATGATTGAGCCCTGTCAGAGCGAGTGGAGTTCTCCTGTCACTCTAGTCCCTAAGCCAGGTGGGTCACAGAGGCTTTGCATCGACTACAGACGTGTTAATCAGATAACCAAAACAGACACTTACCCTCTCCCTCGTGTGGAAGATTGCATAGACAAGATCGGAAAGGCTAGGTACATAAGTAAGTTTGATTTGTTAAAGGGATACTGGCAAGTACCTATGACTGAACGTGCTAGGGAGATCTCATGTTTTGTAACACTAGGAAAGGCTTTTTGCATGTTCTGTAATGCCGTATGGTATGAAGAATGCACCAGCCACATTTCAGAAGCTCATGAATGTTGTAACAGAGGGTTTGGCAGGGTGTGTTGTTTATATTGATGATGTATTAATCTTCAGTGACAACTGGAAAGATCACCTATGCCATGTCAGTAAATTTCTTGACCGTTTAGTTCATGCTAATCTTGTAGCTAATTTATCAAAGTGTGAGTTTGGTCAAGCTAAAGTTCAGTACCTTGGGTATGTAATTGGTGATGGACATGTTGCACCACCAGGAGCTAAGGTTCAGGTTATAAGTGATCTTCCCAGACCTAAAAGTAGGAAAGAGCTACAAAGATTTTTGGGAATGGTAGGTTATTACAGGAGATTTGTTCTTAACTTTTCTATTCTTGTATCACCACTTACAGACCTACTGAAAAAAGGAGTTGAATTTGTCTGGACCGATAACTGTGAATCCTCTTTCAACAAACTTAAAGCTATTCTATTAAGACAGCCAGTGCTCGCTACTCCAAATTTTGCTAAGCCTTTTAAGATGGCTGTTGATGCAAGTGATACAGGAGCTGGGGCTGTTTTGCTGCAAGAGGATGATCAGGGTATTGAACATCCTGTATCTTATTACAGTAAGAAGTTCACTCCACCTCAAAAGAACTACTCAACTATTGAGAAAGAGCTTTTGGCCTTGATTTTGGGTTTACAGCATTTTTCATTTTATTTGTGTTCTGGTTTTGACCCCATAGTCATTTATACCGATCATAACCCACTGAAATTCCTTAGTAAGTTTAAAGATAAAAATCAGAGATTGACAAGATGGAGTCTACTTCTTCAGGAGTATTCATTAGACATACAACATGTCAAGGGGAAAGAAAATGTTATTGCAGATTGCTTATCTAGACTTTAGACAGATTGTTTTAGAGTAATAAGAAATTTCCTTTGTAAATTTCTTTTTTCTTTGTGGGGAGGTGTTACATAGCCTATGATTTCATCATCCTTTGTGTAATTTTAACGCACAGTTGCTGCATGTTTGATCACGAGCGTGTTCTGCCTCAGTCCCCCCTTCTACCGTTATAGTAGAGTAAGTCGTTCTCTCTGTTATACTTTGCGGGATTTTCAGCTCTCTGTCCCCATGGCTTCATTTGCGCGTCCCTCTTACAAGTTGTATCAAGCTCTGCCAGCCCCTATATAATGAGCTCAGTCTCTGCATCATTGCCACTTAGATCTGCTCCTCATTTTGTTCACATCTCTGTCCTCCCCTGTACAGATATTATTATTGTGAGTGCTCAAGAAATCTCCAAACATCTAGCAGCTGTGTGTAATTTGAGTATAACTGTTGTTGCATTTTTTCTTGTACTGTATAGCATAAGTTTAATTTGTAGGCCTAGTGAAGTTTTTGTAATTTGTGTGGGGTTCTTTATGTCAGTCATTTTTTATAATAGTTTGTATCTGTAATAATTTATCTGGCATTCACTGAGTATTATCTGGTATCTCATTTTATCAGGGCTGACTTAGATAAATTTATTCTTGCTAATTTCGTGTTAATAGAGGCTATTGCAGTTAACCATATATTTAACCTGTTTTTGCCATTACATTATCCTTATGAGTCCTGAATGTTTTGTTGTTAATTTAAGCATTAAACTTTAACTTGTAATTTTACCTAACTCTTTTGTTTGAACCTGGAACTTTACGGGACAGTAGTGACTCTTAGCATTCTCACTTAAAGTGTACGTTATCTTTCTCTGTTCCGTAACAATGTATATATATATATATATATATATATATATATATATATATAGATAGATAGATAGATAGATAGATAGATAGATAGATAGATAGTTTGTGTGTGTGTGTGTGTGTGTGTGTGTGTGTGTGTGTGTGTGTGTGTGTGTGTGTGTGTGTGTGTGTGTGTGTGTGTGTGTGTGTGTCCTTAGATTTTCAGCATGAGGACGCAAGGTTTAGGAACAGTCTCCATTAGCCCCTGCAACAGGAAAACATAGTTTCCATTTTATTTTGAGTAACTTCAGGCGACTACATTCAGTTTACGAGAGATGCCTCTGGGTGAAGGATTTTAATAGTTATGACAAGTGTAGGCATTCTCACTCCCTTGGTTATAATGACATCTGTTTTATATTACTCCTATTACTTCCTTGTGACTGCATTCAGCTCATGGAACACCTCTTGTAATGAAGGGATTTATCAATGGCTCCACTACCAGCCGCTTCACACTGGCCGAACAAAATCGTATGGTGGTGGCATTAATGAATTAAACAAGATGTCGCCGTACAGAAGAAGTTAATGACAGATTCAGGGCTATAGAATGGCTCAGATACATTCATAATCTAAGTTATATCCTTTTCTCCTTCCATCTACCTCATCCAGTTTCTCTCCTTGTTTATCTCTCTGCCTGTCTGTCTGTTTATACATTTATTTTTATCTATCTTTTATCCGTCTGTCTTTATCTGTCCATTTCTGTCTACAGTGTATATTTATGCATCGTTCATCTTTCTTCATCTTTATCAGTCTATATCTACAGTTATCTAATTGGTATTCTCTCTCTCTCTCTCTCTCTCAATCTCTGATTACGCTAGCCACAACAGAAAAAGTGTCCCATGGCAATGAAAATATACAATTCTCACTCTCCACTGTTTTCCTTCTTCCCAATTATCGTTCTCTCTCTCTCTCTCTCTCTCTCTCTCTCTCTCTCTCTCTCTCTCTCTCTCTCTCTCTCTCTCTCTCTCCTGCCTCCTTCTTTCTTCGTTTCTCTTGCTTCCCTGCTGTCCTAAGCTTCCTAGTCTATGCTCTTTACTCTTGTCCTTCCCGTTCCTTCGTCTTTACTCCTTCTCCTCCTTCCAATTCTCTCCTTTCGTCCATCTTCTTTCTTCCCCCCTCCCCTTTCTTCCTTCTTCTCCTCCTCCTTCCTTCCACCTCTGCCTCCTTCATTCTCCTTCCCCGTTCTCTTTAATCCCTCCACAGTGTTCCTTCTTAACGCCTTCTTCATCTCTCCCAGTCCTAAGCCCTCCCTTGATTGCCACTCCAGGGCTCTCAGTTATCCCTTTTCTGATTTAACCTTTTTTCTTCCCTCTTCTTCTCCTTCTCCTCCTCTTCCTCCTCCTCCTCCTCCTCCTCCTCCTCCTCCTTCTTTTTCTCCTCCTCCTTCTTTTCCTCCTCCTCCTCCTCCTCCTCCTCCTCCTCCTTATTTGCTTCTTGTTCCCGTTAGTCATCTTTTTCATCTTCCCATCCTTTTCTTCCTCTCCACCTCATCTTCCTCTTCATCCTTCTCGAATTTTTTCCCACCTCCTCATACATCCTCTCCCCCTTTTTCTCCGTATCTCCATTTCCTCCTTCTCCCATACTGGATTTCCATTTCGTTTTCCTCCTCTTCTTTGTTCTTGTCCTTCTACTTCAACTGATCCTCTCCTCCTCCTCTTCCACGTCTCCCCACTGACCTCCTACCAAGCTGTGGGTCAAAGCCCTCCCTTTTCCTTCCCTCGCACACACACACACACACACACACACACACACACACACACACACACACACACAACATAACACCCTCTTACATATATATATATATATATATATAGATGTGTGTGTGTGTGTGTGTGTGTGTGTGTGTGTGTGTGTGTGTGTGTGTGTACGCTCATTCTCAAGTATTACGCACATATACGCACACACACAAATATTACAGGTAGTTATGAAAAATTCTACTTAAGTTAACACATACTGTACTAGTACATACTCACACAGTACTGCACACACCCCCACATATCAGTAGCGAAAACATAGCATCACACAAAAACAAACACTCAGTTAACAGGAGTTTAACTTCGGAAACAAGTAAAATACACACATACACACACACACACACACACACACACTAGCAAAATATCTAAGGAATCTCTGCCTCCAACAACAACATAACACTTGCACGCACGCACGCACTGACCCGAGTGTGTACCCTGTAACACACATACACACGCGGACCTACAAACATACATACGTACTCGTACACAAGCAAGTACTGTTTTACAAATGCAGGCTCAAATATCTGTTTACATTAACAACAGAACATAGAAGTAGTCAACAGACTGACACACAGACTAGCAAACAGACACAGAAATAAGGAAAAAGCTAGACAGGCGGACAAACAGACAGACAGAGACAGACAGAAAGGCAGGTAAACATAGAAATAGATAGATATAGATAAAAACATAGAGGTAAATAGATAGAGATAGAACGATCGATTGGTAGGTGGGCTTTATATATATATATGTATATATATATATATATATATATATATATATATATATATATATATAGATGGTGTGTGTGTGTGTGTATCTCTTTGGCCTTAGTGGTTTCCTTAACACCATTTCATTATCCCTAACCACTAATTTTCCACTTACATCATCATCATCATCATCATCATCAGTCTAATTAGGACCACTATCTTCCATGTCATTTGTGCATACCATGTCGACATGCCGATAATATCACTCTCATGGCTCCTCTGACTCTCCTACAACTCAGTAAGGTCGTCTGGTTCCAACCCAAACAAAATACTAAAGTTGACGTGGCCATAAGATTATATGAATATTAACACTTTGAGGCTCCAGTAATCACCTAGCCTACGACTGAATAAAATCGTCTGGTGTTAGGCCAGATATTCGTATATTAGAGCTGACATGATCATAAGAGGATTAAGAAGACATGAAATACGTGTACACACACACACACACACACACACACACACACACACACACACACACACACACACACACACACACACACACACACACACATATATATATATATATATATATATATATATATATATATATATATGTAAAATAGGGTGCTTGGTGGTCGACTTCTTAGTAAGCCTCGATCGCAGGGACAACTTTCCATAGCTTCGATCCCCAAGAGGTGCCTGGAGGTTTTTAGAGGCCGGAGCACCTCTAGGGGCAGCTCAGTCATTCAGCTACACTTTAAAGATTTTCACATGCAAAGAACTTTACTCTTGCAAAGCGCCATATGATCCCACATCTAACTAGGACTTCTTTACTTGTTCGGCTATGTACTCGTAACACCACCAAGGAAAAGAAGGCTGGTTATGTACCCTTCAGTGTGAAGGACCAGAGCAGCCTGGCCTCAGGTCCCAGTACCTATAACAGGGTAAAATGGGATTGTCTGTTACCGTTACCGTTCAATATGCAAAATGGGAAGGAGTGGTTGTAAATATGAATTCCCGTGGGATTAGGGGGCTTTCTGACACCCCTTCCTTGAGAAAGAGAGGGGGGGGGGAGAAAACTGGAGGAATAAGTGTAAGAGTTTGTTACACGTACAGTTGATAAAGGCTGCCTATCCAGTACGTCAGTGTATTCTCTTATGCTATTATGCAGTGTGAAATAAATACATGAGAATAAGGTGTAATATGCAAAATGTATCGCTGAGGAGGAGGTGCTAGAAACCTTCATACGTTAACGAGAATTCAGGCCAGAAAATACAGACGGTAATTCTGAGACAACAGGATGGAAGCCCATTGTATCAAAGGGATATATTGCTGAGTTTTATCTTGAGTTGCCAGTGATTTCAGTACTGTACCATAAGAGAGTGAATCGGTGGTGCAGTGGTTGGCAAGTCCAGCTCAAGATAAGAAAAACCCGAGTTCGATTATCGGGACGGTCAGAATTCCACAGTTTTTGCCTTCTTCGTCTCTCTCAGTTCTAAGTTCTCCCTTGACTGTCACTCCAGCGTTCTGAATTATCCCTTTTCAGATTTTACCGTCTTTTTTTTTTTTTCACTGTTTTCCCTCTGACCCTTTCACCCAGCAGTACATCGGGGGGTTTGGATGGTACACTGATTACTGGAGGTCGTATTCATAGGGAAAACTGAGGCTTCAAAGCAGTACTGTCTGCCTTAGTGACCCCTCCCGCAGTCGATACGCATTAAGGGAATCTTTCATCTTCTTCTTGCCCCTTTTCTCCAAGCAGTGCAATCTGGGACCTGGATGTAACTTGGATTATTGCAGTCGTATTTTAGGGGAAGACTGAACCTACTGATTAGTTACCTTCATGACTTTCTCTCTCTCTCTCTCTCTCTCTCTCTCTCTCTCTCTCTCTCTCTCTCTCTCTCTCTCTCTCTCTCTCTCAATAGACAAACTTTTTCTCGGACAGCTGATCCTATGACAGCAGCCCTCGACCACACGTGAATATTGAAAAGAATAATAGGATGAATAAATCGCTAATGGAGGGATGCTTGGGATCTATACCCACGATAATATGGCCCATTCTGACGGGAAAATGCATAAATCATTTCCCAGACCCCCTTTCTCACCCCAGCAGGAGCGTAGGGATCCGGGGTTAGGTCACTCCTTCCTGACATTGGAAGTGACTGTGACTAGCCGTTTGTCAAAAAAAATATCACAGGCTATTTGCATAATACTATAAGAACTCATACACACACACACACACACACACACACACACACACACACACACACACACACTCACTAAAACGTACAGAAAGGCATGCATAGGCTATCTAAAACAAAGTAATGTATATTTAAATAAATACTATATCCATTCACGAGACCTAAAGCGGATTTACAGAGTCGTCTACGTGCCTTCACACACTGCATGACATTATACATGCAAATTACTCTCTCTCTCTCTCTCTCTCTCTCTCTCTCTCTCTCTCTCTCTCTCTCTCTCTCTCTCTCTCTCTCTCACACACACACACACACACACACACACACACACACACACACACACACATACACACTGCCTTCGTCACCCACATCTGGACAAAACATCAGGCCTTTTAAAACCGAGGCATCCCAGCTTCCTCTCCCTCTCTCTCTCTCTCTCTCTCTCTCTCTCTCTCTCTCTCTCTCTCTCTCTCTCTCTCTCTCTCTCTCTCTCTCTCATCCTGCCAATAAGTCTCTCTCCCCTTTCCTTTTCTTATCTCTAATTCTCGTCTTTTAACCTAGTTTCTCTATTTTTACCCCCATCTCTTCCTTCGCTCAAATTTTCCTTTCTCCTTCTCTTCTCCTCTTTCTCCTTCAGTCTCTCCTTTGTTTCCTTTTTTTCTAATTTCTCCTCATTCTCCTTTTTTCTCCTCTCACTATCTTTCTGTTTGTCCCTCTGTTACTCAGTTTCTGTTTATTTCTTCACCTTTTCCTCTTATCCTTCTAATTCCCCTCCCATTTCTTGTCTATTTCTCGCTACCTCTCTTCTCTCATAACCACACGCACACATATCAACACACATACTTGTACACAAATACTTACAAATACAAACACCTACACGCATACACACACACACACACACACACACACACACACATTGTCCCTCGCCTCACGTCGTTATGTGCAATTGGGTCAGTATGGTCATTAGAAGACAATCCCTAAAATCAAATGTCCTTCCACCCCTGTTCCCCTTCACACCATACCATCTCCCTACCTCCCTCTCCTACCAGTTCCCCTTCTCTCCACTTCCTCTCTCCTTTCCTCCCCCACCTCTCTCTTTTCACTCTTTCTTCACCATCTCTCTACCTGCCTTCATTAACCGTTTCCTTTCCGCGTTCCCTCCCCCCATCCCTTTCCCTTTTCTCTCCAAGCTCCCTCCCTTCCTCTGTCTCTCTTCCCTTCCCTTTTTCCTTCTCTCCACCATCTCCTTCAGCTGTATATAGGAGTCTAGATCAGCTAAACCTCATCGTTCAAGAGGACAGAACTATTTGGCTAAAACAAGGGAGTGGTCTGAAAGGTGGCAAATGTCTTTCAGTCTGGACAAGCGCAAAGGGATGCACATTGCACAATGGTCACGAAAATCCAAATACCAAGTACATTTTGTTGGGAAGTGCGATGAGCAATATTGACTTGGATAAAGTTTTAAGTCTACTAATTAGCAGTGATCTCTGATTCTCCAAACAATGCACTGAAGTAGAAAAGAAAGCACTGAGGAGTTTAAGTTGCATAAGGAGACAGTTTATGTACAGAAACGAGGAGGCTGCTCTCTCTCTCTCTCTCTCTCTCTCTCTCTCTCTCTCTCTCTCTCTCTCTCTCTCTCTCTCTCTCTCTCTCTCTCTCTCTCTCTCTCTCTCCAAAATGTCTTGCATCATCTTAGTCCCTCCCCTCCTCTCTCTCTCTCTCTCTCTCTCTCTCTCTCTCTCTCTCTCTCTCTCTCTCTCTCTCTCTCTCTCTCTCTCCAAAATGTTTTGCATCATCTTAGTCCCTCCCCTCTTTACTCTCTCTCTCTCTCTCTCTCTCTCTCTCTCTCTCTCTCTCTCTCTCTCTCTCTCTCTCTCTCTCTCTCTCTCTCTCTCTCTCTCTCCAAAATGTCTTGCATCATCTTAGTCCCTCCCCTCCTCTCTCTCTCTCTCTCTCTCTCTCTCTCTCTCTCTCTCTCTCTCTCTCTCTCTCCCTCCAAAATGTCTTGCATCATCTTATAGTCCATTTTCCTATTCCTTTCAAACATTCTGTTTTAGATCATTCCCATCACAGTTAATTCTTTTACTACATTGACGTCCTTTGTATCTTGTTTCCGCCATCTCTAGACTATTCTACTTAGCTCAAGAGAGATATTTGGACCTAAAGGTGTTAGGATAAGCCTTCATTAACCACTTCACTGCTTGGGTGTCCTCGTAAGCTAAATATATTCGCTTGTAGCAGCAAGAATACTGTATGAACAAAAATTAGCACTGAGAAAATGCAGTGTCCTCTCTTTACTGTCTACCCAAGACCAACCCTTTGCCCTGCGTGACCCTCAACCCCTCCTCCAAGTTAGGCCCAGATTGGGTGAAAGTGTAAGCTGATGTTTTACTGTGACCTTGATCACTGGCCACTGTTTTCAAAATAGTACTACTTCATCCTTCGCTGATCGTAGACCCTGCTACAAAGTTTGTTCCAAATATAATAAAAACTGCATGAGTTAAAGGTAGGATCTTCAACCTTGCACACTTACCGGCTAATTTCAAGACTGAACTTCTTCATCCTTTTCTGACCCTTAACTCTTCCACCAACAAAACTGCTGAAGCTGATCTTGCCTTTGCACCTATTCATCTGACGGTCGTCAGTCATATTCCAGATCTGTTGTAATTCCATTCCATAGTTTTTTTCCCTAACGTTATTAATCGACAGGGACAGGTAGTGACAGACAAACAAATCGAATCAAACACATGACCTCCTCGCACTACTGACACAGGTATAATTACGTCCTCACACTGAACTGATTATATCTTATAACTGTAGTGCTGAGGATGTCAACACATATCAGCGCTGAGAAAACACATTATCCTTCCTACTTCAGACACATTCTCCATCTATACTGCTGCCAAATTGAGGGGGTTCCTAGAGTGGCCGCTTGCTGTGGTGTGTGTATTTTTCTGACACTGTAAACATCGCTGACATTCTTTTATTAGCAAACGAACGCATTTTTCCTATTCTTATTTTACATCCTCTCTTGCAGCTCCTACTTGAACATTATGATATCAAATCAGTTTCCAATTTTCATTTTACATCTCTCTTTTGCAACTACTTTTTAAAATACGATAAATACTATGACAATAAAGCAACAATAAGCAATATTGTGGGAATTATACTTAAACAAATTGAAACTGTGCTTTTTTTTTTTTTTTACATAAATCTTGTATTTTCATAAATAACACGATTTCAACATGTAGGCATAAATTTTCCATTTAAACTCTTCAGGAGTGTAGATAACATATTTAGCTGGTGAGGCTGTACATGTTACTATATTACTTATCGGTAATAATACTCCTGTCGCCTTTCCTGCTTATCTTTCAGTGAACATTGAGAATTAATTTGATGACTAAAGAAATACACAGAAAATAATGAGTTGTGGCCAAATATCTATTTCGGCTGCTACGAATTCACCTGACTTATATTATGAGAGAGAGAGAGAGAGAGAGAGAGAGAGAGAGAGATGAAGGTGTGTTTGCTTGTAAATATCTGACTCTTAGCCCCACACATCTTCCAGGAACAACGTAAGACAAGGGATGAGTCTGCAATCATCCCCTCTTCCCCTCCCTTTTTTTTTCACAGCCGCGTTCACGATAGCGAGAGTGAAGTATTGTTTGTTTGTGTGTGTGTGTGTGTGTGTGTGTGTGTGTGTGTGTGTGTGTGTGTGTGTGTGTGTGTGTGTGTGTGTGTGTGTGTGTGTGTGTTAACAAACTAACTAAAACAATCTTGATCTGATATAGCCAAACTTGGAAGCAAGGTTGGCGGTCAGCCAAGGGGCTGATCTATTACATTTAACAAGAGTTAAAGGATCAAGGTAACATGGCTAGTCAAAGTGTGACCAAGAAATATACACGTAAACAGTTTTGATCCAATTTATACCAACCTTAGTGGAAAGGCTGAGAGTAGGGCAAGAACGAGAGGACTGTACTTTGAGAACACTCAGTCAAAGGTCAAGGTCACAAGGCAAGGTCAAGCTTCAACCCGTATATCTGCTTGTGAACAAAATGACTAGAACAGTTTTAATCTTATTTGGACTATACCAGGTAGAAATACAACCCGTGTATCTGCTTGTGAACAAAATGACTAAAACAGTTTTAATCTGATTTGGACTATACCAGATAGAAATACTGAGGATCAACCAAGGGAATGACTTTCTTATAGAATAATAGTTCAAAGGTCAAGGTCACGCAGCAAGATCAGCTCAAACAGCTTCATCCGATTTAGACCAAATTTGATGGTAGGGTTCATGGTAAAGCAAAGATGAAGAGATTAGAATTTGAAACCCATCCGTCAAAAATCAATGCCATACGGTAAGGTCAAATGTTCGGTCCCGTAACTCAAACAGTTTGATTCGATGTGGGCCAAACTTGGCAGAAGCACTGAGTAGCAGCCAAAGATAAAGGAATCGATTTTGAGAAGAACAAGTCAAAGGCTAAGGTCACAGGGCAGGTCAACTAATATGTTTTCTCTTCGATTTGGACCAAAGTTGACGAAAGGATTAAGGGTCAGGCACGAATTAATTCATTTTGTTTTCAGGGCAAGCGGCCTAAAGTCAAGGTAGCAGGCAGAGTCAAATGTTTGGCCCTTTGGCAATTGGTGGGAGCTGGTGTTGCACTACCAGACTGTTTCTTCTTGTTTCCTTTAAGATGTTACACATTTATTGCCCTAGCAGAAGCGTAGAGGCCCTGAGCTAGGCTACTTAGTCCGATATTTAAGACAAGAAAGACAAGTCACTCGTATTTGAGGGGCATTATGCAAGAGACAAACTTCAACCAACCTATAAACTTAAACAATGTAGGGGCCAAATCTGGTTGAAGCGCCTTAACCCACTAGACCACCAGGCACTGAATTTTTAGTTATATGGTTGCTAGCCAACGTAGTAAACTGTGGGTTACAGGAAGTCACTGGGTTTGACACTCAGTGTAGAATCACCTAAAAGTGGGTGGTAAGCACGGTCATCTTTTTGTCTTTCACGCTAACGCAAATCCTAGTTACGATGAAGAATTGATCGGCAGTGCGATTCTAACCCTCTGGTCCTAAGCAACGGGAAATCTAACGTATGTCAAAAGTCGAATGCAAAAGAATAAATAAAACGGTGGTGTGAGTGACAGTGTCTTAGTGCGGTGTAGAGTGGTATGGTATGCAGGCAGCTGAGGGGCTCCATGTAGTCAAGGCACCCTCTATCCCTCTCTGCCTGCCCTCTCAGGTCACTCTCTCTCTCTCTCTCTCTCTCTCTCTCTCTCTGTATATATATATATATATATATATATATATATATATATATATATATATATATGTTCTTAGACTTCTGTTACTTGCGTTTGTATGTATAAATTTCACCCGAGAATTTTCGTTGTTCGTGTTTCAAAACAGCAGTAATTATTGAAAATGTTAAAAAGAAAGTTAAATTTCTTTGTACAGTACATGAACCACTTTCGTTACTATCTTCACACATCGTTACAGACATTTGTAGATCTGTTTTTATCAGTTTCTATAAATACTACTAAAATTTCATAACATAAAATCACAGCAGAAGATAGCTGATATAGGCGGTAAGCAAGCACTTTTTCGCTCAAGGACAAAATGATGTTAAATCTGAGGTGGTCGTCTGTCTCAGCTTCAGTCAGTCAAGGTCAGACACCCAGACCACCGACAGGCAGACGACCGGGCAGACAGGGGGAGAAAGGTGACAGGCAGAAGCAGCAGCAGTCAGATGGAAAGTGACAGAAAGACAGAGAGAAAACGTGACAGAGACCAACTCAAACATACGGAAAGTGGCAGGAAAAACAGACGGAACAGATAGTGGCGAAAATAAACAATGGAGAAGTGATATACAAAGGGAAAAGTGACAGAGACACCAAAACAGACAGACGGAAAGTGGCAGACAGACAGGAGGGGAAAATGACAGTGACCACAAAAGTTGGGGAGGGGGAGCGATAAACAGGTATAAGAAAAAGTGACAGGCAGGCTAAAACAAACAGACAGTTAGGTAATAGATAGACGCACAAGCTGTCTGAGGAAAAATAAATGACAGATGACCATGCCGACAGAAGGAGAGGTGGCAGGTTGATGTAGGAGCTCGAGAGAGCAGAGAAGCAGAACGAACTGCGACAGACAGAAGCCAAAACAGACAGACAGACAGACTGATGCAAGACAGACGCAAGGCAGACACTCCATCATCATCATCATCATCATTATCATATTTAACTCACTCTCATCCTTAGCAACGAGATGGGTAGGATTCAGTAACAGAAAAAAGGGAAGATCATGAAAATCAGAGAGCTGTAATCAGAGTACCCTAAACAAACCAAAACAATATAAAACAAATCAAACCAAAACAAAACAAAACAAAACTGAACAAAACTAAACTGAAAAGGATCCATTCCTCGGCTCTTTTATTAATCCCTTCAGGCCGAGGGCGAATTTTCTCTAGACACTTTTATTCAGTTCGCGAGTGTTTACGTGCTGAGGGGCGTCATATGTAGCCTTCACTAACCCCTTCATAACTAGGATGTTCTCTTAACCTGAATAAAATCGTCTGTTAACATCGAAAAGACAAATAACGTAAAATTCGCGAACACGGGCAGGAGTTAATTAGGTTTTTAGAACCCTCGGCTCTAACACGTGAAAAATATATTTTAAAAATCTGACTGATCCATTCCAGGAAGGCAGATAATTTAAAAAATGACAGGAAAAATGTATCGCAGAACTGACAGACAATTTTAGCTCAGACAGACAACGAACAGACATTCCACGAACAGAAAAAGAAGAAAAAAGTCTGGTAGAGAAAGGGTCGAAAATGCATTAAAAAAATATATACAGCTTAAACAGACAGAGTGACAGATTAGCGGCTAAAGAAATGCTAGCAAATAACAGAAATGAGGAGGTAGAAATTACTCCTCTCTCTCTCTCTCTCTCTCTCTCTCTCTCTCTCTCTCTCTCTCTCTCTCTCTCTCTCTCTCTCTCTCTCTCTCTCTCTCTCAGCAGCTTTAGAGTGTGAGGAATGTTATATACGAATACCTACTTGCTTCACTTCACCCTGCCTGTGCCATCCCATCCTCACCCTTACCACTCCCACCCCGCACCTATTCCAACCCAACCCGTCCCACACCGTTTATACATCAACTCCTTCAGCACGATTGTACCTTTTTATTTTATTCTTAACTTCAGCTGTTTATTTGTCACTAAGAAGCATCCAGAAATCTGAGAAGAACTATATTGATTTAACTCTTTGACTTTGAAGAAAAACTAATACGGTACAAGCATCAAAAGTCCTCTCGCCTGTTCTGGTTCTCTCTCTCTCTCTCTCTCTCTCTCTCTCTCTCTCTCTCTCTCTCTCTCTCTCTCTCTCTCTCTCTCTCTCTCTCTCTCTCTCTCTCTCTCTCTCTCTCTCTCTCTCTCTCTCTCTCCATGTACTCTGAAAATCAATGTGGTGAATCAACAGCAACCCACACTGATGGCTTCGTTTGGCCTCAGAGGAATGCCATACGTGTCATAAGTGTCATGTGTCGGAAGTGTCGTGTCATAAGTGTTACAAGTGTCGTGTCATAAGTGTCTTAAGTGTCATAAGTGTCGTGTCATAAATGTCGTAAGTGTCATAAGTGTCGCGTCATAAGTGTCGTAAGTGTCATAAGTGTCATTAGTGTCGTAAGTGTCATGTGTCGTAAGTGTCATAAGTGTCGTAAGTGTCGTTACCTACGGGTCCACCACACTGATTTTCAAACGCGAAGGCAGGAGACGAGACAGGACGTGTGATGCCGACTGTACATCCCGATAAACGACTCATGTAGAATATTTTGCATTTTACTCACCCCTGCGAAACGTCCCCCACAAACCCCACTCTATATCCCAACCCACCTTTCTTTCTTTCCTTCTTTCTTTCTTTCTTTGTTTCTTTCTTTCTTTTATCTAGGTTGGTCAGTAGGAAATGAAGAGGCTTGATCATGAAGGAGCAGTAGATGAAACAGTAGTAACGGCGCATAACTATGGTGTAGGTTACATGATATTGTTGTTGTTTGTGCTGGGATTGAATGTTTTTGTTGCCTTATTTATATTACCCTGGCATACTAGGTATGTGTGTGTGTGTGTGTGTGTGTGTGTGTGTGTGTGTGTGTGTGTGTGTGTGTGTGTGTGTGTGTGTGTGTGTGTGTGTGTGTGTGTGTGTGTGTGTGTGTGTGTGTGTGTGTGTGTGTGTGTGTGTGTGTGTGTGTGTGTGTGTTCTTCTTCTGTGTGCTTAAGAATAAATTATATGCTATGCTAAAGACTGTACCCCTTAAACCAGGGAAAATTGTGTGTTGTGGTAATTCTCTCAGGTTTTTTAGACCATGATAAAACCACGAGTGCAGAAATGGTGGGGTACAGAGGATGCCGCGTGACGGGTGACGCGTGACAGGGGCAGCAACAGCAACAGTATCAAAGGACAACACGAGTAAAAGCGGAGTAACAACTATCTTTTCACTGCGACATTTATGCAGACAGCCATCAGTAAGAGTAAAAAGAGAAAGTAAGAGTAACAACAACACTAACTACTTCCTTTCATAGAACACGTATGTCGACGACCATATGTAACAGTAATAGTAGGTAACAAAAAAGGGCAGAGAAGTGGCAGGAGACAGGGCGACATGGAGGCGATTTGTTTGTGGCCACTCCCTTGCGGGATTGAGATGTCTGGCTGGAGACAGAATGGACAGATTAATGGTGAAGAGTCTCAGTAACAGTAATAATGTAGAGCAGCAGTAACAAGGTACTGCAACGACAGCAACAACATCCAAATCTTTTCAGAGCAACATACACACACTACCATACGACAGATAATAACAAAGAGTCAGTACAAGTAACAAAGCACAGTAATAGTGGTATGGCTCAGTAACAGTAACAAGACACAGTAACAAGGCACAGTAAGTGGCAGTAGGAGTAACGAGTGAAGCAACAACCCCCAATTCCTTTCACGGCAACACGTATGTCATAAGAGAGTAAATAACGTCGACACGGCAAGCGACACCAATGAGACAACAAAGACAGGGAGACCAGTGTTCATATTGCTGTGTGTGTGTGTGTGTGTGTGTGTGTGTGTGTGTGTGTGTGTGTGTGTGTGTGTGTGTGTGTGTGTGTGTGTGTGTGTGTGTGTGTGTGTGTGTGTGTGTGTGTGTGTGTTTCCATTTTGCAGCTTCTGTGTATGTATGGGGAAAAGATTGGAAACGAGTGTTCATATCGCAGTTTGTGTGCATACGTAGCGAGCATTTTTGAAAGTGTTTGTGTGTGCATAGACAGAGGTTTGGAAGCTGCTACTTATGCATACAGTACAACTCACGCGTGCATATGTGGCAGTTTAGAGAGGTGTGTCTGTATGTGCACAGGAAGCAGTTTGAAGAATAATGCTCATATTATGTGTGCGCACAGTAGCAGTTAGCAGATATGACTCTTTGTGTAAATTTTAACTGTGTATTTTTTATAACGACCATGTAATAAGAAAAATAGGCACCCCGCTTACAGAAAAAATAAAAAGCAGTCGGGCTTAGTCCTTAAAAACAGCATACCTTCCCCTCCCAATATATATATATATATATATATAGTGTGTGTGTGTGTGTGTGTGAACCCGAGAGAGTGAGAGCACCCTGCCTGCCATCCCGCCTACTCCACTGTTAAGGCTACCCATTTGCTTGTCAGTTGTATTTGAACATTTGGATGCTTTCTACTCCTGCCGTCTGCCTACCCACACGTCTGTCTCTCTTCTTTCTCCCCTGCCTGACTATCACTGTATCTGCCATCTCTCTCTCTCTCTCTCTCTCTCTCTCTCTCTCTCTCTCTCTCTCTCTCTCTCTCTCTCTCTCTCTCTCTCTCTCTCTCTCTCTCTCTCTCTCTCTCTCTCTCAAATTATAACAGGCCAAATAAATAGCTGAGAAATGGGTGTTACTAAATCTTCAGATCCATCAGGAATACCAACCGATACCAGTCCGGACTTAGCCGATCGCAAGACACAATTTTTCTCTCAAGATTTCCAACTCTCTCCATTAGCATACTACTACTACTACTACTACTATTACTGCCAAAGCTAATACTACAACTACTACTACTACAACTTTCCTTGCTTTATTACTACACTTTTTCTTTTTTTTCAGTCTGCAAGGTTCTTCCATTTTATCCATTCTTCTGTTTGTCTCTTCCCTTCTTGACGTTCATTTTTGCCGCTAATCCCACAGTTAATCACTCAAAATTTGTCTGTTTAAGTTTCTTTGCCATTTATAAAGCTGACAAGCTTACAGTTCCAGGGGGCTGACGAGGATCCTGCACGTGGTGTTGTGTGCCGTGGGAGGAGCACTGCAGCGTCCACCTGGAAGCTACAGCTCCTCATATTTGCCTGCACCTTGCCGTGGTGAGGACCCTGCTCCGACCTTGACGAGGCGCTGGCTCCCTACACAATGTAGGGACTGTTCTGTTCCTGTAGGATGGCCTCGCAGAACCAGTTGCTTACCTGTGGTCAATGGGTCTGCTCGGCCAGACAAGTCGTGGCTGAGTAACAACAAAAGCACGAGGGACCGTATTTATAAGCTCCCCTAAGAATGAGTCGTCCATAAGACTGACTGTAGACTTGTTTACCTTCATACATACAGCAATTAAATAGCCTAATTCACCATCAAATGAAAGAAAGAGAGAGAGAGAGAGAGAGAGGCTCTGTGTGTGTGTGTGTGTGTGTGTGTGTGTGTGTGTGTGTGTGTGTGTGTGTGTGTGTGTGTGTGTTTTCCACGAAACACTTTTCTCCTTTGTCTCCTTTCCACCTACCCTGATTCCCCGAGCTGCACCGCCAGTCCCCCCCCCCTTCTCTCCCTCTCTCTCTCTCTCTCTCTCTCTCTCTCTCTCTCTCTCTCTCTCTCTCTCTCTACCTACCTGCTACATCTTAATTCCCTTTTTATTCGGTTTGTTTCTGCTATGTCCTACATCTTACGTCACCTGAGTTATTTTTTACCATAAGGGTTTGTGTTCGGTATAATTTCACGCTATATGAGTCTAAATACTGTCGCTCCGCCATTTCCTTTATTTTACTTTGCTCACGATTCTTTGTCTTGATTATTAATGAGCGCTGGGGTGTTGATGTGGATGTGCTAGAAAGTGTTGGATGTACCCTAAGGTGGTTTGGCCATGTAAAGGGAACGAAAACAGACTGACTAGGAAAGCAAATATGAGTGAGATGGACGGGGAGAGGAGGAGGAGGAGACAGAGGATGAAATGGAGGAATGGAGTCGACAGGTATATGAGTAAGATGGAAGGAGAAATGGTGAGGGAGAGGCCAAAGATGAGGTGGAGGAATGGAGTGGAGAGGTATATGAGTGAGAATGGTGTGAGGTGGAGAATGGCTAACCTGAAGGACTATGGTAGCCTAGCCGCCCCGTTCTCCTACACCTCGAATGGAGTATAGTCGGTCTATTTTCATCTGACGGAACCAGGCCACTCACACAATATGAATACTACGTCGGTGTTACATGAATTTCGACGAGGCATACTTATGAGGTAGGAATGAGTGTCCTTGATTAATATAGTCTGTTCACTTTAACTAGACGTACTGTATAACTGGCATCTCTCCATTTTGAATGATGAACTACAATATGAAATTAATGCTAGGATATGATGCTAGTCATAAAAAAGGGGGCTAGGGAAAATATATAGAACGGTAGTAATGTCTGATTCTACCACTGAGCAACGAGAAATGTGCCTCAAAAGGAAGACCAATCGCCTCCAAGAATAAACTGAATGAATTATAGTCAAATCAATCCTCCACATTGGCCACGCCTGGCCATCAACTAAACTAAGAGGGGTTAGGGATAATATTAATTCAGAAAAATGCACTATAATGCTGTGTGAGATTAGCTGTTACCGCTACTGTTAGTAGGACAGTGAAAAAAAAATTTGCTATCCAGTCACGTACTTGCTGGTTCATTCACCCCGAGTTTCATCTGATGTGAAACACGATACGTCTCCATCCAGTGAAGTGCAAATACTCGTAAAACTCTAGAAACAGCAAACTGGGGGTGCGGTAGACGTGTAAACAAGGGACGCGAGACAGCTTGGCGGGCTACGGGTCATTCTCAGGCTGGGAATGGATGGAGACTTCGAATTTAACCTTACAGAATTAGCCTTTCACTGAATATACAAATAATTGTTACCAGTGTTCTATACAGTAAGTAAGTTGTCCATTACAAGTGGAAATGTTGGGAGGGAGAGAGACACAGATTGGAGCTTGACACTGAAGATGGGTTCTGTGTAGCCTGAAACTTTAGAGAAAATAAAGAATTCAAGCTCTGACGTGTGTCTCTCTCCCACTCAACATTTCCACCTGCTCTGTAAGTGTTCATAAAGTCAGTTTCTTTTCACCAGACAGAACTGGGCCACTCCCATGGCTTGAATACTACGTTGGCGATGCATGAAGTACGATGAGCCTTAGTTATGAAGTAACTGAGTCTCCTCGGTTACTAGTCAAACAGATCCTCCAATCTGACTAAACCTAACCATCAGCTGAACTTGAAGATGTTCGGGATGTTCGTTAAGTAAAACAAACTAGCTACAGTAGTGAAGCATGAGAGGTTTACAAAGGCGGGGTTTTGTCTCATTCTAGGGGTGGAAAATGGAGCATCATTTGCAGATTATCCTCGCCAGTTAACTTGAAATTTAATGAATATACAGAAATTATAGCTCAATTTGGAAGGTTTATTCCTACAACTGAAGGATCCGGTATATACAATTGCCAGACTCTGTGTATTCTTCGCGTGGTAATTTGAAATTATCCTGGCAAACTTAGCCATGTGGAGAAATGGGGAATGAGGAACTGACTACACCTTTTTTACTTCAACTTGACCTAAAATTACATCTCTCCATCTTCATTATTGGTTTGTAGCTAGAGATTAAGGTTAGAATATGATAAGCCATGAAAATGTTCTATGAAAAAGATGCAGAGCTGTGGTACAGTCTTGTTTCGTCAATGAGGTGTGTGGAATAAGCTGCAAAAGAAAAAAAAAATCTGGTCCAGGTAAAAATGGAACTAATACAGAAGAGTGTATGTGAGTGAAGTGAAAGGGGAGAGAAGAAGAGGGAGACGAAGATGAAGTGGAGGGATAGAAAAAAGGGGTATATGAATGAAGGTAGTGTGAGTTGAGAGGAATGCCAGCCTGATATGGGAGGACAGAGAGTCATGGCGGCGATTTGTTTGTGTCCGCTCTCCTCCAGGATTAAGGGATCATGCTATATACAGTCTTAAGTTTAATAAATGAGCAGAAAATGTTGTCAGTGGGTTATAAGTATTCGTGGAAGTCAAGGATGCGAGATTTACAAAGCCTCTTCCATATTTTTATCTGTCTAGAGGTTAAGTTGTTCATAAGATTGTTTGTTTATACTTTCGCCTTCACTGTTACAGCTACCAAACCCTTCACAACCAAACTAGACTGAATATTTAAGTAAGACAATGCTGAAAAAAAAAAATGTCTCGGAGACTTTTTGGAGACTTCTGTGGAAACTGGTTAACCCCTCCAGCTTTTTTTTTTTCTACCTCCAGATAAGTTTTATTCAGCTTAGGAGAGATTTTCTTTTCTTGAACTGGTGGCGTTAAGCTTAATCTTCAATTACCCCTTCGCCGCAAGAGATTTCCCCAGACTCGAGTAAAATCGTCTGGAGGTTGCAAGACTAAATCAATAAGACATGTCACCATAACGAAAGGGCTTAATTTAATGATTGTGCATAAACTGTCATCAGCGTTTTAAGTATACCAAGAAGTTACTGTTGTATCTCCTGCCCTTTGTAGTAATTGGCTCACTTTCTTTACCTCTCTCAATAGGCTATAGTGAAGTCTTTTTCATTTTTCTATCAGCTTCTATTTTACACTTCCCTTTTCCTTTTTCATTTCCTATTTTTCTTCTTTACACTGGAGTCTTTGCATTTTCTTTTGGCAGTTTCTGGGCACTTTAATTTAGCTTAGGATACAATTTTCTAACAGACTCTTATGGTCTGAAAACTAGCATTCCACTCCGGGTAACGCCAACCGCTGCGAGGGAATCACTAGAGGCTGGGGTTGTTAATACCGTCACCATTAACCCTCTCATGCTCAGACAACTCTAGTATTCTATTCCAGCTAATGCCAGACGATTTTATTTAGCTGAAAGTGAGTCATAGAAGCCTGAGAGTTAACTATTACCTGGCTCCGATATAACTTACTGCATGTTTACCTACTGTTACTATTTTCTCTTTCAGCTATTTTCTATATCTCTTTAATCCCTTCAGTCTGATGATGGATTATATACACCCGTACTTTGTGTCTGCTATCTCCAAACTTTTTTTAACATTAATCTAGACGTTTCGACTTGGAAGGGATAAATTATTTTCATCTGTACTAACTCCTTCGCTGCAAAACGTCTCCCCTATTCTGAAGAACATCTTGTGATTATAATTACAAAAATACGTCACTGGACTGAAGGGGTTATCAACTTACAATAACTGTCTACCTACCCATCTTCCTTGCTTGCCTACCATCTGTCCTCCATATTTATTTTATTTTTTTAACGCCTCCAATGCGGTGACGCCTGTTGTTACTTTACTCCTGCTACCTACAAGTGAGTTTATTTAACTTTGGGAAAGATCTATATCGCTCAGGGGGTGAATCAAGATTATACTGTACCTAACTCTTCCAATCAAAATAAATAAATAAATAAATACAATAAAAAATTAAAACTCTTCCCAACTTCTTTTCGTCCGACTTTGGGCATTGGCTTCACAACTCGTTCCCTGAGGCGCAACAGTCCTCCTACGTTGTTCGCTGTCATATGCCACCACTTCGGCGCTAACACCCACCATCTATACTGAATACATCCTAGGACTGTCTCATAGAGGGCTGGTGTATTGGCATTAGCGGGGGTGTTTTCACGACATGTAGATCAGTAAAGTCTGTTTTAACGAAAATTAAATCTTTAACTCTTCAATGCCTCAGTCGGGATTCGAAGTACTCGTAGATCCACTAGGACTGCAGGCCACCTCTCTCGAATCGGTCACTGTCTCGGGGGGCACAAAGAAGACGCTCTCGCTGTGAAGATGGTAATCTTGCGACCAAATTCACCACCCAGTCTCTTTTTTATTATTTTTTTCTTTTTCCAGCTTGAAGCTGACCCTTCACCCAGCATCCCTAATCCCCCTTGTCGTCTCCCTTAGCCGTCCACTTAGCCACGCTCCCTCCCTGTTTTTTGCCTAAGAAGATAAACCAGTGTTTCTTAAAAAAAAAAAAAAAAAAAAAAGGCAAGAAAGAGGAGAGAGAAAAGGGAGAGAATCAACATTTGCTCTTTTAGGAAAAAAAAAAAAAAAAAATGCGGCATTCGAGTGCAGCCCCATAAAACCCACCGGGTACCGCCTACAATCTTTTCCCAATACCTGAATACGAGTACCGTGAAGCTTAATGTTACGATGAAGTTCCCGTGGTTTGTGAATGGACAAATATCTTTCTTAAAACTCCGTATCACCGTACAATGAATGGTGTCTTGCCACCCGTCGCTAAGGTGCTTGCACAGTGCTTACACTGTCTGGTTGTGGATCTCAGAGTAAGTTACAGACCTTGGAGTCTCTCCTAAAAATTGCTTTTTTTTTTTCTTTTTTATCAGACCACTGTCAGAAATTCGTACCGATCAATGGCCTTCCATTATATATATAAATATATAGATAGATAGATAGATGGATAGATATAGATATACAGATAGATAGATAGATTATATATATATATATATATATATATATATATATATATATATATATATATATATATATATATATATATATATATATATATATATATATATATATATATATATAATGCTTAAGAGTAGGAGGAAAAATACTCGTATTTTATGGTTATAAAATTCATCTCATTGGAACAGTATATTACATCATCATCTTTCAAAACGTATCCATTTTATATTTCTAGTTATCTGTAGACTTATATGTTTCCTTATATTTATTTCGACTACATTTTCCTAATTTTTTTAACAGTGAATGTAAATTAGTCTGTTTGTAGTGGTATGTCACTCTCCTCCCTGCCCCCTCCCCCACCATGCCAGTGTGTCAGACCAACTTGTGTCCGCTTCGTTTACTGCACTCTCTCTCTCTCTCTCTCTCTCTCTCTCTCTCTCTCTCTCTCTCTCTCTCTCTCCTCCACACACACACATACACACACACGCTGATATAGGAGTCGGGATGCAAGACCTCTAATCATCTACTTGGCATTATCTTGTGACACTCCGTACTTTTTAGCGGGGAGACAGACGGACAGACAGACAGACAGACCAACACACCCACACAGAGACAGATTTTTGCTTGGTGCATGGAGAGAGAGAGAGAGAGAGAGAAAGAGAGAGAGAGAGTGTGTGTGTGTGTGTGTGTGTGTGTGTGTGTGTGTGTGTGTGTGTGTGTGTGTGTGTGTGTGTGTGTGTATGTGTGTGTGTTTTCCACGTAATACTTCTTCTCCTGTGTGTCTTTTCCACTTACCCAGACTCCTCAAGCTGCAACACAGTTCTCTCTCTCTCTCTCTCTCTCTCTCTCTCTCTCTCTCTCTCTCTCTCTCTTGACGCTCATCCTTTTCTCCTTCCCTTTCCCTATTCTCATCCATTTCCTTCTCTCTTTCCATTTACCGTAATTCTCTTTCCTTTTCCCTTTCTCGTTTCCTTTTTATTATTTCATTCTCTCTTCTTTCTTTCCTTTCTCCTGTCTTCTTCCTGCTCCCCTCTTCCCCTCTCCTTCTCTATCCGTTTCTCATCCCCTTTTTCCTTCCCTGTTGCCCTTCATTCTCTTCCCTTTATCTTTCTCCTCTCCTCTGCTTTCCTCTTCTACCTCTTTCTCCCTTCTCCTCTCTTTTCCTCTTCTGTCTCTCTCTCTCTCTCCTCTCCCCTCTCCTCCTTTCTACCCTTCCCTTAACCTTTCCTTGTCTTTTTCCTACCCCTTTTTTCCTCCTCCCTCTCATCCTCTCTCTTCTCACCTCCACCACATTCCCTTGCATTTCCTTCTCTTTTTCCCTTTCCCTTGCTCCTTCCTTCCTTCTTCCCTCCTTTTCCACCTTTTTCACCCCTCCTCGTACCCCTTCCCCTTTCCTTTTCTCTCTCCCCTCTCTTCTTCCTCCTTGACCTTCTCTTTCCTTTCCCTTCACCTCTCTTTTGCTCTTCTCATTCCTTTCCTCGCTTCTTCCATCCTGTTTTCCCTTCCTTCCCTATCCACATGCGCTTTTCACTCCTTTTTCTCTCTCCTTTCCCTCCCGTTCTTTCCACCTCCCCTTTCTTTTCCCTCCCTTCCCTCCGTTCTCATACCCTCTCATTTCTTTCCCTTCCCTTCCCCCTTGCCTTGCCCTGACTTTCCCTGTCCCCTCCTTTTCCCTTCCCTTTTCCCCTCCCCCTCTTTCCCCTCTTCCTTTTCCCTCTCCCCTCCCACCCAGGCTGCCACTCTAAGCCCTTCCACAGGAGGGATGACGTCACTTGATCCTCGCTTGATTCACACACCCACACAGCGTCTGACACACCTCAGCCTCTGCTTGCTTTATTTAACTTTGCTTACATTCTCCTCAAAGTACCGTTCACACTTACAATATTCTCTATGTCCATACAGTCCTTTATGATGGCTTCATTTGTATTTCATACAAACATTTTATATATATAACTATTAAATAAAACTACTCTCTTTGGCTTGGCTAGGCAAGGTGAAGAAAGTCCAGAGCATTTAACCCGTGAGAAACTACCGTAGTGGCCCTACGTCCCCCACTAGTATAGTAGTACAGATTTGGTTGAAGAAAACCGTACACTAGCGCACCACAGTTCCCATCCAAGAAGTAGCCGGCAGTTTTTCCGTCTGTGGAATGCTGCCAGGGACAGTGGGTGGTCTCCTACTGCCTCTTATGGTCTCCTGCGGTAGCCAACCCTCGGCCATTCCCACGCCTCAGGCCATCCCCTCCGAGACCACCAAAGGAGTCATGAGTGATTGGTTGTTACCGCTTTACCGCTACTGTTGTTCTCTTTAGCATTCGCCTTCAGAGGCGTTCTATTATATTTTAAATGCAACACCTTAAGATTTTGGTTTCTTTCGCATTCACCTCAAGCACATTTCACTATTTTCTTTACTCAGACTGCTACTGCGCTGTTGCATTTACTGCATGACAGTGAATGACACATGAATGTGATGAGGGTATGTTGCTTGATTCACACACATACTTGTACCTTCTGCTTCCTTGCTATTGTGAGCTTCCTTTGTTTGCTTGCCTTTGCATTTACCTTCAAAGTGCGGTCAACAGCTACTGTTTATAAGCATTTGCTACGTTAACTGTGGAATGAATGTTAAAGCTCTCAGACTCATAGGCTACGATGAAAAAAAAAAAAAAAATGGCGTTATCTGCAATAGCATACTAGAGCAATCCCGACCAAGGGAGGATTGACTGGACGGTCTTATCACCCTCAGGCTGATAAGACACGCTCAGCTGAATAAAATCGTCTGACGTTAACTGAATATACCACTAGAACTCTCTCGACCATGAAAGTGTTAAGCTGTGAGAATGCCATGGCCACCTTCTGCCCCCAGCCCATCGTCTGCTTGTTTTAATTCAGGCTCGTTTTTTACGTGGCTCTGGACATTTCGTAGCAGCTCTTCTATAGCGATATCAAAAGTATGAATATTTTTTCTCGATATTGTACTTTATATCCCTCTTATGCAAATATTTTCAATCTTAGGAACCAACCTAATTTGCTATACTTGTGTTTGACTCTTAAATACATACATTAGTTATAACCTACCCTATAACAAACAGCCTCGAAAGAACCAGTTGGTTTGTTACTGTTTTGTTCCCGTTAAAAGCTTAAGACCATATTCTAAATGGCTCTGGAGACTTCGTGACATTTCTTCCATACTGATTTATTCCGCACATTGCACCTCAGTATCGTCTTGTTTCCTAATAATGCAAACCATGTCGCTAATAATGGAAGGTTCAACCAAGATGTACAAAATAAATCAATGAAGGTGAAGTCCTACGAAGCCTCCTGCAGAAGCCTTTACTTTCTTCTGCAGAACCTACAAGCTGATCCACTGGTATGCCTACTCAGATTAGTATTTTTAACAACAGAGAATCAAGAGAGAGGAGGGGAAGGTTGATTCAGGAAGTTCACACCTCAGTTGTTTTATCTGGGTCATTTTTTTCCCTGTAACAAGTATACAGAATTTTTTCGTTTAAGTAGTATACAGAGTTAATAATGGAAAAATCAGCAGGACATGTTTGAATATTCCTTAACTTATGAATCTGACCCTACTGATGTTTTGTAGTTTATGGCTGTAAACAGTGATAATACATTTTGTTCTCATTACTGCTTGGATTCTAAATGCATGATTACTGTAAATTTGTATAAAACGAAAACAGTTTTGGACTTCCCTGTAAAGAAATGTTAGATAACCCCCTGAGTATATACCCTATTTCCTACGTGACACTGAAGGAAGGCGACTGTATAACCATTGCCCTGTTCTCCCTCTCGTCCATGTATACCAACTGAGAGCAGGATGGTTGAGATGCAAAGGAGAGGAAGACCAAGATCAGTATTCTCGTCGGATAAAGAAACTCACTAACACATTTTCCTAAGTTATTGATTTTGCTTATTACACCGTACTATCCTATTCAGTGTTATGTTAATCCTTCAAACATCGTTATACTTTGCATAAATAACATACAAAAAGATATTAACCAGCCATATCCAAAGTTAAATTGGTAAAGAAAAGGTGCTAGGAAGCCTACTTACCGTACCCGACAAGAATACGATCCTAAGAATAAGGTGCAGCTCTTCTGTGAGGCAGAGGGCATCATCACAGACAACATTCCTAAACAGGCTGGAGTAAGTTGATGTGTGTTTAAGCTCTTTGCAACGAGAGGTCTCCCCTAAATTGAGTAGAAGCGTCATACATCAGCAAAAACATATTGAAAACACCACCTGGCAGAATGAATCAATAGAAACCAATCAAAACGAAAACAGATCTTAAGCAAAGCTGTATCTCCTTCTGTCTGCCTTCTAATCAACACCCACAACACTCTGGCATCTATTTAATGCATCAGCCCCTCTCTCGCCCACCTCTCACCACTCCCATCTCTCTCTCTCTCTCTCTCTCTCTCTCTCTCTCTCTCTCTCTCTCTCTCTCTCTCCCTCAGCAGTATTAATCCAATTATGATCTCGTTATCAGAGTTTACTTACCATCTATATGCAGAGATCTAATTATAAAGTCATTGGACACTGCACTGCGGCTCCACACACACACACACACACACACACACACACACACACACACACACGTTCGCGTTAATATCATAATTTTCAGTTCACCCTTTCTATATGCAGACGTCTTTCTTATTTTATTTCTGTTGTATCTAGACTATTCTTTTCTGCTTAGGAGAAATGATTGAAGCTGGAGGTTAGATATTATTTCAGTAACATCTTCAGAAAAATAGATATTTTCCGAATCAAAATGAAATAATCCACATGTAGCAAGACTGTACTAAATATGACGGTATCGTAGTGAAGGCGCTAACAGTACGATTAATCAGTATTCCCCTGTAAATTAAATACGACAGAATCTGGAGATCTGATTATTGCCTTAGTTTCTATGTATGTGTGTATCCGCCTTTGTGTATGGATGTTCACTTATTTTCAGTTCTGCATAAAGTATTGTTGTGAGAGTGTTTTGGTGCTTGTCTCTATGGATCCAGAATGTTTCAAAACTCCCAAGTCACATGTGCTGGCCATCAAAAAATTATCTGGACTTCCGTCTTTCATTTTGAAATAGTGGATGCTGCATTTAATAATAATCTCCAGCAAGACCATAGATGGTATGCCTAGTGTTATTATTAATACAACAGGACGTAGGATTTTTACACAAAATATGAAATATACCATCCATTCAGAGATAGCTGCTTCACAAGGAAAATCCAGCAGCAACACTACTCTGTGAAAAATATTTTTATAATCGAATGTAATGTAAGTAACACTTCCCGCACACTATAAGCGAAGAATTCAGCAAGTCAGCTGTGATCATGATACAAAAGACTCACATAGCTCACACAATACACAGCCACATGTCTTCAATGATCAGTGTTTAGTTGTTTGAGCACTGATTGCAGTAAAAGAAATTAAAGGTGATTTCCCTATGAGAACGGACTTTTAAAACACTGGGCGTATATATATATATATATATATATATATATATATATATATATATATATATATATATATATATATATATATATATATATATATATATATATGAATGTATCTGTGTGTTTGTGTGTATGTGTGCGTGTGTGTGCGTGTGTGTGTGTGTGTGTGTGTGTGTGTGTGTGTGTGTGTGTGTGTGTGTGTGTGTGTGTGTGTGTGTGTGTGTGTGTGTGTGTGTGTGTGTGTGTGTGTGTGTGTGTGTGTGTGTGTGTGTGTGTGTGTGTGTGTGTGTGTGTGTGTGTGTGTGTGTGTGTGTGTGCGCCTACGTACGCTACAAAAGTGTCCTATTTGCATATTTTTGTCAGTAGTATGCAGTATCTCACATTCCTGCTCCTCAGTCTTGGTTTCCTTATAACTTTCAGGAATATTCCACTTTCTTTAAAACGCAGGGTACGAAAGCTGCTGGGCTGTGGTGTCACTGTCTCTCATTCTCATTCTCATATTCACTCTGTCCTCACTCTCACTTCTCTCCCTCTTCCATCGTATTCCCTATTATTCCACTTTACCTCACTCAGACACCACTACTCTAAACAGTCACACTCGCACTCCTCATTTTTTCACACATGCATCATACACCGTTTTCACTCTCTCATTCCCGCACTTCCTTCACTACTCATTCTTTTAATTGTTCCTCATTCCCAATGTTTTAGTCACATATGCCTTGCTTCCACACCTGCATCACTACCTCATTACTCCCACTCTCCATGCTCATCCCTTGACATCTCCCTTACTCTCCCTAATATATTTTACTTTACTTGCTCAACTTCCTTCACAACTCTCGTTCTCACTCGTCATCCCCTCATGCTTGCTTTGTTTTTTACTCATGCTTCGCTTCTACACATTCCTTACTCCCTCACCGCTCTCACTCTTACTCCTCATCCCCTCAAAGCGCCCATACTCCCCCTAATATCTCACGCAAATTATCTTATTCACCTCCCTCACTACTTACCCACTCTCACTCCTCACATACCACTCATATTACTCTCTACAAACTTATACTCTCCATCACTTACACATCTTCGCTCTCACTCATCCCTGTACATATCCCTGCCCCTTATCTTACACCTTACTTTATCTTCACACCTCCCACAGTCTCACTCTCACTCCTCATCTCCTTATACCCCTCACACAGCACTCCCTTTTATCTCGCACACACTCACTGACTCACAACCATATTTCTCCCCATCGTGTCCTCCTCTTTCTCACACACCCTCACTCCCACACCCGCTTAAACCTACACCCCTTCACACCTACACCCCCTCTCTCCCACCCAAACTTACATCCACACTCCCTTACGCCCATACTCCCTCACATCCACCCGCCTTACATCCTCACTCCCTTACACCCACACACCCTCACACCCACACACCTACACACCCACACATCAACACACCCACACATATACACACCCACACACCTACACACCCACACATCAACACACCCACACATATACACACCCACACACCTACACACCCACACACATTCACACCCACACATCCTTACACTCGCACACCCCTACACCCACACACCCTCACACCCACACACGCTCACACTCACACACCCTTACACCCACACCCCTTCACACCCACAAACCCACACACCCACACATCCTCACACTCGCACACCCTCACGCTCACACGTTCACACCGTTACACCCTCACACCCACACGCCCACACACTCTCACATTCACCGTTACAGTCTCTCACCTTCACATCCACACAACCTCACACCCACACACTCTTACACACCCTTACACCCACACATCCTTACACTCACACATCCTTACACCCACACACCCTCACACCCACATACCCACACACCCTCACACCCACACACTCTTACACCTACACACATTCACACCCATACACTCTCACACCCACACACCCTCACACCAGCACACCCTCACACCAACGCACCCTCACACCCACACACCCTCACACCCACACACTCTTACACCTACACACCTTCACACCCACACACCTTTACACCCACACACCTTAACACCCACACACCTTAACACCCACACACTCTCACACCAACACACCCTCACACCAACACACTCTTACACCTACACACCTTCACACCCACACCTTTACACCCCCTCATTTGCACACCCACACACCTACATACCCACACACCCTTACACCAGCACACCCTCACACCCACACATCATTACACTCATACACCCTTACACTCACACACCCTCAGACCAACACACACACACACACACACACACACACACACACACACACACACACACACGTACACCCTCTCACCCACACCTCTCACATTCCCTCACTGCTTCCCACACACCTTCTTCACCTCCCTCACTTCATCCATGTTTTCGTACACTACCGCCACACGCAACATTTCCTTTTTTTTTTTTTTTTTTTTGTCAGCTTTCCGAAGTTTTCTTAAAAATATTCTCAATGCATATAAGGTTAATGGAATATTGTGCGCTAAAACTATTCTTAAATTATGTTCATTATTTATTCTATCCTCTTGAGCGCGAGGGAGTGTCAATCATGCTAAACTGGATCATCTGGCGTTGGCCTTGATAATATAAAAACAAACATCCTAGGGAGGAAGATTTTAATGCAAATTATGGTAATATGATTACTTTGTTTTTGTTCATTAAAACAGCTGCCATTAGCCACAGTTTAGTTGTCAATGATGGCCAGTGGTTTTAGGGACATGGCTACGCGGTGTTAACCCGGCGCTTCTGCAGCTTTAACATAAGCAGCCCAAGCCTTTATTACCGTCATTAAGAAAGACCCATGTTTGTCACACCCGCCCCCCCTCTCACACTCACCAAACACCGCACATGATTAACCCCTTCATTACGACATTCCTCTGACTCAACGAATACATTACTCTGGTGTTAGCAAGAATGGAATAAAGAAAACGTGGTTGTACTGAAGGGGTTTATAGAAATAGGTGCAGAGATCACAACCCAGTCCGTGGTATATTTTTCGCGCTAGGTGAAGGCACCCATCGTTCACTCACCCGATATAGCCCTACCTACAAGGACGTTACACTGAGTAACAAGCCAAATTGTTTCCTGAAACACCGACAATCGCACACCGCTCTGGTTGGTAACCTTAAACCAATCGTTTAGGTAGGGAAGAAAGAGTATCACCCCCTGTATTGCCTGCAGGTCTGACAGTAAAAAGGGACAGGGTGCCGGGGATAAGCGTCCCCCCCACCCTCTATTCATACTCGCTGATAGTGGCTCAGAAAACATCTGATTTGGTTCCTGCACCAGAAATTAGCAACTTCTTCCGGTCATTTGCAGTGTAAGGAGTGTTCCTCACTCCACCTTCGGCTAGGAAAAAAATAAAGAGAAAAGGGAAGCGTGTGTGTGTGTGTGTGTGTGTGTGTGTGTATATATATATATATATATATATATATATATATATATATGAATGAATGAGAAATCATCCCTCTGAAGGGCTTAAGAAGTAATCTTAGAGGATGTCAGAAGATTAAGAATTAGATAAGAAGTCTGGCATGGGAGTGAAGGGATAAGGGATACAAAGAGTCCTGTGGTGGTGGTGGTGGAGGTGGTGGTGATGGTTGCGAGTAAAATGTAACATAAAAATTAAATAAAAATCCGTCCTCATACTAAACCGCTTAAAAATATAACAAGAGCAGTCCTAGACTGCAAACCTCCGCCAAGGCGGAGACGTCATCTTGTAATTTTTGTGCAAGCATTGTAGGCATTATTTATCGAGTTAGAAGCAAAAATGTTGAAACTGCCGCTATCTCGCAATAGTAAATAATCCCTTAAAAAATTCCTGGATCCGGTTGATGATCGGGATATCACCAAAATCTAATGTATTGCTCCTTGGTCCACACCCTACTCCTCCAAACAATGTCAACAAAATCCGTTCACAACTTTTTGAGCAATTCTGCTAAAAGAAAAACAGGCAAACAAACCAATGCGGGCAGAAACATAACCTCCTTGGCGGAAGTAACAATAAAAAAATATCGTCCTGGCAGTTAAGATGTGAGGAATATAACAGGTATGTAAAAATTGCTGCTTGTTGATGGTAATAGTGACGGGTGATATACAGTAATGCATGAAATGAATAAAAATGAAGCAAAATAAAACAAATAAAGTCGAGATGGTAGTGAAGGGGTGTTGAATATAAAGAGAGCTGTGTAGTGGTGGTGGTGGGGCAGGGGTCGGGTGGCCACACAAAAGCCTCCTGTAAATACACTCAGGCGGGTGTTTATGTCTGGCCTCATGGGTCGGGAAGCGCCTCGGTGTCCTCGTATGTGTGTCGACTCGGATAACATGTCGTCTGAGCGCAAGGATTTCTCTCTCTCTCTCTCGCTCTCGCTCTCTCTCTCTCTCTCTCTCTCTCTCTCTCTCTCTCTCTCTCTCTCTCTCTCTCTGGACTTTGTCGAATGGTAACATAATCTTGTCTGGTTGTTTCTGGTGTTACTTCCCAGGTTTCTCTAAAGTGACGTATGCCTGATATGTCCCACACTCATTGCATCATTATACATATACGTAACCATTTCAAGCATCCATTTATAATTTACGTTTTCCCCAACACTAAATTCAGTTAGGTTATATCTTGGCTGCCAATGGACGATCGATTTCAGCAGAGAGCAAGCAAAGAATTTATCGTATCCCATATCAAAGTGTGACTTGGCTTTATGTGCTCTAGCAAAAAAATAAATAAACACACGCCAAAAGGGAACGTAGTCAGGTGGTGCTGTATTTACACTCGTTAAACTATGCATTGTTGTTGTTCTTCTTCTTCTTCTTCTTTTTCTTCTTCGTCTTCATCGTCTTCGTCTTCTTCTTCTTCTTCTTCTTCTTCCTTGCTTGCTTGCTATTCTTGTCTTTGACTCCTACAATAGTTATCTTACTTATAAGCTACTCTATAACAGCTTCGAAAGGATAAGTAGGTATGTTGCTGTTGCTTTCCTTTGTACTCCTTTGTTGTCTCTGTGATTGTTGTGGCACCAAGCTCATCTGGACGTGAACCTGGTGGTCTGCAGGACTGAAGTTGCTGTTTTAAGATCAAGGAATGAACTGCTGTATATGTGAGTCGGGTGGACAGAGAGGGGGAGACCGAAGATGAGATGGAGGGATGGAGTAGAAGGGTATATGAGAGAGGAGGGGGGGATGGTATAAGTTGGGATGAGGGTACCGAAATGGCAGGGGACAGGGAGACATGGAGGCGATTTATTTGTGGGCACCCCTTACGAGATTAAGGCAACTGGCTGTAGATAGATGGAGAAACAGATAGTCTTTTGTAGCCATTGTGGAGTGACAGTGGTGGGGCAGGTCCAATTAGCTTGTTGCGGCGTGCCACAGATTAGCCTACCCTGCTTGCATCACCCTCACCCCCTACTCTTGCATCACCCTCACCCTCCCCCTTCGCATCACCCTCACCCCCCGTCCCGTCTCGCCTCTCCACTCCACCTCTCACCCCCACCCCCCGTCCCCTCTCCCCTTCGCTCCACCTCTTCTATTTTCAGAGCTTACCACATCGCCAAATTCACTCGACCTTCCAGCACACGCCCGCTCGCTTCTGAGGGTCGTAGTCTGTGTGGCTTTGGAGATGTCGTTGCACTTCTTCCTAAGCGATTTATTTGACTACTACACTTCATATTCTCTCTCTCTCTCTCTCTCTCTCTCTCTCTCTCTCTCTCTCTCTCTCTCTCTCTCTCTCTCTCTCTCTCACGTCAAAGAGCCAAACTTTATCGATCCTGGAAAATCACCAACACAAAAAAGAATATCAGATCAGAAGACTTAATATACATCGCCGAGAAAAATATGAACCGAAATCGACCATTGCCTTTCAGAATTCAGACCAAAGCTTGACGTCACAGCAGCACCAGCAGTCACTCCCCCACACACGCGCAACAGCTCTCACCGCCTCCTGGTTGTAAATCTTCCGTCACATTCACCTTCGCTTCTTTCTAAATTTTACGTCACGGCAACAGACTCCTCCCACACACGCGACCCTCAGATCTGAAAACTCTGTCTCGGCGTTGTAAATCTTCCGTCACATTCACTTTCGCTTCTTTCTAAACTTTACGTCACAGCAACAACAACAAGTCACTCCTCCCACACATGTGACCGTAAGAACTGAAATATCTCATGGTCTCGTTGTTGCAAATTCTCCTACACTTTCCCTTTCGCTTCTCCCGTAACTTTCGTCATAAAAACACGGGGTACGAATCGTCCACTTTAACTCAGAGGGGATTTTTCGTCCTTTTGAAGACTCTTTCCGTAGCTCAGTGGCGGAATAAGGCAGTGCTACAGCTCTAGGCATCCTTTTCAAAACATATAATCGAGACCAGCCACATATTCCAGTGTAAAGGATGGAAGGGAGAGAGACAGGTTAGAACTAGAATTCTATTTTTTCTCTAACGTTTCGGGCTACGCAGAACCAGAAACGTTAGAGAAAAAGAATTCAAACCTTAACTTGTGTCTCTTTCCCACCCAGCCTTTACACTAGTCACCATGGATCATCTACATATTCTAGTGTTAATATTTTCTTACATCTCGGCACTCCAGATAACAATTTTTAGCCCAAGTTATAATGGACAGAATAGTGCCTCCATATACAGTACGTGTGTAAGGAAGGGCTGCTACTACTACTACTACTACTACTCTCTCTCTCTCTCTCTCTCTCTCTCTCTCTCTCTCTCCCGGGTCTAGCTACACCCATTTTTCAGTGGTCATAAACAAGGATCCACTGACGCGTTATTACTCCTATTTGAAGACTCGGACGTCACTGATAAGCAAGATGGATGATAATGTTTGTGGCTCATGGAACCGTATTCTAAGTGGCTCTGGAGATTTCGTCACACATCTTCCATAGCGAATATTCTGCACATGACACTTCACTATCTTCTTGTGGGTTAATGATGCAAGCTAAGTCGATTTTATATCCAGCCTAAATGACACGCAAGGAAATGTTAGGGTCCAGTATGGAAAATGAATCGCTAGAGAAGAGGCACTACGAAATCTCTCATGCCATTGATTACGGGCCATAACCCTTTCAGTGCAGTTTTCTCTCCTACCACCAGACGATTTTATTCAGCTGATGGGATACGTCTTTGGAAGTAGAGGAATTGCGTAATGCCCTTCACTATATCTATAACCTTTTTACTTTAACCTGGCCTGGATATCCGTCCTTCAGCAGCTTATGATGTAGTTGAGTGGCAGAAAAAGACAATGCTACAGCTGTACATCCCCTCCATAGCATTTCTTCGTGAATAGCGTCGTATTTTAAGTTAATCTCCTGTTAAAACTCAGCTTTCAGAATGGAGAGATGGCAATTTTAGGCTATGTTAGAGTAAAACGCGTATAGCTTGTTTACTGCCACATGTCCTTCTACATGAATATGAAACCATCTGGAGAGCTTTAAAATGGACGAGGCCGTTTTGGTCGTATTCTAAATGATTTTGTATATTTCGGAACACTTCTTGTAAATTAAATTTTGCAAACATGCCGGTAATAAAACGATAAAATACCATAAAAAATGTCAGAGTGAGATGGAAAACAAGTCGCATAGAACGAACTGCTACGAAGCCTTCCGTGCCATCTAGAATGCGGCACTCACAAGACACGGACGAAATAACTAGCGCACTATACACGATGCCTCTCTTAATTACCTTTTAATTTTTCGTGATTAACTTTTCTGAATGATAAGTAAGCCAATCAGTTGCTAATGAGTTCATCCAAAGTAAGAAATAATGTAAGTCTGGTTGATGCAGCTATTAAAATATATATATATATATATATATATATATATATATATATATATATATATATATATATATATACATATATTCAGTATACTCTCTTCTGTATTAACGGTATCTATCCCTCTGACAGTCTTTAATATCTCATAATACATACTCACTAGAGGCCCTATTATTCCACAATTATCTTAGCCACTTCACTCCAGTGACTTAATCTATATTCTACAATTATCTTAGCCACTTCACTCCAGTGACTTAATCTATATTCTATTACTGCTACCACCAAACAATTTTATCTACCTTTGAAGGGATTTTTTGAACTGTTGTTAGATGTATTCTTTAATGCCTCAAGCTGAACAAAATTATCTAGTGGTGGCAAGAATGAACTATATAAGTAAGTCATCACACTGAAGAGGTTAGCATCCCCTGCCCCTGCCTCCCGGCCTCAGAAGGTCTCCCAGTGACGAGCAGAATCATCAGTGAAATCCTGCAGACTATACCTCTCTCGCTTCACCTTCACTTGGCCCATATTTTCGTCCTATTCCAGCTTGTTCCACGCAACTTGGTGGTAGAATAAGACAAGACTATAGCTCTCCACCCTTGCCACAGCACAACTTCGTGACTAGCATTATATTTTAGTGATAATTTATTATTTACAACTTGGCACTGGAGAAGGGGAGATGGAAATTTTAGGTCAAATTATAATTAGTTTAGCACGTTATACCACAATGACTTAAGGGTTAAGTATTTAGAGAAATTCTGATCCTAAATTCCAAAATGTACAAAGCCTCCATTATGTACTCCATCCACACAATGTGATGCTTTTGTTGGTGTCAGGGTAGAGAATAATACAGTACTCCCAGTTTCGTTCCCCAGCACAACAAAAGAAAGTGACGTACATTTGCCTTGAGTCATCTACCATAAGCCCAGACGAGGAACAGATATGCATCACTAACGGTACACCAACACATTCTCTCTCTCTCTCTCTCTCTCTCTCTCTCTCTCTCTCTCTCTCTCTCTCTCTCTCTCTGTTGGTATGTTACACTCTTCCTTTTCCACATCTCTTCCCTTTTGTATTTCCTAGCTTTTCTTTCCCCATATTCTCTCTCTCTCTCTCTCTCTCTCTCTCTCTCTCTCTCTCTCTCTCTCTCTCTCTCTCTCTCTCTCTCTCTCTCAACAAGCTTCGTAACATTTTCGCTGTACATAGTCGAGTAATCGGTAACCCCTTGAACACGATGGCTTTTTGAATTCTACTATTGCTATCTCCAGACGACCTTATGTAGTCTAGGATATAATGTACGTCTAATTTAAATAAACTCGTCTAATGGTAGCAAAAATAAACTTCAAATGACGTAATCGTAGTGAATGTGCTAAAGCCAGCAGGAGCAAACACTGCAAGAGGGACAGTGTCAAGATAAATGGAGTGTGTTATGCTGCGCCTCATTCATAAACACTCACATTTTTACTCTTCCCTTCGGAACACTAACTCTATCGTGGTTGGTACAGTTCTACGCCTGAATTTTTGTCGGATAAGGAAGCTCCCTAATGCCTCTTTCTTAGTTACTTATTTTGCTTATTACACCATACTCGTCCTCTTGTTGTTACATAAATCATTCTAATATCGCCATACTCTCCATAGACAAGGTTCAAAAGGATCTTAACCAGGTATATCCAAAAATTAATCGCTAAGGAAGAGGTGTTAGGGAGCTTTCTTACCCGATGAGAATATGGGCCCTAGTCTTTTGTTCCAGCTATCACCATATGTTTTTATATAGTTAGGAAGGAGTATGGGAGGCTACGTGCGATAAAACTGGCACCATTTACCACCACTAACCATCTCGCCGTCTGAACAACTCGAGTGTTCTGTTCTAACGCTAGATCATTGTATTCGGCTGCAGATGAGTCATAGGAGCCTGAGAAAATTAACCCTTTCACTGATGTAACGTTACTTTATTTTATTTCGTGCCAGCTACCCTCAAATGACTTCACTCAGCATTTAAAAAGCACTCCCGCACTGATGGCATTGAGGCTGCATCTATCCCATTCCAGGTCAGAAAATCTCTCCAAAGATGAATAAAATCGTCTGAAAGCAACAACAGTTAAATAAAGATACTTCGTCTGGCTGAAGGGATTAGTCATCCTTACGTATCAGCTCCTTGTAGCTTTTTCCATCTGAGGTGTACTGTTACCGTAACGTTATCCTCTTACTGTTTCTCATATTTTTGCATTTCCAGTTGTTCATATTTATTACTTACATTTTACTTGTATTGAAAGGGTTCCTTGGAAGTTATTTCTAACCCGTACTTGTTGACTGATTAAATCCTCTTACTGTAGCAAGAATAAAATGTCAAAAATCATTATATCGACATTGTTCTTTTTTGTCTTGTCACTTTCACTATGACTGCCCAGGAGTTGGTAGCCTCATTAAATCTTGCTAATGATGATGCTCTTACCACCAGACCTCTTGTGTCACAGTTGCTCTATTTTCGTAATGGTTTTTTATGCAAATACTAGTGACGTCAGCCAGGGTGCTTCTGTTTAAATAGCACATGCAGACACTTGGGCCGGATCCACAAACAAACCTTCTATTAACACCCTGTCCCATCCCAGACTTGATTTGCAGAAAAATCATGAGAGAATAAATCACAGTTATGACAGGGGGTTGGTCGTAGGTGCGTTTGTGGATCCGCCCTGGGGTTGTGTTCTCGTGAGTTTTAGAGGCTCTCTGTCGCCTTTCCTCCCCAGTTTATTACTGCATATGACTCGCTTTCATTATCTTCTGCTTTATCTATACGAACAAGATCTATTTTAGTTATGAAAGCTATCAATGTTTTCATATGCAAGACAAATCGCTAAGGAAAAGATATCGACCCACGAGAATACGGTTAATGGTTACAGTACCGCGAATCCAATGGGGGTGACTGAATCCAACCTCTCTATCACAGACATATACAGTTTTGGTGCATCCTGAATCTCAACCGTCTCCAGTATTGCAAACCACATTAACATGCCTTTCGACAAATATTTCTACAGTCAGTTTATTTACTAACACTGAAAACAAAGTCTAGCCACAGAGAGATACAGATATAAGAACTGTCATCACTTGCAAGCCCACAGTATCGTTGAAGACTTATTCACTTCCTTATTGCTGCGGGTTTTTAAGTCCTCGATTCTGCTGCTGGTTATAAAGTCCTCCATTCTTAGAAAACTGATAAATACAAACCTTGTGCCAGTTCTTGTGGTGCAGGTACAGGTAACAATATGGTACACCAGACTCAGTACTGGCGGAAAATAATTCAACATACCCAGTAAAGAATAATGACAGGCACACATAAGGACTGATGACGTCTTCCTTACAGGCAGAGAGAATAACTGAAAGTGCTAGAAAAGTCTGCGGAATTTAGGTCTAAACTTTAGGTACTTGAGGGTGTTGAGGAGGAGAACGTGCGTGGGGAGAGGCGGTTTTAATTTAGCTGTGATAATGATAAATGGGCGCAAATACGAATATAATACTGGTTATCCTCCTTGCTACAGAAAATGTATATCTCGTGGAGCTGGTAGACGTCTGCAGATTTCAGGACGAATATTGAGACTGGTGCGACAAAGGATGAGGACAAGAGGGACGACTTAATTCAGTTTGAACATATAAATGCGTGTATAATAATTACTGATCGTTTCCATTAGTCCCGAAAAAAAATAGGCATCAGAACTGATATATAAAAAAGTTTGTAGAGTTCAGGTAAAAACGTTAGACAGAACAGAATGGAGCAGGATGGTTTTTGTCCCGTTGATACGGTGACGCTTCTTTATACTTTATTTTACCTTTTATTCAGATCAGGAGAGTGCCCCGGAGGGTGACGAAATTAATGAGTGCTATATCTAACCCCTCTAGTTCGAAGAGTCTCTCCTTAGCTAAATAATATCGCCCGAAGATAGCAAGAATAACAGTATAAAAGACTTCTCCGGACTGAAGGTTTTAATATGGCGATAACGACCAGGATACAGTGTGAAAGGGTCGGCTAGTCAACAAAGCCCCCGGGTTGGCCCACTTAGGCTATCGCGTATATAAAGCGGGGCTACTTAAGAAGGTGAATCACTGAGCTTGCGTCCCCATGCGTTGGTCGCGATAACACAGCCGGGAGAGAAGAGTGCTGCGTGTCGCCTGAGTGGGCGTCGAGGAGGAGTACAAGAGGGAGGGATCAGGGAGGTGAAGTACGAATACGAAGAAAGCTAGGTCATGTACTGAGTGCTAAATTAGATAGATAGATAAGCAGATAGCTAGATGGATGGATGGATGGATGGAAGGATGGAGTGATAGATAGATATATATATAAAGATAGATAGGAAGATGTATGGTTGGACTGACTGATAGACAGAGAGAGATACACAAATAAATAGATAGATGGATAGATAGATAGATAGAGAGACGGAGAATAGGTATAGACAGAATGACAGAAAGACAGATAGACAGATCGATAGATAGATAGATAGGCAGATAGACAGATATGGAAAGAGACAGATAGAGATTAACAGATAGATAGATGTTGGTATCCACAGGGAAAAAGGAAACACGAAATATCCCAAGCGCTTTCGCGTATTCACATCTTCTGGGGAGAGCAGAGTGACTTGTAATGGGATTGGCAACTTCACATTATTTGAAAACTAAACGGAAGACATTAGGACAGGAAGTAGCCTCCCCCCCCCACACACAAAAGGACGGGAAGAGGGGGATAATAAAGGTGAGGATTACTGGACATAAGATCTCTGAATCGAAAACCCGTGGTCAACTTTCAAAAGGGCTTTACAAGACTACTTTGTATCTAAGTTGCCAGACTTGTCAGTATACGATTACAATACTCGTACAAAAAGAAATACTAATGTCTAAACTCTTCTCCTGAACCTAAATTACCGCAATCACTAGGAAAATGTTGGGTTTAAAGTCTGCTGTCCCTTCCCTGCCATGTGCTGGACAAGGCCTGAACAATTTTAATTCCTTCAGTCCAGTGACGTAGTCTAACTTCTTGCAGAGATTTTATTTATCTTAGAGTACATTTCTCTACTCTAAGGGGTCATATGTAGACTTCACTAACCGCTTCACCACCAGACGGTTTTCATAATCGGAGTAAAATCGTCTAGCGGCAACAAAAATTACATCAATACACGTCACGGGACTGAAGAGGTTAATGACATCATTTTTGCAGCGACGAAGCAATGATCCCCCACTTACACTATAGTCCTTCACTTGACGAGCTAAACAAGGGTATGAGTTCAGCGTTTACACAGTTTACCCTCTGCCATTTAAGTGACACTCAGGGTTTTATGCAACACCATCAACACGGCTGACGAAGAATGGCAGCTGTATATAATAATAATGTATATCGCTCATGCTCTATCCCCAATTTATGTACCAGAACAATCCTAGCATCTCTACATGACATCTAACATCAAAGGCTGTATTCTTGTCTCTTCAGGAGGCTCCCCAGCACTTCTTCTTTACAAGGTTACTACAGCATACGGTTCGTTAATGTCCTCTTGTACGACATTCATGCAATCTATGTCTATATCAAATATCGCTCAGGAAGAGTTACAAGAAAACCTCCTAAACTCACGGGTACACAGAGGTAAGGATGCGTGTGTGTGTGTGTGTGTGTGTGTGTGTGTGTGTGTGTGTGTGTGTGTGTGTGTGTGTGTGTGTGTGTGTGTGTGTGTGTGTGTGTGTGTGTGTGTGTGTGTGTGTGTGACATAGTCCAACCTGTCTGTTTGTCTTCATCCTCCCTCGCCTTGCTCCACCAACACAAACAACACTTTTACCCCGTCATATAATAAGTTGTTCTTGACATTATCCAGGATGAAATTTGAAGTACGTCCTGAGGATCAAGGGGTTAATGTAGACTGTCTCTGATTCCAACTCAAGGGATCTCTCTTAAGCTGAATAAAAATGTCTGACGTTGGCTAGAACAGAATGAATTATGTTGTATATCCCCAGGAATGACAGAATTTCAGTTAGAGAGGTCCTTCGTTGATTGAATGTAAGCGTCAAAAGGAAGCCAAAATATTATAAAATGAGACGCCATCGTAGTGAAGTGGTTAATCCCGCCTCACTCCTGGGACGGTATGGCTGTGCGGTTAGAGGAAGCATGTTAACACCTCTTCCTTAGCGATTTATTTTTTACTATGGCTGGTTAGTATCCTTTTGTGCGCTATGTATGTGAAGTAAGGCGATATTAGAAGGATTAAGATAACACTGAGGAGAACAGTAAGGTGTAATAAAAAAAAATAAATCGCAAAGGAAAAGGAGTTAGAGAGCTTACTTAACCAACGAGAATGCGGGCCTTGGTATTGTATTCTCGTCAACAGAGGCTCCGCAATACCCCATCCTAGCCGATTTATTCCTACATACTACGAGGTGATATTCTCTTGTAGGTTATTTATGGATGCATATATTGGATCAGAAAAGCGCACGTAACATACAAAGGAACAGTAAGGAGTAATAAGCAAAATAAATCGCTGACGATTTTATTCTGCATAAGGGAGATTTTTCGAACTGCAGAAGCTAGATACAGCCATAACAAAGCCCTTCAGTCAGAGAGTCCCTTCCTAATGAGAAAAAAATCGTCTGGTAGCAGCAAGGGTGAGCGAAAAAGGACAAAATCATCTAGTAGCGACAAGAATAAACCAAATAGGACGTCAGGCGGATTCAAGGTGGCTGGAGGAGTGTGGTAGAAGCCCCGCTAAGGCCACGAGAATACAGGCTTTGGTGTTGCCTGTGTTGACCTTTCGCCTGCGTGACCTTCTTGTGTCTAATCATCTCAAGAGTAAAGCGTCACATATCACTCGCCCCATCTTGACCCAACCCTTCACTACCACACCTCTCCCCCTGTCTCTTCACAACCACACCTCTCCCTGTCTCTTCACTATCACCTCTCCCCCTGTCTCTTTACTATCACCTCTCCCTTTGTCTCTTCACTATTACCTCTGCCTCTGTTTCTTCACTGTCACACCTCTCCCTCTGTCTCATCACTATCACCCCTCCCTCTGTCTCTTCACTGTCACCTCTCCCTCTGTCTCTTCACTACCACACCTCTCCCTCTGACCCTTCACCACCACACCTCTCCCTCTGTCCCTTCTCTACCACACCTCTCCCTCTGTCTCTTCACTATCACCTCTCCCTCTGTCTCTTCACTATCACCTCTCCCTCTGTCTCTTCACTACCACACCTCTCTCTCTGTCTCGTCGCCACCACACCTTTCCCCCTGTCACTTCACTACCACACCTCTCCCTCTGTCTCGTCACTACCACACCTCTCCCTCTGTCTCTTCACTGTCACCTCCCCCTCTGTCTCTTCACTGTCACCTCTCCCTCTGTCTCTTCACTGTCACCTCCCCCTCTGTCTCTTCACTATCACCTCTCCCTCTGTCTCTTCACTATCACCTCTCCCTCTGTCCCTTCACTACCATATCTCTCCCACTGTCTCTTCACTGTCACCTCTCCCTCTGTCTCTTCACTATCACCTCTCCCTCTGTCTCTTCACTGTCACCATTCCTCTGTCCCCTCACTACTTTTTCAGGCACTATATTCTTGCCATCTCCAGACGACTTCCTTCAGTTGTGCAGAGGCTTTCTGGAGTTAAGACACTGACTGTAATCCTTTCAGTTCAGCTCAAGATGTCATCTCTAACTTTACTAAGCAGTCTATGAGAGTGACATCAATAAATAAATGAATAGGTAAATAAATAAAAGAGGTTACCGTAGTGAAGGGTTTAGTCTGAATAAATCCGTCTGACAGGAGCAAGGACTAAAAATCGTACTGGACTGGTACTTCTCAGCCCTTTACGAGCTCTCCCATTACATCCTCTTTCTCTCTCTCTCTCTCTCTCTCTCTCTCTCTCTCTCTCTCTCTCTCTCTCTCTCTCTCTCTCTCTCTCTCTCTCTCAGATGAATACGATCGCCTGGAGTGACCTGCAAGACAATACAAGAACTGCCCCGAGCATAAGAGGGTTAATGATGTCAGGCCTCTATGACTCACTCGGCTGTTAAAACTATCTAAGAGGGTTAATGGTACTAGAATTAGACTCAGGTTTCTAAGACTCAGCTAAAACAAAAATAAAAACATAAAATCAGCTAAAAAAAAAAAAAAAAATGGAACACTCTGGAGTTAGCTGCAGCGGTACACTAATCCCGAACATGAAAGGGATGAGCTAGATAAATGCGTTAAAGAAGTTAGTTTTCAGTTATTATTATTATTATTATTATCATTATTATTATTATGTTTTGTTTCGTTTTATTTATAAAGGCTCCAATATGCTTGCATGTATCGGCCTTGGTCACCTAATGGCGACTCTACACGTCACATTATTATTATCATTATTACTGCAGGTATATATTATTATTATCATTATTATTATTATTATTATTATTATTATTATTAGCATCATCATCATCATCATCAGTTTGTTTTATTCAGTTATTTACAGGGTGTCGCTTACAACCGTCCATGAGTAAGACATGAACGCCACCTGCCAGCCGTAAGGAAGACTAAACTTTCACCGTGAGGGCTGAGGTTGCTTAGTGCATGCTTACTAGCACCAGATGATATTAGTCCTATAAAAGAATCCTGTGCAGCAAAAGGGTTAACCACTTTAAACAAACGGCCCATTTTTAGATGCGGGAGCTCCTCTAGAAAGTGGGTCTGTGTGTCTGTCTCTTCCCTAAAGACTTTCGAACCCAAGGTGCTTCACTCCCTTACGCTTTAACGACTTGAGCGAAACCACACCACGCCATACTGCACCACCCCACACCACACCACGCCGCATCACACCGCACCACACCACACCGCACCACACCACGCCGCACCGCACCACACCACAGCACACCACACCACATCAAGGGTATTAACCGATGGGCCCTGAAATTCCCGTATTGAGTACTTCTGTATTTGCTCATTTTACTATATATGTATAGACAGTTTAATTAAGCTTAGGACTTTTCGTGCAGGAGGAATTAGATACAGCTTTCATTAACCTTTCGGTATGAGAGTTCTTTTCTAACTTGTGTAAAATCATCTTGAAGCAGCGAAAATAAACTGTAAAAAGACGCTACCGTGCTGAATGGGTACGTTGCTCGATATTTTTTTTCTTACTCTGGATATGGCCATCACAGTCGGCTCCCTGAACCCCGGCAGTCCTCCTACTGTACACACCACACCCCATCACAGGCCATCACTTTCTTATCAATACCCACCAGGACTGATATAATGGTACCAGATGGGGATGTTTTCATGAGAGGACGTTTTGATGACATGTCAGTTGGTCTTATGGGAGGCCAATAAAGACTGTTTTAACGACATTCAAATTATTAAACTTCCCTCCACCAGCCTAGAATCGGACGCGCATCATTATGGACAGCAGACAACTTCTCTCACCACTTGAGTACCACTTGAGTACCATCCCCCCTGCGTTACCAGCCCCTTCGCAGCCGTCTCTCTTGCGTGACCTATAACCCTCTCATGGTCAAGATAACTGTACCATATTAAGCCTATTAAAATCAGATGATGTTATTCAGTTCAAAGTGAGTCTTACGACCCTACGTGTTAATATTGGTACCATTATATGCCTTCGCTCTGTGGGTGTATTTCTTATTTCATATTATCTGTCTCCAAACTATGACCTTCAGCTTAGGAGAGACATTTCCAACTGGAGGAGTTTGATAACAGATTTCATTAACTCTTGCACTACCACAGGACTCCCCTAAACTACGTAAAATAGTCAGGGAGTAACGAGAATATTCTAAAATACATGTCACCGGATTCAAAAGGTGAAACTTCTCATGGTCGCGTCACCTGTAGCCAGCTGACGTCAGACGGTGTTATTCAACTGAGAGAGAGAGAGAGAGAGAGAGAGAGAGAGAGAGAGAGAGACAGACAGACAGACAGAGAGACAGAGACAGACAGACAAACAGACAGACAGAGAGTTCCTGACCTGTAGCGAGATACTGGGAGAAGGTATAAGAGTAGCAGTACAGAGAGGATGGGGGAAAGGTCAAAAATAACTATAATTTCCGCTATGATCTTCCGTTTTTTAAAATGTCTTCTGAACCGGTGTGAATACAAGTTGCTCAGCTTTGTTTTTGCCAGTTACGCATGTTTATTGAGCTACGTCTAATAAAGGCATACGAATATCAATATGTTCTATCATCCTTTTCGATATTCATCCATGCACACCCTTCAGTTAGAAATTTTAAGTGAAATCACGCGCCCCAGTGACCTGGTGTGGTGCGGTGTGATGTGAACTGGTGTCGTGTGGGTAACTGTGGTGCGGTGTGGAGTGGTGTAATGTAGCGTAATATAGTGTGATGTGGTGTGATTTAGTGTGGTATGGTTTGGTGCAGTGTGATTTAATGTAGTATAGTGTGGTGGGTTCGGGTGTACTGTGGTGCTGAGTAAAGTAATGTAGCGTGGTGTGGTGTGATGTAGTGTAGTGTATAGTGTAGTGTAGTGTTCTGTAGTGTAGTATAGTGTAGTGTAGTGTAGTGTTGTGTAGTACAGTGTAGTGTGGTGTGGTGAGGTGTGGTGTGAAGTAATGTAATGTTATGTGGTGTGGTGTGTCGTTGTGCGGTGTAATGTCTGTGGTTTGGAGTTGCTGTATGGTGTGGTGTAGTGTGGCACTGAGGTATGGTGAGCAGTATGGTTTGATGTAGTCTGGTCTGATGTGGTGTAGTGAGGTGTGGCCTGGTGTAGTGTAAATTTGGTGTGATATTGTGTGGTGTAGGGTGGAGTAACCTGCCACAGTACAGCATGGTTGTGTTGTGTGGTGTAACTTAATCTTAAGGCAACCATGACGAATCAAACGCAAAATCGTCCGCTCCAGAGAAGTCAAAGCAGAACGCCAGAATCAAGAAGCGCTCGAGATATCTGGTGTTTTACTATGTACGGTGATGTGGTGGTGTGGTGTGGTGTATCCTGCAGCAATATAGTATAATGTATCCTAAAATAATGCATCGCAGTCTGCCCCAGTGTGGTATGGTGTATCCTGGTGTAGTGTAGTGTAGTATGACGTTTCCTTTTGAAATGTAGTATGGTGTATCCTAATGTAGTGTTGTATTGTGTATTCTGGTACAGTGTAGTATGCTGTACCTGGTGTAGTGAAGTATGGTGTATCCTGGTGTAGTGTAGCATGTGTATCTTGGTGTATTTCAGTATCATATGGTGTATCTTGGTGCCGTACAGTACATCCCAGTGTAGTACGATCTGTTCTAGAGTAACATAATGCTGTATATCCTAAAGTAACGTAGTAAGGTGTATCCTCTAGTAACGCTGTTTGGTATATCTTTGAATCTTGAGACCTTTAAAATCTTGTGTATTAGGGTATATCCAAGCATACTGTACTCACCCGCGTCCACATGCCGATAAATCCATGTCCAGATGAGGCCGTGTAGGATGAGACGAAGGCGGCGGGCCCTGTCCATGGTGGGTAGGCTCAGTGGTGGTCCTTGCAACCCCTCATAGCGCTCTCCCTGCCGCACTCCCCATGGCACAACCCGCTATGCTGTCCCTGCCCTGCCCTGCCCTGTCCTCCACACACTCGTTAGCCCAAGTTCTCGCACGGGGATTACGATGGATGTTTATTTTCTGGCGTCTGACTTATTTGGTATTGCTGTTTTGATGCTTGATGTGAAGTTGTGAAGTGTGCGAGTGGGTTGTGGTGGGACAGGAGTGTGATGGGTGGAGCTGTGTCAGGGTGTGCTCGTATGAGTGGCAGCGGGGTAGAGAGCCACGGTGGCACTCGGGTAGAGTGACACACACACACACACACACACACACACACACACCTGCACCACCCCTGTTGCAACCACACCCTACCTCGCCCACCCTGCTTTACCCTGCCTCACCCTGCTTTACCCAGGTCTGGCCTTACTCTGACACAGCCAGCATTACACACGCCACTTCACCCTTCCTAAAGTTCCCCGACTCACTGCCGTAACCACACAATAACCTACTTTGGCTCTCCACAAGTAAAAGCAAAATTGCCCCCTTGCAGAGCAGGGCCGTAAAAACAAAATGTCACTATACAGACTGAACAGACTGAAGAAGCCGACTGTTACTTATCACATGAACTTTAATGGAAGGAAATTGAAAAGACATATCATTTTCACGGCTGATCTGAGGAATGAAAACCTACTTTGCTTGGCTGATAAAATACTCATAATATCAATAGCTCTGGTTATGAGGATCATTTAACATTCAATGAATAAGAGACACAGCTCTTTTTTCTCGAGAGCAAGATCCATGCTACTTCAGATAGAAAAATCAGCACAATAACAGACAACTGGATAATCGACAGTAAGGTGAACTAGATTCAACTGACAAGCAAGTTTCTTATCTGAGTGTCGCACACACACACACACACACACACACACACACACATATATATATTGAAATAACAACATCCAGCAAAAACACGAAACCTCCAGGAGGCGACAACAGAGGGTTAAATGGAGCGAGTGGGGTGTCTGTGCTATATGGGCGCAAGTCCCTGGAAGCCGCGCGCCCCTACTCCTTGGAACCGACCCAACCCAAACACCTCAGTTCGGACACACTACCCTCACGCCAGCCCGGCCAGCGTCAGGATCGAGGTGGAGCTGCCTCTTACACTCCATACAGCCCCTTGGAGACGGCCTCAAGCCTCTTCATTTTAGAGACGGTCTCCAGCCGCTCCATCAAAGAGACGGCCTCAAGCCGCTCCACCAAAGAGACAGCCTCAAGCCACTCCACCAAATATAGGGGCCTCAAGCTGCTCCACCAGGGAGACAGCCTCAAGCCGCGCCACCAAGGAGATGGCCTCAAGCCGCTCCACTTCTGAGAGAGCCTCAAGCCGCTCCACTTCTGAGACAGCCTCCAGCCACTCCACCTCTACTACCTGCAGGGTCGGTTGCGGTCCTGAGAACACGACACACGCAACGGCCTCCTGCCGTGCCAGCGGACGAGAGATGGCCTCCAGCCACTCTAAGCCCACACATCGCCCTCCCGCGCCCACCTGCCGTAGTATCAGTCCCCACCCAGGAAGTCCACCGCTAGCAGCCTGGTGGCAGGGCCCTGTACTGTCCCCGGGGCTGTTTTCCCTGCAGCCGGACCCTGAGGAGGACCTGCCCCTGATGGACCCCTCCCCGGAACAACGCCGCAGTCCCCTCCTGATGGCAGAGTACCTCGGAGCAGACAGCAGCCCCCGGATCCCTGATGGCGCCCCTGGCTCCCCGGGGCGAGACCCATCCCACCCCAGGGCAAGGAGACGTGGATCTTCCACCCAGCGGCTCAGAAGGCTCTGGAGGAGTTGTTTGGCCCCTACCCCGCCAGTCAGACCTCTGTCCCCAGCCCCCAGCACCCGAGGCCCTTCATCACGCCCATGGGGGACTATAAGTGACTCAGGTGTGGCTCAGTACGTTGACATACAGTAGAGTGCCAAAAGTGGATTCATTAAGTGACCGTGCCTAGACAGTGGCTTAAAGTGCAGTGTTATAGAGGTAAGACTCCTGTATCCAAAGTGGTGATCGTATTCCTCAGCACGCCCCCCCCTCTCTCCCTTTCACCTGTGTCAACCTAGATTCTCCCCCCCTTACCTTGTGTTCCCAGCAACAAGATCAAGTCAGTGTACCCCTCAGTGATCGTGACAATGTTGAACATTAGAACTCTTATGTGACCAGGAGCCACCAATCTTAGAGACTGTATACAAATCATAATCCCGAGGCACCCAGATTCATATTGTGAACTGTACCACCCTGAACTGTGAACTGTGTCTATCACGTATCCTGCGAGCTACGCTTACCCCTTTCAGCAGGCCAAGAATTGATGAGTCAGAAATATTGTGAGACATCCTATTGCCCGTGTGTAAGATTAGTGAATATACGTGTAGGTTGTTGCCTTGAGTTTTTATGCCCTGTTCCTCCAGTATTTGTGGTATAGCCCCGGTCTTGAAAAGAACCCAATACTAGGCCAGGCGTTCTTAGGACGGGAAGCCGCCCTAAAAACACCTAGCATAACATATATATATAGAGAGAGAGAGCGAGAGATAGATAGATAGATAGATACATGTTTCGCGGCGGGGGTGAAATAGGTCAGACAGGAGCAGTGTGGACAGCGAGATTCTAATCCTCGTGTCAGACACTGTTCACAGCGCCTACCGTATCGGATCCATTGAGCATATGAGTCGGAGTTGTATTCTAAGTGGATATGGAGACCTCGCAGCCTTTCTTCCTTAGCTACCAATTTGCACATTACACCTTAAAGTCGTCTTGTGTGTTCTATCTATCTATTGCCAGACGCCTCAATCCCGTTTGGGGTGGCCACAAACAAATCGCCTCCAAGTCGCCCTGTCCCCCGCCATTTCACTGCCCTGCTCCCAACTCACACCCCCCTCTCTCATATACTTCTCCACCCCATCCCTCCAACTCATCCTCGGCCTCCCCCTCCCTCTTCCCTCCTCCACCTCACTCACATACACTCTCTTCATCAGTCTTTCACCCTCCATCCTCTCCACATGGCCAATCCACCTCAGTGTGTTCCTCATAATGCTTCCTATCACATCCACATCCACACCACAACGCTCCTTTATATCCTCATTCGTCAGCCTGTCTCTCCATGTGACTCCACAGGCTCCTCTTAAATAACTCATTTCCACTGCTCTCACTCTTAACTTGTGTCCTTCCAACAACGTCCAAGCTTCACTTCCATACGTTAGAGTTGGTATCACAATACTGTCATGTAGTAACTTTTTCACTTCCATGCTCACTTCCCTGTTTCTTATCACTGCTTTCAAAGAACCAGCAACCTTTCTTCCCTGCTGTACCCTTTCAAGCACTTCACCCTCCAAACCTCCATCCTTACTCATCACACTACCCAAGTACTTAAACGTACTCACATTTTCCAATTCCTCACCATCCAACCTCGCTGTACATTCACTGACTTCACCTCTCTCAAAGACCATCACTTTACTCTTCCCTACATTCACCTTTAGATTCCGTTTCTTACACATTCTCTCAAACTCATCCACCAAGCCTTGCAGCTCCCCTTCGTCTTCACTCAACAACACAGTATCATCTGCAAACAACAGTACAGGGAGTTTCCAAACACTATCCTCTCTCACCAGGGCCACTCCAACATCCACTACCCTACCTTGTACCTCTTTTATTACCCCATCCATGTACAGATTGAACAACCATGGAGACATGACACATCCCTGTTTCAAACCAACTTTCAAAGAGAAAAATTCACTTAGTTCACCATCCACACGCACTGCAGCCTTCGCACCATCATACATACTCTTCACAGCATTCAACAACTTCTCATCTACTCCATATATTCTTAACACTTTCCACAATCCTTGTCTATCCACCCTGTCATATGCTTTCTCCAAATCCATGAAAGCCGCATACAGCTTCTTTCCCTTCTCTAGAAACTTTTCCACTAAAGATCTAAGAATGAATATCTGATCTACACAACCTCTTCCCTTCCTAAAGCCTCCCTGTTCTTCTCCAACTAATTTCTCTGTTCTTTCTCTAACTCTGTCAATAAGTATCCTATCATACACTTTTCCTATTATACTAAGAAGACAAATGCCCCTATGATTAGCACACACTTCTTTTTCCCCTTTTCCATTGTACAAGGGAATAATTATACCTGACTTCCAATCCTCCGGGACTCTACCTTCCTCCCAGGCCAATCTGTACATCTTCCACATCCATTCTACTACTATCTCTCCTCCATGCTTCAGCATTTCACCACACACTCCATCAATTCCTGGGGCTTTCCCCGATTTAACTTTCTTCATTGCTTCCACAACCTCTGTCCTACTGATTTCTTCCTGTCTTCTCACCTCCCTCCTTCTCCCAGCCATTCCCCAGCCACTTATACTCGCATTACTTCCATCCTCTACGTTCAACAATTCCTTAAAAGTGTTCTCTCCATCTGCTCACTTTTTCTCCCTTCTCCACTTCTCTTGTGTGTTACTGATGCAAACTCTCTTAAAGATAAAACAATACACATAACAAACAAGAGAATCTTAAGCGCACTATACAAAATATATCGATTGGGGATATGTGCTTCGAAGCCTCCTGTCCCACCTAGAATGAGACTCTGAGTTCAAGGATAGGAGTCAACACCAAAGGAGTTGCTGGGATTCCGGCACGACGTCATGGTACAGAAGCATATTACTCCTTCATTACAAGGATGTCATTCTTTTTATTCGTACTGTCTCCGCACGTTTTTATTTACCACAAAGGAGATTTCGAACTGGAATGATGCTATGTAGACGTCCATAAACACTTCACTACAAATGGTTTCTTATAAACTGAATTAACAGATATGTGTGGAACACGTCCGTTCGAGATTTTTTTTTTCCTGTCCTTTTTCAACAACACTTTTCTCTCTCTCTCTCTCTCTCTCTCTCTCTCTCTCTCTCTCTCTCTCTCTCTCTTGAAAATAACTGGTTCCACTGGATACGTGGATGCCAATTTTACAACATGCCATGATTGGCCTCATAGCTGTGAAGGGGGGGGGGAGGAATTAGTGCTCTGTTTATGTCAAGTGGAAATGTATGGGTGTTTTTCGGGTATATTTGGCTCATTTGGAGAAAAAGCCTGGCACCAATGGCAGGCAATTTTTGTGACAGATTCAAAATGGTATCACATGCCACGACTGGCTCAGAATTTGAGAGGAAAACGTTTGGGTGTTCCGCAACCAAGGAAATTTTACTAGTCATCTGGGCCAAGAACCTTACACATGAGGTTTCAGCTGAGGCACAGTGTTCTCACACGGTTCACTCACTCGAACACAAATTATCTGCAGGTGGTTTCACTATTATATAGAAATAAGTCATTCCACTCAATGGACCAATGGGTACCGGAAGCAGACTGACACACCAACGCAAACAACTCAAGCGGTAACAACGGGCCTCGTCCACAGCGGTAACAACATATCTTACTTTACAGTCAAAGCAGAATGGCCGATAAGAAGGATTGTGTGCAACGTGACAAAATACATTAAATATGCTAACAGTGGTATAGTTGGCCAAGAGTACCGATAACCACAACGACAGATGGTTGTGGGCGTTCTGATCTGTGAACCCCCTCGTTACGATGACTTTTTAAATGTTATTGCGAATACCAAACGATTATACTCATGTCAGATAAGCTTCATAGTGAAGAAGTTAGTTAACGATATATATATATATATATATATATATATATATATATATATATATATATATATATATATATATATATATATAAACCCGTGCGTGGCGTGCAGTACGAAAAGCCTATCCTAACCGGAATATAGTCGTCGAGGTGACACCAACAAAATATTTAAAACGGTCATAGTAGTGATGGGGTTAAGGAAACACATTAACACTATATATATGTACGAGTATCATGTATACACAACTGAGTGGCCTGGTTGTTGAAAATCCCCGCCTCGTATTTAAGAAGTCTGAGTTTATGGCGAAGGAACAGAGTTGGAAGCCTTGGGTCCTTTGTGTAGATGGTCAGTAGTTATTTTACACAGCTTTAAGCTGTGCCGACCTAATGAGGTCTTGGCCAACTAATGATCTGCCTAGCTGTCATCCAGTTCTTTATTGTCTCAAGCCGAGACAATGCTGTTTAAGACACATCAGTTGAATAACCAGTGTAACCGGTCGCTATCCTCAAGTGACATTACCTCCAGCGGATGTAAACCTTTATGGGTTATGTCCAGCTAGAGCGCCATAACCCACTGGACCACATGCTTCTACAAAACTTGCTAAACTAATTAGCAATTAATGCAACTTGAAATGGCATTAATCTCGCAATTAGTTTGGAATACTTGTGTAAAGGGAGAAATGAATGAAAATGTACTGTACTGTACAGGCCAGCCCCTTTCCCAGTCCGTTGTAAGCCTTGGTGATTACTGAACTCCCTCCTTAGTGAAGAGTTCCGGCTCTGATTAGCTTGCACAATTCACGTTTTCTGTTTCTTTGAATGTTTATCCCGTTCAGTACGATGTTGTTTTTGCCACCATCTGGCGATCCTACTCAGCTCAGAGAGGACTTTTCGAACACGAGAGATCAGATATCATGCTCTTGGATACTGAAGGTGCTCATGATAACCAGCATGTATTTATTACTCCCGAAGAAGCCCTAGCGTGAGAATTTTTTTTTTTTTTATGTGACCGACTCTGAGCATAGGCTTCGCAGCCTGCTTTCAAGGCCCAGTAGTCCTCCTACGTACCGCACACCTCTAAATGTCACGATTTCAGCGCTAACACCCACCGTCCATACTGAACACATGCTAGGACTGTCTCATACAGGACTGGTGTATTGGTATTGGCGGGGGTATTTTTACGACATGTCGACGGGCCTTTGGTAGATCAGTAAAGTCTGATTTTATGACATTCAAATCCTTAAACTGTTCCCTGCCTCAGCGGGACTTGAACCCGGGTCCGTCAGGACTGCAGGCCAACTCTTTACCGATTTGAATACACCTGGTTCCTCCTCAACATTTGGCAATTTCATGGCACCATTGCAGGCGGTGTGGAATGGGGTTGCGGAATGTAGGGGTGTTTGTGTGGTGACTGGGGAGGTGTATATGATGGGGTAAGGGTGAATGATGAGGTGTGTGTGAGTGTATGTGTGGTGGGGTGGGGGAGGAGGGCGAGAGACTGTGGGAGGATGGGGGAGTATTAGAGATGGTGTGTGTGGAGGAGGGGAGGGAAGTGCTGGAGGTGGGAAGGTGTGCGGTGTTGAGGCAATCATATTCACATGATATTTATCAACTCTCAGCAAATTATTTTCAACACCTGGCAAGCTCAGGCTGGTGACCACATTAGCATCCGCACAGCAGCATTTACGGGCATTGCATAATTTAAATAAAAAATTTTCGGTGACATTACTCTCTGTCTATGGGTATTTCCTGAAGCCAAACAGCTGCTGTTAATATCAGTAGTATTGCAGGGATATTGTTTACATTTTCCAGTTCAACGCGCAATATAGTGCTGGGATACAGACATTATAGCCAATAATGGCAAACATTCTTCCTCCCAACAACTCGCTCGGAACGATAATCTGGCCATTGCCCGCACAGTTAAATAAAGAAGAAAAGTCGACATTGCCACACATGCATTCGCATTTTAACGCGTCATTGTGAATGGAAATTGCACGTTTATGTCTGTTGGATTCATGAACTCTGATGGTTGGACAATAATTTCTGTAAGACCTATACTAATTTATCTCCAAGTGAGATTAACACCTCGTGAGTAGTGACTCACCCACTCGATCTTTTTCTATATTCGTCGTACTTATTTAACTCCTCCAGTCCAATGACGTCTTTTTGTGACCTTTTATTACTATCTCAAGATAAATTTCTTGCCTTAATAAAGCGCTATCATACTGAAGAGGTTAATGGAGACAACCTAACTTCTCCAGCTGAAGTCTCGCCTAGGTTGAATAAGATCATCTAAATATTATAGGAATAATATATAAACGACGCCGTCGGACTGAAGGCTGACTGAGCTGAGAGCAGACTTCATCACCCACTTCCATTATTCCGCACACCCTCAAGCAGTTACAGATTTCTTTCAGCTAAATCAAATTGTTGGGCATCAGTTTAACCTTATCATCGTCAGAACATCTCTAGCACTGTATTCCAGCTAACCTCATATTTTTATTTATTTATATATTTATTCATTTTGCTGGGTGAGTCCAAGGAACCTGGGGGTATTAATACTGTCGCCATTAACCCTCTCATGGTAGGGATACCTCCAGTACTGTATTCTTGCTAACACCAGACGATTTTTATTAAGCTGCAAGTGAGTAATGGGAGCCTGAGTGTTAAATATTTTGGCTGTGTCCTGGAAGTGAAATGAATGATCATGATAATTTAAAATTCTTTGGTTGCCAGGACTTTTTTCCCTTGGTAGAATGAAGGCTTCTCGCATTGTGGTGGAGTAGGAGTAAATCACATTAGTGCTCATAGATCTTTTCCGTTTGACGTCACGAGTCATGTGACTTTTGTTTACGACGCCACATCGGACGGCAAATTATCGGAAGTCTAGACGGAATTGCAGATTCCATAATGGTGTTCCACTGCTGTGCCTTCGGCTGTAAGATAAAGCAGAAAACTGAAAGTGGGGTACACTTCTACCGGTGTTCAGCCAGTGAGGAAAGGCGACATAAATGGATAGCTGCAGTGAAGTGAGAGAATTGGCAGCCAACGGCCTACACACAGCTCTGTAGCAAGCATTTCATATCAGGTGAGCTGATGATTTGTGAGTAGATACGGACATATTTATCATAATTTGAAGCTGCAGATGTCATGGGATATCCTAATTATGTTAATGTCACAGAGTACAAGACCCACACGGCCATGAGAGTGCGTGGGAAAAGAAGGGGAGGGTCTATGTCACAGGCCTTGTTTTGGTATTATTCCAGGGTTTCACCCAAACGAAATCTGACATAATCTATATTCGCCATAGCAGTGATGATCAGAGAATGTCAGATGTGTAAGTAAAACTGATTAAATTACAGGTTAGGTCATACTGAAGGTTAGGTTAAGTTAGGTAAGGTTATGTAAGATTAGGTTAGGTTATATTAGGTTTAAACTTAAATTTTTATTTTTTCAATGTTTTTCAGCGTGATTCATTTGAAACTGATATTTGTGTCATGGTGGATTACTTTAATGGTAGTGCAGTACAGAACACTACTGAACACTTGAGTGTAAAACTGTAATATACCACTGTGAGTCTGTATGCTAAACCATGTTTCAGTTACAACTACAGCATAATTACTTGTACTACTAAGTATAATTTTCAGTTTTATTGTTCCACTGAAAGCCAAACTTCCAATACATGCTCCAGTTAAATATACATTTTTCAGTGAATACTGATCTACCAGAAGACTCGCTGACATGTCGTAAAAATACCCCTACTAATACCAATACACCAGTCCTGTATGAGACAGCCATAGCATATATTCAATATGGACGGTGGGTGTTAGCGCCGAAGTGGTGACATGTAGAGGTGTATGGTATGTAGGAGGACTGTTGGGCCTTGATAGCAAGCTGTGAAGCCTATGCCCAGAGTCGGACATAAAAAAAAAAAAAAAAAATCCATCCATCCATCATCCAATCCTACATTGCCCCATGAGGAGCGTAGGAGCCCGGGGCCAGGCAATTGGTCCCGACATTTAAGATGAGAGTGAAAATAAATATATATATATATATATATATATATATATATATATATATATATATATATATATATATATATATATCAACAGCCCTTTATATTTCACCAGGTATGTACTATGACTTTCTTGTTAATGTAAAATGTAAAATCATTAAAATTATATTGTTGAAGTCTTTATGTTTTATGTTGTGGTATTCATCAGCATGAAATAAATGACCTTAATTTAAATTTGTGCCAATGTTATGTTTCAGTTGCAGTGTAAAAGATAATTTGACAGTTTTGACATATACTGTCGATTAGGCATTTTATGTTAACCTATTATAGACATATAGAGGCTGTGTGTGTGTGTGTGTGTATCTAGGCCTATAATTACTGAAATTTCCAAAATAAGTTAATTTTTGGCAATTTCTAGAATTACACCAAACTCACACTAAAGCTTAAAATTTTCATTTTTCAGTGTTTTATAGTGTGATTAATTTGAATCTAATATTCATTTCTGTCGGAAATTCCCTTTTTTTTTTTTTTTTACACCAAACCATGCTGAACCAACCAACCTAACCTAACCAAGGACCTAACCTGAAAATTAAGAAGCGAGACTAACTGCAGTTGACGAATAGGCCCATGCTAGACAGCTCCAATAAAAGTGTGACTTATCTGACCTGCCTAAAATAGCCCAAGCTGGCCCATGCCAGGCAGCTCTCACAGGAGTGTGACCACAAGAATGACAAATTTAATATGCAACTGTTACATCCTCGTCCCACACTGCCACAGGCTCCAACAGCAGTAGTTCTGTTCAGGAAGGACGTTGCCCAGTGAGTAGTTCTTCCTATGGTCAACCTTTAGGTGTACAGTACACAGGATCAGCTCAGGCGTCGTAAATAAACATTGGCTTCTTTGCTACCTATTTCTATCTTAGCCTTTATCATTCTTTTTCTGTGCCTGCCCTTCTCCCTTCCTATTTCTTCCATCCTTCTTGTCACTTCTTATTGCTTTTCTTTCCTTTACAGGTGGCTTTACACTGAGTGACAAGCCATATGGTTTCCTGTAAGCCAAGAAACCATATACAACGCTGGGTGGTAACCATATAACCAAACCATATGTGCTTCCTACGTGTCAACAAGTGGGTTGGTGGAGGGTTAGTGCCCCTCTCCGTAAAACAAATAACTCAAAGTTAAATGGCCACCCCTTACGGGATTATGGCGTCTGGCAATAGCTAGATAGATAGATTCTTAAGTTCACTGTCTTTATTTTCCAAACAATACACTTTATGCTTTCCAACTATTTTCACAAGCACTGGAGCTAAACAGACTTTACTAACTGCATTTACACTTAATGCTTGACAACACTTCTCTGTTTTCACAAGTACTGATGATATACAAACTTCAGTAACACTTCACTGTTTGCCTACAACACTTCAGTTTTCAAAAGTACCGAAAATATAAAGACTGCACTGACACTGCACTACACTTAAACTGAACTGAAAACCGACTGAACTTGCTCTAGTCCTTTCCCCATCCTTATATGAGCTTCCTATAGTCTAGAGTTTTCTACATTGTACGAGAACAACAATTACCAAACCCGGAGATATCCAAAACATTCCATATTGTTTTTACATAACATTATAAATTATTTAGCATACAAACTTAATTTAAATTATTGTACATAATTAAAAAAACAATCACATAAATAAAACATTATAGAGAAAAAGAGCACAAAAATTACTGCATAACTTTTACAGCCCTTCTTCTGATGCCATTCAGGGTCCACCACCTGGCACAGTCCCAGAATTTCTTCCTCGTTGAACTTCTGTGGCTCGCGGGAGAAATTGGCCACCGCAACCGGCACTTCACCTGCACCTGTTTCCACCAGAGTTCTCCCCACCATCATTCAGGCCTTTGTCTTGCACTGTACATCAGACTCCACCATCCCTAGACATCTGTCAAAAGAGCTGCTCACCTTATACTGGAGCAACAGTTCTGATTCTGGGGGTATCACTATTTCGGAGCGACCTCACTTCGCCACCAGAACTGGTACCGACCTTCCTTGAACCTTCAGTTTCATGGAGCAGAAGTCCAGCTCACATCCCATGGACATCAGATAGTCCAGACTCAGAAGGCAACGATCCTCCATGTCAGCTACGTAGACTGGTAGAGTAGCCTCTTACTCTGCCACTTCAGTCCAGACATCCAGGGGTCCCCTCAGTTCTGTGCGGTGCTCAGTTACACCACACAGTTGTTCTGATGACTCAGGCAGATACCGATGATGTAACACATCAGGCCTCACAAAAGTCTGCTCTGAGGCCGAATCAATCACCAGGGAACATTTTCCATCTATCTGTCCATCTATTCGCACACTGTCGATTGCTGATCTCTTGCATTTTCTCGGTGGTGGGGCGACTTGGGAAAAGTTGGCTGGTGGTTGCCCCTTAACACCAGCCTCCACTAGTTTTCTGCTTCATTCTGGTCATCTTCAGCCTTCTTATCATCCTTTTTCTTCTTCGGACACTCAGAACTGAAGTGTCCCACCTCATTGCATGTCCAACATGCTTTTGTTACAACTGAAGATTACTTTGTACTGCTCCGTTCTTGCTTCTTCTTCCATTCGTGACAGTCCTCCTTCTTGTATCCTGGCTTCCCGCAGAACCAGCAGCCTCCACCGGTCTTCTACTGTTCCCTCTTCCACTTGTAGCAGTCCTCTTTTCTGTGTCCTGGCTTTTCACAGTACCAGCAACTTCCTACAAATTTTTCCATTTCACATATCTGCCCCTTTCTTGTCTTGAATCCTGCACCACGGCCTGCCTGAAAAGTGGATGTACTGGACCTGATGTAAGACTCAAATTCTATAGCCCTGGCTAGTGCTTCTTGCATGCTTCTTGGTTGTGCCTGCTTCAGTTGCACTTTCAACTCTGCACTATCAAGAGCATCGATGAACTGGTCCCTCAAAAGAATAGCCAACAGGTTAGGTGCTGCTCCAGGGTATGCCTTGTATGCCATACTCTCCAGGTCATGAACAAGCTGCTGTAATGATTCTCTTTGAGGCCGCACACGGCTCTGGAATTTTGTTTTGTAAACCTCATTCTGGTACATGGTTCCATATCTGCGCTCCAGCACTACTAGAGACTGATAACTGTTTCTCTCCATCACTGACATCTGGCCCAGAATTTCTATTGCGGTACCCTTGAGGCTAGTAGCAAGTTGCACTGCCCTCTGCCTATCATCCCAACCATTCTGATTCGCAAGTAACTCAAACTGTGCACAGTAAGTTTCACAAGTTATTCTACCATCAAAATCCTGAGGTTTCTTTTTAATTGACCCCCATTAAAGCCATGCACTTCACTGGTTTGGGGCCTGAAAACTGGGTTATCATAATTAAGGCCAGGACTTGAAACTCCCGCATTCTAATTGTTCACCCAAGTAAGGCTACCTTTTTAGATGCTTGGGATCCGTCAAGATTCATCATACACTTTCCATTATTTTCATGTGCTCCCTGTACATAACCTGAGGCTCAGGAGTGCAATATTTCTCTACAGCCTCAATTTTCTCACTAATTATCTTCACATGGTCAGCTACATGCTTCAACTGGTTATCTGCATGCTGTCTGCACTCTGTCACTATTTCCTCACTAATTGTCTTCAACTGGTTGTCTACATGCTGTTTGCACTCAGTCACATTATTGCGTACCTCATACTTCTGCTGCCGTAGCTCAGCGTATACCTCCTCCTTCAATTGTTCCTGTTCTTCCTTCATTCCCCTCATAAAAGCATCTAGATGTCCTTGCAACCTCAGTTGTAATTCCCTCAGTTGCTCCTGTAATGCCTCTTGAAGCTGTTCCCTCTGTGCTTGCAATGATTCTTTGATTTTGTTCCCGAGTTCTTTCTGTTCTTCATTCTGTGCCTGTAGTCCTTCATTCTGTGCTTGTAGTTGGACACTTTGTGCTTGTGATTGGACACTTTGTGCTTGTAATTGTTCTTTGAGTTCTTTCTGTCCTTTGTTCTGTGCTTGTAGTAATTTCATAATTGCACCCAGTGATGCTTCTTCCTGCCTAGCTTGGCCTCTTGTCTGGACACCTTCTGCCTCCATGTCAAAGGTTAGATTCACTGCAGCACTTAAATTGTCCACACTCCTGACACCAGTGTTACATCCCTGTCCCACACTGCAACAGGCTCCAACAGCAGTAGTTCAGTTCAAGAAGGATGTTGCCCAGTGAGCTGTTCTTCCTGTGGTCAGCCTTTAGGTGTACAGTACACAGGATCTGCTCAGGCGTCGTAAATAATCACTGGCTTCTTAAGTTCACTGTCTTTATTTTCCAAACAGTTACACTTTATGCTTTCCAACTTCACTGTATCCACAAGCACTGGAGCTATACAAACTTTACTAACTGCAGTTACGCTTAATGCTTGACAACACTTCACTATTTTCACAAGTACTGATGATATACAAAATTCAGTAACACTTCACTGTTTGCCAACAACACTTCACTGATTCACAAGTACCGAAAATATACAAACTACACTGACAATGCACTACACTCAAATTGAATTGAAAACCGACTGAACTTACTCTAGTCTCTTTCCCATCCTTATATAAGCTTCCTATATTCTAGAGCAGTGGTTCCCAAACTGGGGGCCATGGCCCCCTTGGGGACCATATATCAGAATGTAGGGGGCCATAACCTGAACCGAAGGAGTTTAGCGAGTAGGTAGTCAGTGGAGAGGAATTTAAAAGATACTTCCCAGATATCCAAAGCCTAACTTCTCGGCTAGTAAGGTTCCCCTTCACTGCTCCAGTGACATGCATACCTGACAACAATGATGATGCCCAAACTGAGCTGTTGACACTTCAGGAGGATTCAGGAACCAGGATCAAGTTTGAAACTGTATCTCTCACAGTATTTTGTCATCAATGTCAGCTTCATACCCAAACTTATGTGACTTGGCTTTTCGCCACCTCCTACCATTTTCATCAACTTATTCATGTGAGGCTACATTCTCTCAACTACTCCACATTAAAACGAAACATCGCAACAGACTTGAAGTGAAGCATGACCTATGGTGTGCTTTAAGTGAAACAAAACCAAGAATCAAGATGCTTGTTGATAATCTGCAACAACACCCTTCACACTGGGTGGAATGGGGATTCAAATGAAGGAAAAATGAACCTGGCATGAATGTTCAGAAGCAAATGGTCTGGGAGGAGGTGGGTGTGTCGCAATTGAAGGCCATGGTTGTGGCAGATAATTATGACTCACTATGATAGCATATCATTTCAGAATTATAAAGTTATCAGATTTGTAAGATTCAAAGATCAGATCAAATTGCGTGGGATTAATACACTTTTTCAATCCAGTGAATTTTTTTTTATTGCTGAATCAGCTTCTCGCAATAATGCAATTTTTAATTACTCTAAGTATGGATTTTTTTAATGTGCATTTTATTATTCCTTTAGTACCATTTCAATAATTATATAAGATTCAACTAAGACAAAATACACATTTCTTTATTAATACTTAAAAAAAGAGAAAATAACAAATGGAATCAATAAAATTACAGGATTTCCTAGAGTGATTTTTATATGGACATGATGAGTGTAGGACTGTAGAGTCACTGTAGTCATGGGTTATGGTTGGGGAAGGGGGGCCATGGACAAGGATCATGTATGAAAAGTGGGTAACGACCAGAAAAAGTTTGGGAACCACTGTTCTAGAGTTTTCTACATTGTACGAGAACAACAGTTACCAACTCGGATATATCCAAAACATGCCAGAGTTTTCTTACCTTACATAATACTGTAAATTATTTAGCATACAAACTTAATTTATATTACACAATTTTAAAAATCACATAAATAAAACATTATAGACAAAAAGAGCACAAAAATTAATGCATAACTTACGAAATAACTACACTCACAAACAGCAGGCAAATTGGCAACTCTGACATGTACGGGAACTAGCTACCGTAAACATCAGGAATCAGTGAGAAACTTCGAGATTACCTAACTGGCAAATCCCCCTTCTTAACGCAACCTATACCCGCCATATGCTTGAAACTTTCTAGAGAGGGGACAGCAACTACGTCACTAGGTAACCAATTCCATTCATCAACCACTTGATTCACAGTCAGTGTATACTGTACGATCCCTACCCCTTGGTCCCTTGTCAAAAATTTACTGATTACCGAGATAATTTACATGTTCTTGTAGTGCCACACATTTGACATTCATGTATGTGTTTAGTGGTACTGTAATTTTAAGTTAGATAGGGTGTAACCTGAATATTAGTTTATAAGTTCCTACTCTAGGTAGTAATTCATATATTAATGATTAATGTAGGGTTAACTATTTTTACATGTATGTATCTCTGTATCTATGCAGTGGGTGATGTAATTGTGGATGTTGAGCTATGGGAATTCCCCATCTGGCCGAGTAATGAAAGACATATGCGAGCAGCTTATCCCCCTTCCTTTGTGCGTCGTTGCCGGGCGCCGAGTTTAAACCTTAAACAGAATAATGATGAATATACAATTCTTTCCGTAACCTAGTTGTGAAATGTTTGCTAATGAAGCTGCTAGAACACAAGTATGTAAGATTAGCAGTCCAAAAGGCCTAAATAATGTCATTTGTGAGGATTTAAAGTCCCGTTTATCTTGGCTGTCACTAGATGGCATGAGCTGCTCTCAGATTCAAATTGAGATAGTGATAGAATCAGTATCTAAATTAAGTGAGGAATAAATCCCAAATTTTCCCCAATTCAATCAAAAGTCTTGGCGTCATGGGTACACTGCTAAATAAATTGTAAAGAGAATTGAAACCCACCATATTTCAAAAACATCATCTCATTTGACTAAGCAGTGGCTGCCCAACGTAGTCACTCGAGCCCCAGACGTCGTATCTAATGGACGTTCGTTCAGGTGAGCCGTCCACATTTCTTCTTTCTCCCCCTCTTTTTCTTTGTTTAATCCTTACTTATTATGGACTATATGAAGTAATATTGTTGAGAGTTTAACGTAGTCACTCGAGCCCCAGACGTCGTATCTAATGGACGTTCGTTCAGTCCCCAGACACCGGCGACGTCAAAGTGTGCACGAGGCCTTCTCGTGGTATTGCCCGTAGACTCTTACATAAACACTTACACTACCCACGAAATGTTTTACAAACCGAAAGTAGTTGATATGGTATTAATGATCCTATCAAGTGAACTTCTTTTTTTGTAAGGAATAGAAATATAAAAGTGATATGATCTTGTAACGGAAAGGTGAAATTCAAATTCATTAACTGTTCTCTTTCTTTAATATTAATATATTAGAAAATATCAGGAGCGTGGAAGGGAACTTAGTAATTGTGAGCAATAATGTGATATTTGAATTGTACCTCGAGGCTAAACAAGCCCGAATGATTGGGTATTCTTGGTGATTATATTTCCTTTTTTTTTATTATTCTTCGAGGCTAGGCAAGCCCGAGAGATTATGTATTTCTAGTGACTATATAACATTGTTGATGATGAACTGTAAATAATACTGACCTGATGTGGGAATCGAGAAAATTACATGAGAATATATTAAATGGGTGAAAGATGAACACAAATAATCATTCTTATTGGTTCGAGGCTATGCCAGCCCGAACAGACAATTCATGTCCGTAAATAGGTCCCTGTCTTGAGGCTATTGTTGAGCCCAAGAGTAACGGCCAAATGGAAAGTAAAGAACAACAACTCCATACCTCTCGTGTATTAAATTGTTTTCGTCTGGTAATAATGTTAGAGGAATGATCACCCAAAAACCTTGGTAACATATACAATCTTTCATACTAAAAAGGGTCATGTAATTAAAAAAAAATTTTGTGGAAATTAACAGAATTATTAAAGTAGAGTAAAATATATATCATTTTCTTTTCTTTATTAGTGTTCCTAATCAAGGAAATTATATCCTCAAGCCAAATTCACTCCCCTTCCAATTCAAGATTCCTTCGCTGAGGGAACGACGACCACCCGTGGTACTGATTAAATCTAAGCTCGGCCAAAAACTACAAACGCTACCACAATTCTTTCTTTTCATAAATATTTACTATAAACTGTTATACTAAGTCGAGTACCACTTGTATATCCATGGATGAATTGATCCGTACCCACAACAGGTAAGAATATAAATATCACTATTATTACACTGGTGAATACCGGTGGGAAAAAATTTTCTGCATTACATTCTGTATGTCAGTTGCAGCTAGCTATATTACACATATACAATGTAACATGTCTGTATACCTTAAGGGATGCCCTGGTGAACTTTGACGGGGTGTTCACCTATTAGTGATAGAGCTCGCCATATCTGAGATCTGGTTTCGGTCCCCAGTCCTTGAAACTGGTGAATTTCTCACTAGGTATGGTGTAAGGATCCAGCCCCAAACACTTTATCTTGTTCCAGTACATATCTTGGTGTTGTTGATCCAGATTTCTGCATATATCTGACAGTTCCATCTCTGACAGCCCTGTCTGGACAGCCAGTGCTGTGAGGAGTTTGCCGTCCAATATGGAGTTGTAAACAAAACCACGTGATTTCTGTTATATCACTGGAAAAGGTCTATACGGTAGTTGGTAAGAGTAAGCGTAATTAATAAATAGTTAAATAAACAGTTTCCATGTAAATGGAGGTCCATTCCCCAAAACAGAGCACAAGCAATGACAGAAGTGGATCTGAGTGGGAGGAAGACAGAGGTGAAGGACAAATGAAAGAGAGAGGGAGGGAGGTGAGAAAAGAGACTGGGTGGATTAAGGAGTGAGAGGAAAGGGATAATGGACTGAGAGTGGAGGAGAAAGGGAAAGAAGGTGGGTGTTGCATCTGGTTGGCCGATTGAGGGGCATATTCCAGGTGGCATAAGGGATATCGTAACACCACTTCTTGAGCGATTTATTTACACATCAGATCCTCTTGTATGTTACTGAGGCAAACTAGGCAGGTACTATTATTATTTTCTTTTAAGTTGTGTATGTCTCCTTCTCTATCAAAACAGTCAAAAGCTTGGGACATGTTCAAGCGATCAGTCATGCTACGAGTAATGATGTAATTTTAGCTTAATGACAGTGTTCCATTTCACTTGCGTGATATTAATGTACACTTTGATACTTTAAATGAAGCCATTTAACACATATATCTACACCTTATTCCATAACTTTTCATCTACATACGTAGGTCCGCTGTATGTTTAACAATTTCCGAGATAGCCCACTTTGGGTGCTAAATTTGATAATTTTTAGCTTTTTTCACCATTATGGTACTACAGTATTACATAAGCTTTCCAGAAATGCTCGTAGATCTGCTGTAGCTTTAATAACGTCCGAGATACCACAGTTTTGATCATCTTTATGTGGGGGGGGGGATAGTTCTTCAGCAGTGGATTGGCGAATTTTGAGAAAAGTCTCTTAAGTAACTTTTATGACTTTTACACGAGATTTCCAGCTACATACACAGCTATGCTGTGGCTGAATAGTTTCCGAGATTAGTTCTGCTGCTGCTCTACCACCCCACTAATGTAGAAGTCTTCTCGCTCGCTCGAACAATAGCATAGAACAGAATATCAAGATGGTAAAGGCAAACTTAATCGCTTGGGTGGGAGGGACTATGAAGCTTATAATGTCACTTAGGATATAACCCTGGCAGGAACAAAGAAGATATATTAAGGGAAGGAGTGATAGATATATTTTACTGTACATAGAAATTACTAATCCTGAAGTACAGTACATACAGATACTGACACAGGTTAAATATCTGTCCAACTGTGAGAAGAAGGATAAAATGAACGGAGAAAGGAAAACAAAAATTAGATGGAATATGGAAGTAAAAATAAAGTTTATGTTTAAAGTTTGTATTCAAGACCGCTAACTAACCTCTCTTGCCTCTCGTCCTTAGTTATTTTGGTTAATACAGTTAATAAGTTTCTTTTAAGCAATTTGTACCTCTTTTGTATCGGCACAGGTTATAAAATAGCAGAGAAGAATATATGAAAGTGCCGGATCCATTAATAAACAAAAGATGAGGTGCTATGGATCCTCCTTACCCAAAGACCATACGATCCTAAGTGTGCGAATAATGGAAAATAATCTTAGTTGCGAGAGAAAAAAAATTACTGTCATAATTACACCCGTGTTCACGAGGCAAGAGAGGGTATTATATTTTGTTCGACGTGTGTGTGTGTGTGTGTGTGTGTGTGTGTGTGTGTGTGTGTGTGTGTGTGTGTGTGTGCGTGAACAAAATATCGCAAGCAGTTTTCATCCAGTCTTAACCAATTTTAATGGAAGGTTGCCGGGTCAGCTTAGGGGCTGGCCTATTGTTTTTTAGAACAGTAGTCAGAGATCAAGGTCACAGATCTAGGTCAAACTTTTACCTACCATTATCACCTTAAACAATTTTTATTCGCTTACATCAAACTTGGTGGAAGGGTTGAAGATAAGAATTAAGCATTTCTGTTTTGACAACAATCAACCAAAGGTCAAGATCACAGAGCAAGGTCATGATTCAGCTTATGTATCTGTGTGTGAGCAAAATAACTAAACAGTTTTGATCTGATTTGAACCAAGCAAATTTGCTGGAAGTGTAGAGGATCAGCTGAGAGGGTTAACTTGTTCTTTATGATAGGACTAAGGTCAAGGTCACATGACAAGGTAAAATTAAAATGTTTTGTCCGATTTAGACAAAACTTTGATAAAGGGTTTAGGATATGGTAAAAATAGCGGGAGTTGATTTTGAGGGCAATCAAAGGTCAAAGTTGAGGCAAAATGTCAAAGATCAAGGTCACAGGGCAAGGTCAGTTCAAACAATTCTGATCAGACTTTCACCATACTTTGTGCAAGGGTTTAGGGTCAGGCGTGAGTGAAGTAAATTGGGTTTGAGAGAAATCGGTCAAAGGTCAAGGTCACATGTCAAAGTGTAACGTTTGGCCTTTTGATCTACTGGTGGGTGAGTGCACCTTCTTGTTACCCGTCCCCGTCTTGTCGGGGCTCGGGGACAGGTATTGTTTTCACTCGGCTTGTCTGGTTGTTTGTTTGTTTGTTTGTTTGTCTCTGTCTGTCTGTATGTACGTTAACTTTACGTGAAAACTACTGGTGCGATTTTGACTAAAATTCGGGGATAGGCTATGACATTCTGATCACCTGAATAAATTTTGGACCAAATTGGGCCAAGGCCCAGGCTGTAGGACAAAAAAAAAAAAAAAAAAATATGTAAAAAAAAAGTGGGGGGGGGACGGGTAAAAATTGTATTTTCACCATAACTCCTTTCAAATTCGTCATATCGACATGATACCAAAACCTAAAGGTGCATCTTTCAAATCTGCATCCTATAACATGCCGCATTACATCAGAGGAGTCACCTCCCAGTTAGCGGTAAAGGGGTCAGTGTCAGGTGGGTCGGGCCTAAAATTTCAGATGGGCATATAATCGTCAATTTTCATCCGATTTTCTCCAAATTTGGTATGTGACATCTTTGACTAGATATCCTGTTGTGTTTATACGTCAGCACTAAAATGATTGCCGGGCACGGGTTTCCTCTGCCTTTCTGTTTATATCTTTTTCGCAGGAAGGTGAAAGAAATGATAATGCAAAATCTTCCCATGCCTCCAGTCGTTCCTGCAAAAACTAATCTTTGAGACACGAAAACCATCGCAAGTTACATTTGTTTTAGGAAGAAGGAAAATAACGTCTCTTCATAGCCTTTGCTGTTACTGCAAGAGCAAATTGTTAGTTGGGAGAGCAGAATGATCTAAGTTGTATCAGTTTTAGCAAGAGAGAGAGTGCAGAAGTTTACCATAACCTGACTGCAGAAGCTTACCTTGACTTGTATCCTTCCCGCCAAACAGAATCTTAGTTACGACAGGGAACTGACAGTAAGTTTGTTCGTAAGCGCACACACTGATCGGCGTTTGGCGTGCCGGAACCCCACCATGAAGGTCTCAGGAAACAGCCTCTCTGGGCAGCGTCTTAAGGAACTGAGAATTATCGTGGCCCAGGAGAAAGGGAAAACCGTGGCAAGAAATTAGCAGGATGAAGGAAGTTCTTGCGTCTACGCCTATGGTCTTTTCCTTTTAAGCTAGCATAAAATTTGTCTTTCCTTTAGCCTTAGCCTAAAATTGCCGTCTCTCAACTTGAATGCTGAGTTATTACAGGAGATTCTAGGATACGATGCTGGTCACAAAGAAGTGCTATGGATAGGATGTAGAACCATAGTTTTTTTTTTTCTGCAACTGAGCTAGGTAAAAAAAAAAAAAAAAAGGAAATGATAATCAGAGCCAAGTTAATATGAAACAACAATAGGAAACATTATGATCTTCAGATGGATACAAAAAGGGGGGGAAAAAAAAAAAAAAGATACCAATAAAGGAATCGAATTGGGAGATTCGTGGTTCAGGGGAAGGAAAGCGTAGCGGAGAAATTAGGAGGATGAAAGAAGTGGACGCAGTTTTGTCTCGGAAAATTATGACGATGAGGTGGATACGAAAAAAGAAAAAAAAGAAAACAATTAAGGCATGAAAGTGAAGAAAAAGATAAAACAAGAAAATAGGTAACAATTAAGAAGAATTTAAAGAAGGAAAGAAAAAAATTGGAATAAGAAGAGGAGAAGGGGGAGGGGGAGGAGATAAAGAAAAAGGGTAGTAAAAGGCTAAGAGAACGATAAATATACCAACAACAAAAGCTATATTATTAAAGCGGGGTCTCATTTTCCTAAGAGAGAGGGAGGGGGGACTACAAAAGGCCCCTTCCCCACCCACTAGCCTAACGAGCCAACCGGATAGAAAGACCAGCAGCATCTCGCCAATCGCTAACCCCTCCACTGCCACTACGAATTTTTTAGTTCATTAGTTCATCTGATGGGACTGGGCTAATCTTACAAAGTAAATACTATGTCGTGGTTGGATGGACTTCGATAGGCATTAATTAGGAGGGTCCAGTGTGTCTCCTTCATTACTAGTCAAAACAACTCTCCAGTCTGACTCTACATGGGGTACTTTTCGATCCGGAAGGGACAGATATAGCCTTCATTAATCCCTTCACTGCCAGGGATCCTTCTAAAGCTGAATTAAATCGTCTGGTAACTGCAAGAATAAACTACATATGATGCAACACGGATACAAAGGGTTAAACACTCCTCACTGCCAGGATGTCTGTTGTTGAAGTTGCCTTCAGACGATCTTACTCAAATTAGCCCCTTCACTCCGATGACGCAATTTTTATTTCTTACCATTCAGCCCAAGGAACTTTCTAAACTGGATGAGTTAGACACGGCCTTTAAGAATATATATATATATATCTCACAGCCTTCCTAAACTGAGCAAAATTCGTAAAAAAAAAAAAGCCACCGAATTTTAAGGGTTATGGTCTCTCTAGCTGACAGGGTTAATGAGAGTTATATATAGTAAACCCCTCCAGTGCTTCAAGTCTTATCCAAACTGACTAAAATCGTCTGGAAACAGTTATGATACGACGTTACAACGTTGATGGGGTCAAGGATATCCAGGAATATATATGTGTGTGTGCGTGTGTGTGTGTGTGTGTGTGTGTGTGTGAGAGAGAGAGAGAGAGAGAGAGAGACGGTGCAGGGGTATGTAAATGAGAAAACAAGCTGTAAAGGCATTCATCATTTACTAACACTCTTTTCAACTTATCTTGCCCCAGATATTCATCGTTTTGCAGCTTATTTCAGTGGCAGAAAAAGACAGTATTATGTCTCTGCATCATTTTCGTAATATATCTCGTGACTGGCATCAGAGGCCATTATTTTGATTCGGTATAAAGAGCTGCAGTGATTACAGCAATTCGATGACAAGATGTAGAAGAAACGCATGTTAATGTATTAGGTGATATCTAAAAAAATAATACCGGTATCACAAAACTCCATAAGGATAGTCAGAAAATATTATCAAGATGGAGAGGTGTTAGACAAGGAGATACAGGTTCACCAAAGTTATTCGCAGTACCGTATAGAAAACGTTTTTTAAATTTTATATTGGGATGAAAAGGGAAATAACATCAACGGTGAGCAATAAGCAATCTTAGGTTCCTGAAGACATAGTTCTTTTCAATGTGCGAGGAGAGGAACTACAAGAAATGATAGTCGATCTGAACAGGGAGAATCTAATGACTGGCTTGCTAATGAAAACGAAGACATGTTCAGACTCACCCAGTAAAAACAGGAGATGAAGAACCGGAATGTGTCAAGGACTGCATATACCTCGGACAGGCACTTCAGGCAGACGCAGCCCAAAACACTGAAATTAAGTGAAGAACAAGAATGGGATGAAAGACTTTTGGTAAACGAAGTAACTACTGTACGTGAAAGATAAGCAATTGCCGCCGTGTCAAAGGAGACGTTATATTATCAATGTCCCCTTCCTATTTAAACTTACGGATTGGAAACGTGGAGTCTAATAATATACGTCGAACGTAAATTTGGGGTGCACAGAGAGGAATCAAAAGTATTATGGTAGGGAACACGTGGAGAGACAAAAATAAGCTTCCTAGATAAGAGAACGGACGAAAGTAGAGGATATGATCACTACGGTCAATAATCGAAAACTGATATGGGCAGGTCACGTTCTTCGTAGAACAGGTAACAGATGGGCAGCTAGGGTGACGAACTGAGTGGCAACCCCTAGCTGAAGCGAGAGGAAGAGGTTGATAGAATACAAGATGTGATTTTGAGATACGGAGATCTGCTAGGATTCGATGGAACGGGCTAACAGCCAATAGGTCAGTGTGGAAAATGATGGAAGAGGACTTTGTCCTACAGTGAACTGACATGATGATGATGATGTGAAGGAGGAGGAGGAGGAGGAGGAGAAGAAAGAGGAGGAGGAGGACCATCATATTCTAGTGTTAATATTTTGTTACAACTCAGTATTCAGGATAGACAGCTGGCAGTTTTATGCAAGTTAGAGTAAAAAAAAAAAAAAAAAAAAAATCATCATTCCTAATCTAAAAAAAAAAAAAAAAAAATCAGTTCGATGAAGTATTTGTATTTTTTCTTTGCTACCATCAAATTATTTTACTTAACTTTGGAGAGCCTCCTAGTACCGGAAGGAGTTAAGGAAGGCTGTATCCAGTCCCATTAGTTCGAAAAGTCTCCTTTAAGCTGAATGGAATTGTTTGGAAACAGCAAGAACGAAATGGTGCTGGAGATGAACACCTTCACGCAGTGGCAGCGATATAGTTGAGTACGACTTACAAGTGTCCCCTAACTTCCTCTCAGTCCCTCTAGGGAGGACAGTGACTTGCAGGAGAAAGGCAGATTCAGTCCGCAGTCAATCGGGTTCACATTCAGACTACCCTGGGGCCACCACAACAACACGACAGAAATAATACTGTTTATCACCAGACTGTACGGGTTAACCCTAATGATAAAAAGCATCTTCGGGCTGAAGGGGTTAATTAAGATTCCCTTTATCCTTTTTCCAGCCGAAGTTTTTTTTTTTTTTTTTAGATAAATCGTCTGGCATTAGGCAGAATAAAGTAAAAATGTACGTCTTTGGGCTGCATGCCCAGAAGACCCGCCGACATGTAGTAAAAATACCCCCGCTAATACCAATACACCAGTCCTGTATGAGACAGCCCTAGCATGTATTCAATATGGACGGTGGGTGTTAGCGCCGAAGTGGTGACATGTTGAGGTGTATGGTATGTAGGAGGACTGCTGGGCCTTGATAGCAGGCTGTGAAGCCTATGCCCAGAGTCGGACACACAAAAAAAAAAAAAAAATGCCGCTGAATAATACTTGTAGTAAAGAAAGTACAACTAAAGATTTTAGAATATAAATAACAGAGACAGAGCAATGTCAGATACAGAATGGTATTCCAAGTGGCACAGGAAGTTCGTAGCACCTCTTCCTTACCGACGTATTTTGCATATTATAATTTAAAGTTCTTTTGTACTGGTATGCGATTTATATTGCTTTGACACCGACATGGATTGTAACCCTAACATACAAGACAATACTGAGGTGTAACGTGCAGAATAAATTGCTAAGGTAAAGGCGTTAACAAAATCCCCAAATCCACTCACAGTACAACCGAACAAGAGGAGAGGACATTAATGTGTAATGTGATTATAAATCGCTAAGAAAATCACTAACCCCCCTTAGAATATGACTCATGAAGATAAGAGTGATAAACTAAGGGCGGAGAGGCAAAGGAAGAGAATGGCGGGAGCATGATAGATGCTGGAGCCGTACAGAGAAGAAAATGTGAGTAGAATGACGACGGAAACTAGATGGAAACAACAGAAGGAGAGACAGACAGTGTGTGTGTGTGTGTGTGTGTGAGAGAGAGAGAGAGAGAGAGAGATGGAGCCGAGGACTGCGTAAGGTGCTATAGATAAACAGATACACACACACACACACACACACACACACACACACACACACATATATATATATATATATATATATATATATATATATATATATATACAGAGAAGGAGAGAGAAAGAGAGAGAGAAGATTATGACACTTGCGTGTATGAGTGGGTGGAGGTGAAGGGAGCCGAGGTATGCAATAAGTTGATAAGGAAACTGCATAATTATAACTACAGGCAGAGAGAGAGAGACAGAGACAGACAGACAGACAGAGAATGGTATGAGAGTCGTGTGTGGGGGTGTGGGGGGAGGGCGATGTGTATGTAGGCAACCAGAACCCCCAGCCAAGCCATTCTCATAGGCCATACCACAACACACCGCAGTATAAACTCCTCAGAGTCATAATGTCCTCCACTCCTCCTTCCCTTACATCAGACACACACACACACACACACACACACACACACACACACACACACGAAGATACAACAAAAGAAAGGAAGAAACGGAAGTGTGTGTGAGGTAAAAGGAAGTGGTGAAGGTGAGAGGAGAAATAGAAAGCGTTTATGTTAAGTTCACGTGTAGGAAACAGAATGAGGAAGAGGTGAGGAAGTAATGCATGAGGAATGAGGAAGTAATGCATGAGGAATGAGGAAGAAGCGATGATGTAAGAGAATGAGGGTGAAAATCAAATGAAGTTATGAGGGACTGATGAAGAATGAAGGTGAAGAGGCGGACAGAAGACGAGATGGCAAGATGAGACTTGGAGATTCACTGGGAATGGATGGAACAGGTCAAACGTCCAACCAGTCAGAGTGGAAAAGATGGAAGAGGCCTTTGTCCTGCGGTGGACTGACTTAGGTTGATGATGATGATGATGGTAATGGTAGAATGTATAGGAAATAAGGAAGAAGAGATATGGAGAAAAGGAAATGAGGAAAGTGTGAGTGTGTGAGGTAAGGAGAATGAGGAACGGATGATGGAGGGTGAAGGTGTGAGGTAAGAGAAATAAGGAAGAGGTGATGGAGGGTGAGGCTGTGAGGTAAGGGGAATGAGGAAGAGGTGATGGAGGGCGAGGGTGTGAGGTAAGGAGAATGAGTAAGAGGTGATGGAGGGTGGGGGTGTGAGGTATGGGGAATGAGGAAGAGGTGATAGAGGGTGAGAGTGTGAGGTAAGGGGAATGAGGAAGAGGTGATGGAGGGTGAGGGTGTGAGGGGGCGTGGAGTGTTGAGTTAATGGGACTTGCAGAGCCTGGGGGGTGACCTGGCTCTCTGGCACCCTGGCACTCGTCTGGGAGAAGATCATGACACTCTCTACGTCACCTGGGCCCTATCTTTAAACTCTCCTATATTTAAGGGTCGTATTTCTACCCGTTTACTCTAACTCCTAAATTTAAGGGCTGTATTTCTACCTTTTTTTATCTGTCCTAAATTTGCCGTCTCTCCACCTTGAATACTGAGCTGTAACATGAGATTGACACGATGCAAGTCATGAAGTGCTAGAAAAAGGATGTACACCCATATTATTGTCTTTTTCTGCCACTGGGCTACAAGAAATATCATGCAAAAAGACGAAAATTTTGGGCTAAAATCGTGTAAAAGAACTGTGGTTGGGTTCGTAGATTTCGTCACACAACTTCCTTAAAGATTATTCTCCACATTACACCTGAAAATCCATTTGCATGTGATTGATGCAAACTCTGCCAGTATTCGGACGATATTATCGGCACAAGAGAATGCCAACGTGTAGCATGCAACATAAATCGCTAAGGAAGACATGCTGCGAAGCCATCTATGCCGCTTAGAATATGCGTCTAATTTGAGGATAACGCTGCATGTTTATATTTTTATTTTCACTCGTACACCTGCAAAACATCTGACAACAAACTACAGTTAATAAATGTTTGAAAAGTATGACAAAACACAATTATTCATGATAATTTTCCGATGACTTGTTAATCGTAAAAACTTACTAAAATCCTTTATAAATACAGTCCCTGGACACCACTAAAAATATGTGACTCTAAGTACTAGAGCCATATATTTTTCTCATCATCGATCTTCGCAGGAGATATTAATCCGAAAATACTTTATGCTCCTTTTCTTTAACCATTATTACATGAAATTAAACTTTTGGTTTCCTCAGCCTTTAATAGATAATACTGAATACATTTCACATTTCTGCAGCCATCATACATGCTTAAAAATAAAATACCAATGGAGGTGAGGTGAAGCCAGAAAATGAAAAAGAGAGGCAGAGAAGACAAAAAGATGGAAAAGATGGGAGCTGGTGAGGGAGACGGAGGATAGGTGTATTTGCGAGGCGAGGTTAGGCAAACATTACAGGCAGAACACAAACATATCTATATCATAATGATTCGATTTCTGTATGTTTGTTGGTTTGTCCGTTTGTGACCGTAACAGCAAAAACGGCGCATTGTAGCGCAATTTTTGTTGGAGCAAGGTACCACTAAAACGTTCTAACTTGAAGAATAAAACAATTTCCAGTCCAATCGGGCCACCGGTTCCCGAGTTAAGACTCATTTCTGGCTTTTTACTCTGGCCTTTAGGCGGATCACTTTCTTTGTAGGCACTGAAGTTACCGTAACACAGACGAAGGTACAGAACGTCTTATAGGAAGGTACGGTTAAAATGCTCAAAGGTGAAGAATAAAACAATTTCCAGTCCAATCAGGCCACCAGTTCCCGAGTTAAGATTCATTTCTGGCCTTGTGACATCGAGAGGAAAGGCCTCCGAAGACGGTCTTTAAACGAGTATAAGATAAAGGGATAGATAGATAGACGGACAGACAGACAGACAGATAGATAAATAGATAGATAATGACAGATAGATTGATAAATAGACAGACATTTCCTTTCTCAGATCAAGGACTTAGGTGAGAAATCAGTCCAAAATGTGTTCTACTTTCGCAAAATCATTACGGAAATTTTTGTCACCGCATTTGACGCACTAAGGTATAATGTAGTAGATATATTTTTTCTTACTTATCTGTTCAAGGATTAACCCATTCACATCAAGGTAGTCTTTTTTTTTTTTTTCCCCGCGGTAAATACCAAACGAGTTTGATTTATCTTAAGAGCGATCCTTTAATCTGAAGGAGTTTGCATTAAGCATTCCGTTCATCATACCTCACATCCTCTCTCTCTCTCTCTCTCTCTCTCTCTCTCTCTCTCTCTCATATCGATATGTCTGTTTTTGTCTAAAACACGCACACACACACACACACACACACACACACACACACACACACACACACACACACACACACACACACACACACACACACACACACACACACACACACACACACACACACACACACACACACACACACACACACACACACACACACACACACACACACACACATTCTTTTTCTCCTTTCGTACACCGACATCTAAAATCCGACACAACTCGCTCTACACACCTCATTCTCTGTTCGACACCACCACCAACCAAGAGCTCCTTCATTCGCCCTTCTCTCACAGACAGGACATCGAGGCATTAGTCAGCCTATCTGGAAAAATCTGTGCAACTAAATCAAACTTGAACTTACGGGGAAATAGCTACATATTATCTAGACAAAACTTGAGCCTAAACCGGACCTTGACTCTATTGAGCCTATCTACTTACTTAATCCAGACTTGGTCATGTTGACAAACATCCATCTAACAATCGTCTGGAGTTCGCAGTGATAATAACGACAGACGTCACTGAATTCAAGGGAAAAACAAGCAACAATATTCAGCATACGGTAATATCAACAATCTCATTTAATTTCATTTTTAAGGCATCGTTCTGGATTTTTTTTTTACTACCTCAGTATCATTCCATTTACGTACGTCATTGTTGTCGGTGTTTTTTTTTATTATTATTATTCAGATAATGCTTGCAATAATATGTCCACGTAATAAATTCTGTACCATCTTCATTTTCGATAAAACACGATTGAACTGCAAAATTCGCAGTCTGATGATAAACTGGGGATATTTTAGTCGAAACAAGCGTCAAAAAACAAATCATATATTAAACCATAATTACTGAGAGTCAGAAGAAGAATATTTACGCTGAACTTCACCGCGACAGAATCTGTATTTGGTCCTGCAGCCACCAGATGTTTTTATTACCTTGCCTTCAACCAAGATCATTTTATTCAGCTAAGGAAAGATATTTTTAACTGGATGGTTAAGATACAGCCATCATTAACCTCCACTATTGTCCGTAGCGAAAATGAAATAAGAAATACGTCATGTGGTAACAGACGGAAAATAAACAGCAAAACGAGACGCCACATAAAAACGGAAAATAAACAACAGCGACTCACATTATGATGGAATATAGCAGCAAAACGAGAACCATATAAAGACAGATGATACACGGGAAAACAAGACCCACAAAAATACGGAGAATAAACTGCAAAACAAGATCCACAGAAAATTATAGTCAACAACTCTCCTACACCGAGATCAAGCTTGGACTCCTTCTCACTTCTCTCATCCCCTCTTCTCCCACACTCCCGCACACCACCTTTTTCTCTTCGATGTCTTTCAATTTCTAGCAGTTTATTTATCCGGGAAAATTAGGTCCTCGCACGGCCACGGCAGAGCAAGACCTTCAAAGGTGAACACGATAAGAGGGATTCAGATTAGGTGGAAGTTTAGCCTTTGAAGCCGAGGAAATATGTACGTATCAAGACGAACTTAATTTACATAGATATTTGGACCAGCAGCGTGAAATGTGGAGCTCATACTTTGGGAACTCGATAAGGTGAGGAAAACCAAATTTTCTTGGAATTTTCGAAGGACTTACAAGTGGGATAGGGATAAAATAACCATAAATTAAAATGTATGAAAATGTTCAATAGAAAGGATGAGGGTAGAAGTGGATACATGTTCGCAATGTAAAAAAAAAAAAAAAAAAAAAAAAAAAAGGTACCTGTCCAGAGAACACACGTTCTGAAATGGTGAGAAAAAAAAATCTCAAGATGCATATACTGTATGAAACAAAAAAAAAAGTCAAGCGAGGGACAGACGAACAGTGAGCAAAGAAACGTAGAACGATATAGGAAAAGAATATATTAAGTTATGTATCTACTCCATATAGTTCAGCCCCCGATGGGGGGAACCGTGAAATTGGTTTTATAGATTTTTTTTTAATTGGATTTCTTTGAATGGTCTAGAATCAGGATCTGACGGATGCCAAGTTGGCACTTTTGGGCAGTTTTTGCTATGACAGGATTTCATACCGTTTCTTTTGTACTTTTTTCTTTTTTTTTAATAAAAATTAAGGGGTAAAGGAAACATAACTGCTTGTTGCTTAAGAACCACAAAACATATATTATTACTTTTGGTGTCAAATGAAAGACATTAGTCTGTTATGTGACATTAGTGTGTAATTAGGTCATCCGTATTTGGATGTACGTCACTAGAGGTCAAAATGTCATGGAAATACAAGAATTATGTAAATTCTACAATGTCTACCAATGTTAACCATGAAATGGGTATATAGAAGTTTTTTTTTTTAGGACTGAGTTCAATTGTGTGTCCAGAAAATGAATCTGATGGGTGCCAAACTTTCAGCCTTGATTTTCTTTTTATGGTCAGACTCATAGTTTGTTACGTCAATGAGTCAAAATTACAAAAATGATCAGAGGTAAAGGAAGCAAAATTATGTGTAATGTAATTAACATTCTGTGTAGAAAAATAACATTAACGTCAATTAAAAACTACTGATGTGAGGATTCAAAATAAGAACTTTATAAACAGTTAATTATATAATGTATCTGGGTCACAAGAGGTCGAAAGGTCACACAGATGTTCCTTACAAGAAATTTTCATATATTGGAATAGAGATGCAAGCATGAAATTTGTGTTAGTCATTCATGTTCCATTAAATTCTGTTGTCTGCCATAAAGGTGGTATAAGTTTAGAACACATCATCATCAGATTTACTTTCATCTTGCACAGTTTTGTCATGTTTTGTGTAACCATTGTAATATACGTCTTCACCACTATATTTCCAGAACGATCTGCATGTGAGTCCAGCAACTTTACAACTACAGTTGTTACGAGAACATGGTTTATCTGGTCCATACCCACATGCCACTCTCTTCAGCAAGTCCTCTGGTGTTACCTTGAAATGCCAGTTACAGGTGACAGAGCACATTCCTTCACTTCCCGTTCACATTCAGCGGGGTCCACTTGTGAAGAATCATCTCCAGTGCAGATTTCTACAACATCACCCGCATGTGGCAATGCATCAGGTGCTGTTCCAAAGCGTCATCTCTTGGTGCAAGTTCTTAATGCAAGCTGTGCACGAAATACCTCAAGGTCAAGATCAAGGTGCATCTTTAAGACACTGAGGCAAGTGTTTTTGCCTTTTCCAAAAGGACTGGAAGTACTATCACAACAAGCCAGTGCATGCACTGCTAGGATATCACTGTACTTTGCTCCCAAATTAATAGTAGACGCATTGACATAACTGTACTATCAAATTTCTTCACTGTGATCTTCGCTGGTGGATTCTAGTCCGAGTAATAATACACTAGCATTAAAAATGTGTCGGTGTCATCACACGGCACATGTATGTGAGTGTCTCACCATTGTTCACCTAAAAGAAAACGTAGTTGACGATAGACACATCAGCTTCGCCGTGATCAAATAGATTCTGTTGTTCACCAGTCATTTCAATATTTTGACCACTTAGCCCAATGGCCACACCCAGCTGTTTTTTTTTTTTCTTCTTCTTCTTCTTTTACTGACATTTTTTTATGATGTCCGTAAGTGGTAGACAAGTGTCTGAGGTTAACTCATAATTTCTGAAACCTTGCCCACCTGCCCTGCGTTGCCTCTCATGACTTTTCACAGATTTGTCTGAATATTTATAAAATGCTACATATACAGGCCAATTGTGATGTGCCGCCTTGGCCAGACTGCCACAGAGATCACTGGTAGTTCCCATCTTAAGCCATATAATTTGGCAGATCAGCTCATTTCCACCCACAAGTTGTGTGTCTAGATGCACTGGCTCTTCATAACGTACAAACAACCTTGGTATGATTGAGGACTTACTGGATTTCCTTAAATATCCATACTAATCAAGCAGAGTATGGTAAGGGTGCCAGTTCAAATGCAAAGATGAATTCCGAAGTGGTTTCTCTCTTCTGTGAGAGAACAAGTTGCCGACCATACATGTTATAGATTGTCGTGGTACCAATCTGCACTCCTTTTTTCAAGACTTCCAATGTGTTGACGTGACGATGGACAGAAGCTTGAAATCTATCCGGGAGGGCGTCCCATTATATATATTTGTATTTTTGTCACTTAATATTTGTAGAAATCGTCATGATTTTATATTAATTTAGGAATCCTTTTCCTAACCTACAGTTTGGTAACCGTAACCCGAATACTGCAAAGCCTTTGGCTTACATGCGCAGGTGCTTGTCAGCGGGTTAATATACACAGTGTTAAAGATTTTATATCAAGTAAAAATTGCTTTTTTTTTCTCTCTATGTAATAGAATAAACTCTCTCTCTCTCTCTCTCTCTCTCTCTCTCTCTCAATATATATATATATATATATATATATATATATATATATATATATATATATATATATATATATATGGAGCCTCTGTTGTACAGCGGGCATTTTCGCACATGAGAGAACGAGGGTTCGCGCCCCGCCAGGGTATTAAGTTTACGAAGCACTCTTCCAGCCTCGTACTGCTTTGGTGGACATAAGGGGTGCTGTGGTTGAACCAGTGTCGCGTACTATAAAGTATGCTTGCACCCAGTCAGCTTGTGATATGTAGAGGTGTTTGGTGTGTAAGAGAACTACTGGGCCTCGGGAGCAGGCTGTAAAGCCTATGCCCAGAGTTGAGCACATAAAAATAAAAAAAATACAGTGGGTACACAGACTGCACACACATCCAAAGCCACTCCAATACTACAGTCACACTTACAGGCACTTCTCACCCTACATACAATCACTACTAGACAGCCTAAGCCACTTGGCAGAGATACAGTACATAGGTTGCATTGTCTCCACTTCAGTCGGGATAGGCCGGTCCTGCAGTGGACACTCAAACAGCTGATGATGATGATATACTCGTGTGTGTGTGTATATATATATATATATATATATATATATATATATATATATATATATATATATATATATATATATATATATGCAGCCTCTGTGGTACAGTGGTAGAGTGTGCGTTTCGCACGCTGGTAAGCGTGGGTTCACCTCCCGCCAGAGTTGTAAAAACTTTGGGAAGCATTCACCAAGCCACTTGGTACTTTGGCGGACACAAGGGGTGCTGTGGTTGAACCAGTGTCTCATATTAGTATGCTTGCACCCAATCGGTTTAAGGCTGGCCGATTACACTTGGTTCACAGACTACACACACATCCAAAGCCACTACAACACTACAATCACACCCACAAGCACTTCTCACCCTACATACAGTCTCTACCAGACAGCCTAAGCCACTAGGTAGAGATACATTGGCTGTATCGTCCCTGCTTCGGTAGGGATAGGCCGGTCCTGCAGTGGACTTCAATGGCTGATGATTATATATATATATATATATATATATATATATATATATATATATATATATATATATATATATATATAAACTTTGGGAAGCGTTCACTGAGACACTTACTGCTGTGGCGGACAATAGGGGTGCTGTGGTTGAACCAGTGTCGCATACTAGTATGTTTGCACCCAGCTGGCTTAAGGCGGGCCGATTACACTTGGTTCACAGACTACATACACATCCAAAGCCACTCCAACATCACAATTACTGTACACGCACAAGCACTTCTCACCCTACATACAGTCTCAGCCAGACAGTCTAAGCCACTGGGTAGAGATACAGTACATTGGCTGTATTGTGCCTGCTTCGGTAGGGATAGGCCGGTTCTGCAGTGGACATTCAACGGCTGATGATATATATACAGTATACAGGTATATATATATATATATATATATATATATATATATATATATATATATATATATATATATATATATATATATATATATATATATATATATATATATATATATATATATATATATATATATATATATATATATATATATATATATACAGTATGTGTGTGTGTGTGTGTGTGCTAATAATATATACACCAGACAAATGTTTTCGGAAGTACACATGATTATAATTTTTGACATTGCATTTTCGCCTTGTAATTAGCAGAACTTCTGACCTACGGTGACCATAACATGTTGTGGTATGTAATTTTTCTTTTTTTAGTCACACAGTAGACTATTACGTTTGTTTTGATATCATATTTGTTAATCCTAGATAGGTAATGTGGAGACCCCAGAGGTTTTCTTTTGCATGTGGTGTTTATTTTTTTTAACCCAAAAAACTTGTCCTTCCCAGTACCTTGCTGTCTCTTGACCTTCATGGGAACAGTAGGGTCATTTCTGTATCTGGCTCTAATTTGGCCCTATAGGGCCATTGGGGTTTCTCAGACCCCAGATTACCTAACATATAACTTGTTCAGGTCTGAGAGACCCTAGATTACCATTCATGTAATATTGTTACCACTTCCTCATATGCATATTTTTTACATCCAGGGCTCCATTTTTAGTCTGTATATACTGCAAACATATGTTAACATAACAATCCATGAAAAAAAAAAAAAAAAAACTTTTACCTTCACTAGTATCTAACTGCAGTCACTGCGGATGGGAATTGAGTGCTCCTGCTGCCTCCACTGTCAGTGCCTGGTGAGTGCAATTTGATACTAGTACAGGTAAAAGATTTTTTTTTTTTCGTGGATTGTCATGATAACAGATGTTTGCGGTATATACAGACTAAAAATGGAGCCCTGGACGTAAAAAATATGTATATGAGGAAGTGGTAATTGAAGGTAGCCAAAAATACGTAGAAATTTGTACATGATCTTGTACTTTCTCTATTTCCGGTGAAATATTCATTTGCTTTGTATCTCCATTTCTCAAAATGAGTTCCCATCATCGGTGATGTGTGGACCACCCACCATTGGAAAAAGAAACCTTTCATTTTTCATAGGAAAATTTGAAAAAAAAAAAAATGTAAAAAAAATGGAAGTTTTTATATAAAATTAAGTTTTAAAAAAGCATTGTGAAAAATGGACTTTGTTCTTTTATCAAAATAAAAGAAATATAATCTAGTTTCACGTAGAAATAGGGATTTCCAAATAAATACAGTGTATTTCTTTTTTTTTTTTTTTAATGTTGGGGTCTGTCAGACCCCACATTACCTAAATATATTAAGTCAGAAACATTATCTATATAGCGTTAAGCTAACTGAAGGAAAAATAAAAACAACACAAAACAACCTACCTCTACTCCATGTTTCCAGGCGCATTTAGTAATGTAACTGTTTCTTAACCCCTACACAGGGGGGGGGGCGGTTCCGATGTTGCATGCTCCTCCCTATGGGGGATATCCCTGACGGAAAAAATACCCATACTTCAAACCCTAATATCTGCCAAACTATAACAACTAGAGAAAAAATTAAACATACATATGACTCACCAACTCTTCCTCTTTCAAATGAAAGTATCCCCACGTCTCCAGGTTGTCCCATCGATGAGTAAGGATAAGTTAGAGTTCAAAGGGTGGTGGGAAGACGCTTGTGGCTATACACGTCAACCGGCTTTGCTCCATGCCCAAAATCGTGACAGCTATACACGTCAGCCGGCGGTTAGGGGTTAAACACATGGCTACAGAAAAAAAAATGTCCAAGGGCGCCCTCTTGGCACCCACCAGATTTTCATTCTGGACACCCTAATGAACTCAGATCTGGAAAACAAAAATCAATATCCCCAATTTCACAGTAAAACCCTATTTTAGAGTTTCATGGACTAGACCATACAGAGCTGAAAAGAAAGAAATCGCTGAAAATGAATGTTGGGAAGAAGAATAAAAATGTAGGAAATGAAGAAAGATGAAATTGAGGTGTATACTGACCATACTGAAAATAAAAATTGCTGCACCTGCGTACACAAAGATAAGACAAAAAAAATAATAAATAAATGAGAGAGAGAGAGAGAGAGAGAAAGAGAATCACCGAAAGCACGCAGATGTAAAAGACAGAGAAAAACAGAAAATACTGTAAAGTGAATTACATCAGACCATGTTATGAATCTCTCTCTCTCTCTCTCTCTCTCTCTCTCTCTCTGTATATATATATATATATATATATATATATATATATATATATATATATATGAAGGAGAGAGACAGTGAAGTAACAAAAATGAAATTACAGTATAAAAAGGAAAGCAACCCCAACATGGCCGTAAATTGCACTAACCACCCCTTGCTGTGAGCCCGGGCAGTTACACGTCTTACACCAACAATTAGGTTTTGAGAATTATACACAAACTGACAGAATTCTTTACAAATTAGAGCTGAGGAGCTGAGAGAGAGAGAGAGAGAGAGAGAGAGGGGGAGAGGGAGAGACAGACAGACAGACAGACAGACAGAGCATAAAAAGAGAATGGAATTATCAACAAGAGTAAGAAAAAACGAAAAGTTACTAGAGTACAGATCAAGAGAGAATATACCGTAACTGTGTGTGTGTGTGTGTGTGTGTGTGTGTGTGTGTGTGTGTGTGTGTGTGTGTGTGTGTGTGTGTGTGTGTGTGTGTGTGTGTGTGTGTGTACAAGCATAGAGCAAGAAGAAACAGGGTACACAGGTCACTTATACCCATGACTTGCACTGTTAAAAAAGGAAGGAACAATTTTGGAAGGCTAAACCAGCTAATTATAACCTGCATGGTTTTCTTGTGTAGGGGAGTATCATATGCTCTGATGTGATGTGATGTGGTGTAATGTGATGTGATGTAATGTGGTGTGATATATTGTGGTGTGATGTGGTGATGTGAAGTGATGTGATGTGGTGTGATGCGGTGTGGTGTGATATGTGGTGTGATGTGATGTGATGTGGTGTGTGTTGTGATGTATTGTGGTGTGGTGTGGTATGGTATGGTATGGTTGGTGGAGTGTGGTGTGAAGTGATATGATGCAAAGTTAATGTGGTGTGATGTATTGTGGTGTGGTGTGGCGTGGTGTGTGTGATGTGGTGTGTCGTGGTGTGATGTGGCGTGCTGTGGTGTTGTGTGATGTGATATGATGTGGTGTGGTTGGTGTAGTGTGGTGTGACGTGATGTAATGTAAAGCGGTGATGTGATGTGATGTAGTGTGATGTACTGTGATCAAATGAATTGGTGTGATGTGATGTGGTATAATGTACTGTAGCGTGAAGAAATGAGAAGTGGTGTTATTGTGACGTGATGTGACAGTGATGCATAGAAGTATGATGTAATGTGGTGGTGACTGTGATACAGCGAGGTGAGGAAATGTAATGGAAAGTGGTGTGATTTTGAGGTGATGTGATGCACAATGATGTGGCATGACATGATGTGATGTGATGTAATGTGGAGTGATTGTCATGTGATGATGCGATAATGTGATGTGATATAGTGTATACTGATCTGTGTGTGTGTGCATATATATATATATATATATATATATATATATATATATATATATATATATATATATATATATATATATATATATATATATATATATATATATATATATATATATATATATATATAAATGGAGCCACTGTGGTACAGTGGTAAAGAGTGCGTTTTCGTACACTGAAGAACGAGGGTTCGTGCCCCACCAGGGTAATAAACTTTGGGAGCGTTCTTCTGGCCATGTACTGCTTGGCGGACATAAGGAGTGCTGTGGTTGAACCAGTGTCGCATACTGTAGAGTATGCTTGCACCCAGTCGGCTTGCGCGGGCCGATTACACTTGGTTCACAGACTACACACACATCCAAAGCCACTCCAACACTACAATTACACTTACAAGCACTTCGCACCCTACATACAATCTCTACCAGACAGCCTAAGCCACTTGGTAGAGATACATTGGCTGTATCGTCCCCACTTCGGTCGGAATAGGCCGGTCCTGCAGTGGACACTCAAAAGGCTGATGAGATGATATATATATATATATATATATATATATATATATATATATATATATATATATATATATATATATATATATATATACTGTATAATGATAGACGGGTAGATAAAAAGAGAGGTAGACTGAAAGCCACAAACAGACAGCTATAGAAAGATATTCCCCAGAGTACGCTATCTTTGGGCAGAATAAAAACGTCTGGCAGTAGTATGGTTAAAAGACGACATAGTATTGGCGGGGTTAAAAGACCGTTTCTGACCCCCTTATTGCAGTACAGTAGATCTCCCTAGCAAAATATATATATATATATATATATATATATATATATATATATATATATATATATATATATATATATATATATATATATTTAAACTGGGAGAAAAATTATTGAAAGTTATGTAAAAAGTGGAACAGGCTGATGAAGACGAGTTGCGGAAGGGGAGGACTGGAGAGAGAGAGAGAGGGGGGGGGGGGAGGTGAAGGAGGAAGAATGAAGAGAAGATGTGAATGGAGAGTTAAAGAAAAGGAAAAAATAACGAGGGATGGAAGGAAGGAGGGGAGACGAGATGAAATAAAAAATAAAATAAGAAAAGATATATGCAACAGGAAACGCGGAGGGGAAGGAAGGATAGCAGGGAAAGAAGTGAAAGATGAGGAAGAAGGGAAAGGAGACGAGGAAGCAGAGTGGGAGGGAGAGACAAGGAAGGAGGAAGGGAAGGAGACACGGGGAAGGGAGGAGAGATGGAGAAACAAGAAAGAGGGAGGGAGGAACAAAGGGGTGAACAGAGAGAGAGAGAGAGAAGCAAGGGAAAGAGGACAGACGATGAAGGAGGAAGAGGAGAGAAAAGAAAGGAAAAAAGGAGAAATGCAAAAACAAAGAAGGAGAAATGGAGAACAAAGAAGGAAGGACAGAATGAGAGACGAGTAAAGGGGAGGCAAAGAATGATAGGAAGAGAACAGGAGACAGGAAACGAAGGAAAAGGGGTGGAAAGGAGAGGAGAAAAGGAGATGGAGGGAGAGATGAAGAGGAAGAAAGAAGAAACAGAGGACGGGAGGAGAGATGGGGAGCAAATAATATGAGATAAATAAACAAAAAGAAGAACTGAGAAAGAAAGGAAGGGTGTAGAAACAAAGGGAAGAGAAAGGAAAGGAAGAAAACGAAAAATTGAGAGAACTGAGGTAATGGTAGAATAAGACAAAAGGAAGAAGACAGCAGAAGGGAGAGAAAAGATTGAGAAAAATGTGTGAGAGAGAGAGAGAGAGAAACAGAGGGGAGGAGAAAGGAAATGGAAATAAGGGCTAGAAAAGAAGGAGGCAGCGTGTTGGATTCATCAGCCGCCCACAGACAGTGAGGGAATGCGGCCATGTCTGTTATAGCACTCACTCACCCTCCCTGCCTGCCTCACCCTACCTTACCCTGCCTCACACAGACTGCCAGGGAATGTCTGTTACAGCACCCACTCACCCTCCCTGCCTGCCTCACCCTGTCCTACCCTGCCTCACACAGACCATCAGAGAATGTGACCATGTCTGTTATAGCACTCACTCACCCTCCCTGCCTGCCTCACCCTGCCTCACACAAACTGTCAGGGAATGTCTGTTATAGCACTCACCTTCCCTGCCTGCCTCACACAGACTGTCAGGGAATGTCTGTTATAGCACTCACTCACCCTCCTTGCCTACCTTACCCTGCCTCACACAGAATGTCTGTCACAGCATTCACTCACCCTCCTTGTCTGCCTCACCCTACCTTACCTTGTCTCACACAGACTGCCAAGGAATGTCTCTTATAGCATTCACTCACCCTCCCTGTCTGCCTCATCCTGCCTTACCCCGCCTCACACAGACCATCAGGGAATGTGGACGTCTGTTATAGCACTTACTCATCCCGACCTACCTGACACAGACAGTGAATTTGTCCACTTACTCACACTGCCTTACTGTTCCTTACTTTATCCTTCCTCACAATGACAGTTAACGAGGGAAATCATGTGTCCCCCTTCCTGCCTAACTCAAACTGTCAAGAAATATGATCACGTATGTTTTACCACCCAACCTCTCCCTTCTTGCCTTACAAAGACAGTCATGGATTACGGGTATGTGTTACTTCACTCTCCCCTCCTTGCTTCACTCTGACTTCACATGGACAGTCATAGAATGTGACTAAGGCTTTTATAAAACTTGTTCCCCCTTGCTTTGTCACGTGCCAGGCAATGTCCATTGTGGCAATTACTCCTCCCTTCCTACCTCACCTAGTCCCATACAGTCTATCAGGAATGTCCGTTAATGTACTTACCTCATCTTCCTTACATCACATCCCCAGGCACTGTGTGTGAGGCTGGTGTGGCTGAGTGTCAAACGACATACCTCAGTCTGTGAGACAGAATTAGACAATCATTGTTTAGCATTATTACAGAAATTTCTTATTAGTCTGCATGATGCAAGGTGAAGAAAGATGTTATGAATTCTGTAACAGACTTCCCCTGGTAGTGTGTGAGAGGCTGGGTGATATAGGGTGAGATGAGTGCATTGTCTGACTGTGTGTGTGTGAAGAAAAGTGAGGCAGTGGTTTTAATGAAACATTTTTTTTTTTTTTCACATCCTCTGCTTTTAAATGCGAAGTAGGGAAAGGCAGTAACTACATCAGCCTACCTTAGTCACACCATATCACTATACCGGTTTCGTCAGTGCCAAGAAGATGGCACATAACCCCCTCCTCCCCACACATACTAGTTAGGTTTATAACCCCCCCCAACACACACACACACACACACACACACACACACACACACACACACACACACACACACACACACATCACACAATAAGAAACATAATCCCCCTCACACGCACACAGATACCACATAGTCAGATACATAATCGCTACACACACACACACACACACACACACACACACACACACACACACACACACACACACACACCGGTATATATACACCACATAGATACTCGTATATAACCTCCCTCCCCCCCACACACACACCCACACATTTAACTTTTGACCACTCTCCTTTCCACTCATTTTTGTCAGCCACACCCTACACCATCAAATTTTACCCTGATCTCATCTTGTGCCTACCTTACCATCTTGTGTGCAATTTCTTTACTGGTTCTGCACCTTAAACATTACTTCATCCTACTATCTGTGCCTGCCTTGCCTTATCATTCACACTATCTCACCCGAGTTCCCGATTCTGCATCTTTTTCACTTTACTTCACCCTAACTCCACCTCTGCCTCTCTCACTTGCTCACTTGCACTTTTCTTACTATGACTTGTACCTGGCCTATTTCTCCAATAATGCTTTTGAAAGTAAATTTGTTGTACTCTATCCCTTCCCGTAATAAGGCATTTTTTTAACCTACATGTAACCCTTCTATATAACTGTAACTTATTTTGTCTTGGAATTTTTGGAATCTTTAATATGGGTAAATGAATTCCCCTTGCTAAACCTTGATAGATCGTATAGCCTGCTAGGTGACGGGAGAGCGCTACCTCTCGCAGCAGGGCAGCGACCCATGCGGGGCGCGAACTCTCGAGTCAGGCGCACTACCACTCCCTGCCTCCTTATTTTGTCTTTCCACAATCTTGTTCCTGTTGTTTCTTCTCTTTTCTGAGTGTATGTCTATTACCTAAAAACCTTGCACCCGCTTTAACTTCGTCAACTCCAACTAATATTATTTTCTCACTGTTTCTTTACTTACTCCTAGAATGCTTTGTCTTCCCATTCATTCCCCCTTTTCTCTCCCCATTTCTCTTTTAGTTTATTCATATAATCACATTTATATTCAGTGCTGTAAAGACCTGATGCCATAGTGATTCTTTCTGAGAAAACCTGCACTTCGTTGGTATACACTGATAGGTAATGCATCTACATGCAGAGCAACTCTCTTTTTTCCAAAATCATGTTTATTCCCCTTCTTATTACTTGTTTAACATGTATCACATCAACTTAACTATCATTCTGTTTATTGACGTCAGTTTCCTATTTTTCTGTATTTTTTTAATGGCAACATATGCCAAGATATCAGATAAACAAAATTTAGTTACTGTGATTTTGTAGCTTTGAAAGTTTTCTAATAGTTGCACTGCATCCTGAGTCCAACTTAACCTCTTAGCGTCCAGAGTTCCTGTGCTAGGGATTTTGCTGGAAGAGCGCAAGGCATACAGCCCTCCGCCTGTCGGCTCATAGTCGCGAAACTTATAGATCCCTACCCAGGGGTTCCCTTCTTTATTAAATCTTTAAAATGCCGAGCTCCGTCCCATGCTGGGGACGTGGGGCGCAATGAGGTTAACTGGAGTACCGCCTGAGCCTCTACTCAATACGACAAAGCCATGTGACTGGGCTTGATGTTATCCTAAGACGGACATTTAAGTCCAACCTTGTTCAAGCTCTCATGCCCTAAAGTTTCATGGTGTAGTAAAGAAAGAGAGGAAAATCTGAAAAGGAACTGGAAAGTAGAGTAATCCAACGAAATAATATGAATGGTGGTATGAATGCCTTAATACAGTATGTAAATGTAACTGAGTACTTATGGTGCAAGGAAGTGAAAGACAGTGCACCGCACACTGCAGTATCAGTGACCACATCAACACATGGGTATGAGGTAGTGTGATAGTGGTATGAAAAATCAGGGTGGAATGAGTGGTTACTAGGAGTACACATGTACTGAATCAATTGGATGGAATAAGAACATCAATTTGTGAAAGATGTGGATTACCCACCACTCCACCAGCACTTTACTCAGTCTTTAACACAATACAACGTTAGCGTCAGTCGAACAGGGCCGTACTCCCAAGATGGATGGAAAGCTCATGACAGGGAGAGTCAGAGCTCCCGTTTCATCAGCCCTCGGGACCAGTTTCTGATCATCCCCCCGTTGCTGAACTTTTTCAGTGCTTCAGTAACACAGAGAGTAGGCCAGCATGCTCTCCAAGTTCCTCTAACTGTAAACACCAAACTACATGCATATTACATACTACACTTAAAGAAAGAAAGAAAGAAAAAAAAAAAGGCATCTCAACACCAAGCCTTGGAGTCCCCAGGGGGAAGGGGGGGATCACAAAAACCCCCACCATCCACCCTTCTCCCGGTGACGACCAAGCGAGATGCTTGGAACCATTGACTCACATCATTTCTGCTAATTCGCAGCCATTCTCTAACCATTTTCTCTGTTGAATATCACCTCTCCTCTTCTGAACCTCACCTTCTGTTCTTCACAGAGACAACTTATATTAAACCCTTCTCTGTATCCTACTTTCTCTACACTCACTTCAGAGTCAAAGGTGGCTGTTGTGTAAATGTACACAACAAATATCTTGCTCTCGTGTTCCTGAACTTGATTCTTCTGAATTCTCTACTCTCTGGCTTCGACTTTCCTGTCATTCTCTGACTAAATATATCTGTGCTGTTTATTTATTCCCTAATTCTACTGACTATGAAAAATTCTTCGACTATCTTACTTCTACGATGGACCACATCCTGTCCATTTCACCTTTCTCTGAAATCTCCATTCTGGGAGATTTCAATGTTCACCACCACCTTTGCCTCTTCTTTGATCCACCTGGTGAACAAGCTTACATTTTTTCTGTCCATAATGATCTAAAGCAAGCTTGTACAGCACCCAACCTCCTATCCCTGACTGCCTTGGTGAGAGTTCTAACATACTTGATCTCTTCCTTACAATTAATCCTGCTGCTTATACTGTTAATCTTTTCTCTCCATTGGACTCCGCTGATCACAGCCTTACCATCTTAACCTGTCCTATTGCTCCAGTAATACCTGAGGACCCTTTTAAGTTGCGGCAGCTGTGGCACTTTGGAGCTGCTGGTTGGGAGGCCCTCAGGCAATACTTTGATTTTTCCTGGAATGATTATTGCTACCATGGCCGAGAGCCATCTGAGTGTGCCTTGCACATTACGGAGATTATTCTCTCAGTCATCGAAGCATACATTCTCTTCTCTTTATCCGGTGACTAATGCAAAAAAATACTTGGTTTAATCATATAGTTGAAGTATGGGAAGGCATCAAATGCTGAAGTATAGTACATGCTTTCGTCCGTTCAATATGTTTCATTTATAAAGGCTCCAACATGCTTGCATGCATCAGCCTTGGTCACCTCATGGAAGTTCTCCATGACGCTTATCTTTGGCAGCCTCCCTGTTCAGTCCCTTATCCCTTAGACCACACTCTATGACCCCGTCCCAGGCCTTTCTCGGTCTGCCTCTTACAAACCCACCCCCAACGTTCACACTTGTCACTTTCTGCACACAACTGCCATCTTCCATCCTGTCCACATGCCCAAACAATCTCAAACTACCCTTCCTCATCACAGCACCAATACACTCCAGTCCCTGCTTTCCTCTCAACTCTTTCATCGTAAGCCTAGCCTCTCCAGGCCTCGCATTCAGGGACGCACTGCATATCCAGCTCACTCTTACCACAGAGCTCCATCTCCAGTACATAACGTATCTCCCAACTAACAAAACTCCACACACTCAAGAGACTCACCAGCAAGATTAATCCTTTCATGCCTGACAACCTCCACATGCCCTCGCTGACACACTACACAAATAAAATCAGCATTTTCAAGTAGTCTGCCTCTTCTTTGGGGAGGCGGTGACTCAATCGGTAGAGAGATGGCCTGCGGTCCTGCCGGACCCAAGTTCAAATCTGCACTGGGACAGGGAACAGTTTAAGGATTTGAATTTCATGTAAAGCAGACTTTACCATTCTATCAGAAGACCTGCCGACGTGTCGTAAAAATACCCCTGCTCTTACCAATACACCAGTCCTGTATGAGACACTCCTAGCATGTATTCAATATGGACGGTGGGTGTTAGCGCCGAAGTGGTGACATGTAGAGGTGTTTGATATGTAAGAGGACTACTGGGCCTTGGGAGTAGGCTGTGAAGCCTTTGCCCAGAGTCGAGCACATGAAAAAAGAAATCACTACATTTCTTATGCACCCATTAATCATAAACACTACACGAGATGGAATTGCTTCCCATGCCTTCATGGCAAACCACACATGGCCACTCTCCCTCTTCTCTGGCAGTACTGCCACCAGCTTTAGATAACATTACTTTTGTTTATCTGCATTTACTCTCAAGCCCTTTTGTCCTATACCATCTCTCCATATGCCAAGTTTTTCCTCCATCTCCTTTTCATTATCTGCAGTCAATACCAAATGATCAGCATATATCGATCTCCCACGGGAGTCCATTTCTGAAGTCGTGTGAGAGGACTTCAAACACCATCATAAATAATAAGGGTCTCAAGACATCCCTAGTACACACCAACATTCACAGAAAACTCATCACTCAAATCTCCATTCACTCTCACCTGGGTGTACAGTACATAGCCATAGCCACTCTAACCAGCCACAACTCTATCCCAATCTTTGTCACTGCCCACTTCATCTCCCTTGGGACTGTCAAAGGCCTTAACCAAATCAACAAAAGCAAAGTGCAGATCCCTTTTCTTTCCTATATATTTTTCCTGAGGCTGTCAAACGATATGAAATACCTGCACGGCGGGGTGAGCCCGACACCACCACCCCAGAAGGAAAGTATGAGGGGGTGACATCCACCCAACTAGGAGACAATGGAGAGGCTGCCTTACCTGGCTCACCGTCCAGGCTAAAGTGACATATCTCTCCTGTGACCCGGCGCCCCTCTTCCCCGCAGCCAGACCACCCGGCAGTGTATAGGGAAGTACATTACTCTTCAGCAGTGGGAACACTCACCAGAATCGGGGTGGGACTTGTATTAACAAGCTCCCAAGCACACCCTCGGATGCCGAGTCCCTGGATCAGCCTCCTATTTCATAGAGGACTTAGGAGGAGCCTCAAGGGTTCCTATCCCCCTACGGCAAAAGGGCACACTCCGTCGGAGCTGTGGCAAAAGCTGAGAGAGTTCGTCCGACCTCTCCCTCCCCCCGTCCCTGGGACAAAACCTTCCCTGCCGGAAGGAGGGCATGCTCTGTCGGAGCTGCGGCAAAAGCCGAGAGGGCTCGTCCAACCTCTTCCTCCCACCAGTGCCGGGACAGGAATCTCGACCCCTACGGAAGGAGGGCACGCTCCATCGGAGCTGTGGTAAAAGCCTGGATATTTCGTCCGACTTCCTTCTCCCACCATCACAGGGGCAGGAGTCCCAGGCCCTGTTGGATCCGTGGCTGTTGCTGGGAGAGCCCAACAGGCACTATCTCCCAGCTGCCCGGGTTGGCGGTGTCCTGGAGAGTTTCCTCTGACTCCTCCCGCTCTCCTGCCTCCTCTAGGAGCCCAGGCAGTGCCCAATGGGGCTGCCTGACGGAGAGAGAGTCCCCTGGACCTCCCCCGCATACCCCGGACCGGAGTTTCGGCGGGGCCCTATCGGCCCGCCAAGCAGGAGGCTCAGCCCTCGGCCGCCCTCCCTCCACCAGTCTCCAGGCTCCTGTGGGGGGGAATGCCCCTAGCGCCATCCACCACCTTGGCGGCAGAGTAAGGCGCCTCTCTCCCCACCTCTCTACCCAAGAAGGTGGGATTTGCTCCCCTACAGTCTCCTCACCCGAGACCAGACTGGGCGAGATGTCCTAGAGGCCAGGTGTCCGGGCCTTGCAGCCTCACCTTCCCCAGGTGCTCATGGGCTGCGCCAGGACGAGAGGCTGCAGTTCGACCCTGACGGCCTCCTTCTCCAGTTGAGATTGCAGCTCCTGGAGACAGCGGGCCTCCCCAGACACTCGCTGTGGCAGTCGGCCCTCCCCCGGTACAGGTGGCCACAGTTCCTCCCTGACGGCCGCCCCTGACGGACCAGATGACAGCCCAGTGAGGACATTGCCCTTCTCCCGGCCGACCCTAGGCCCGGCCCTCCCCAGGTCCTCTCTCAGGACCCTGACAATGACTAAGGGCTAGCGCCGAGCAGCGTGCCTCCTGGCCCTCTTCGGCCCTAGTCTGGAAAGCCCTGCCTCCAGCCGGGCCATCACAGCTAGGGAGCCACCTTACACACCACCCACCCACTCATCCCAGACTAGTGGCAGCTACATGAATCACCATCCCCTACACGACTCGCCAGGCAGCCCACCTTCCATGCCCAGCTGCCAGCTGAAGCTCCCAGTGTAGGTCCCTCAGCCCTGTGAGCCATGTCCTCCCCTCCGCAAGAACTGCGAGTACCAGACACTGTGACTATCTGCTCCCCCAGTGCTATTGGATCCCTTCCCCAGTGAACCAACCCCTCTGCCTCCTCCCCGAACTTGTGGTGTGCCTCCCCAGTGCTATATAACCCTCCCCAGTGTTTCACTCCCCCCCGATACACCTTCCCCTCCTCCCGGCCACCGCGGTGTTATCTCCCTTCAGTGTGTCATAGTGGACACTACCTGTGAGCTTGTGCGCAGTTTTTCAACACCCCTTCCCCGGGGTCAGTTCCCCAACAGTGACAACCCTCCCCGCAGTGCCACTCCCCCCCCCACCAGGCAGTATACCTCAGTGTGACCCCTTCTAGTGTGTTCTCTCTCTCCCTCCCCCAGTCCCTGGCACTCATACGAATAACCCCACCCTAGACTCACTAATCCCCTTCCCCCCCTTCCCCCCTATCGAGCGTGAGCCATCATAGACTCTCGTCCTATGTGACGCATCCGTAGTCTACAGTTAGTTAAGACCTCATTCTATGTGATGCGTGACTACTGTATTAGCTAGGGCCTCGTCTATGTCACGCGAATCTCTAGGCTTTAGGACTTGAATATATGCCGTCATATGTGTCACGCGCCTGATGGAATGGATATACTGTACTATACTGTCTGTATATGGGAATTTGACATACCTGACCTATTGTGGTAATATTGCCAGTGACACTGTGTGGATATACTCTTAATTCAGGAAGGTGAAATCCCATGTATAAGCCAGAACTTGCTGAACTAGGTGGAAATTGATTGTTGCATATGTATCTCTAAGTCATTGTAAGTTCCTTAGTGTTGCTCATAGAACGGTGTATGCTTGTCTTTTTGATAATATATAGGTGTGCCTTTGACCGGCGGTGTTTGTGTTTTTCCTTCCTTGCTAATACCGACCCGGTCGGAAATAAAGAACCCAAGGTTGCACCGCGTCTGCACCCGAGAAGTCGGGGCACAGTACACGCTGCAGAACACAATAAGTATGGCATAATTGGTCCCTTTGCCTGGCATAAACCCAAAGTGCATCTCACCAATACTCACTCTCTACCCATACCTTCTAGAACGCTCTCCGTTACCTTCATTGTCTGGTCCAAAAGTTTCATGCCTCTATAATTTCTTTCCGGGGCATCACCCTTCCCCTTGTACATAATTATCTACACACCCTTCAGCCAGTCATCTGGGACAACACACTCATATCTGTGTTTATCAAATCAGTAACTAGCCCCATTCCTATATCTCCTGAGGCCTTCAGCATTAGCCTACAACAGTCAACCTAGACACACCTAGCTGTCACTTCCCCCAACTGCATCCTGCCTAATGCCCTACTCAAAGTACAGTAGCAGCATCAGTCAAAGGCAAAGGGCCAAACACTGGATAGGCTGACTCCAAACCTTCCCTGTTCCAGTCAAATTCCCCATTCAGAAACCGGTTATGATGCACTCTCCAAGCGTCCGTAATATCTTCACTGTTCACCGCTACATTTCCATCATTCTTCACACATTGCTCACCTATGATATCCATGTTTTCCCTCTTCATCTGATTTGCCATCTTCAGTATCATATTCTTCCTTTTAATGCTATTTAGGTTTTCCAGTAAAAGTCTCTGAGACTCGCATTTTAACATGTATACCTTGAGCTGCTTCACTCGCATGACCAGTGAAGTCTCCTCCCAAAACTACATTTTCATCATCCACCATATCATTTATAACAAGTATCAAGCCATCCCACAATCTATCTTTTTCTACATCATCCAAGCCAGCCTTCCTAAATCTTTCCTCCTCCTCCCTTTCATTCTCCGCGATTATCACCAAGTCAGCATCATACGTCTCCTATGGAAGTCCACTTCTGGAGTCATGTGAGAGAGCTTCAAGCACTACGAAAAACAAGAAGGGGCTTAACTGACCCCTGATACACACCAACATTGGCAGAAAATTCATCACTCAAACCTCCATTCACTCTAGCCTGGTGCGAGAACCCACATACATTGCCATTACGGTACTGCTTTAACTAGCCACTCCTCGATCCCAAGCTTTCTCACTGCCAAGGTCACCATCTTCTAAGGAACTCTGTCACAAGGGTTCTCCAAATCAACATAAGCAAAGTACAGCTCACTTCTTCTTTCCCATTTACAGTATTTTTCCTGAAGCCTTCCGACAATGAATATTGCATCAGTGGTCCCTTTGGTTGGCATAAACCCAAACTGGCTATGATCAATATGCACTCTTTCCCTTACCACAGCTTCCAGGAATCTCTCCATTACCTTCATAATCTGATCCAAAAGTTTTATGTCCCTATAGGCTAATTTCCTCCTTCCAAGTCATCACCCTTCCCATTACACACATTTACAATCACAGTCTTCAACCAGTCATCTGGAAGAACACACTAACTGCAGACCCCCACAATAACGGACTAACTGGGGGAAAGCCAGGTACGTTAAAGCCAATACAGTGATTCGTTACATCCGTGGGTTCCCCCCCCCCTCTTCGAGGTGGGATTTCAAACACATTTGAAAATAAATGGGTAAATTGCACATTCTAGTACTAAAGTGTAAACTATAACCATTTTACACTAACATGGTCCAGACATTTTCCCTTTTGCAGTTTATTTCACATCCTTGTCATAGCAAGGTATGTGGAAGGTATTAAGAATATATGGAGTGGAGGGGAAATTGTTGAGTGCTGTGAAGAGTATGTACGAGGGAGCTAGGGCTACGGTGCGAGTGGATGGTGAGCTGAGTGAGTTCTCTGATCTCAATGTGGGACTGAAACAGAGGTGTGTGATGTCTCCATGGCTGTTTAATATATATATGGATGGGGTTGTAAAGGAGGTGCAAGGTAGGGCAGTGGATGTGGGGGTTGCCCTAATGAATGAGGGTGAGATTTGGAAGCTTCCGGTGTTGCTGTTTGCTAATGATACAGTATTGTTGAGTGAAGATGAATGGGAGTTGCAAGGTTTGGTGAATGAATTTGGGACAGTGTGTAGGAGGAGGAAGCTGAAAGTTAATGTAAACAAAAGTAAAGTTATGGTGTTTGAGAGGAATGAAGTCACAGAGTGTGCAGTGAGGTTGGATGGTGAGGATATGGAGAATGTGAGTGCATTCAAGTACTTGGGTAGTGTGATGAGTAAGGATGGAACTTTGGGGGATGAAGTACGTGAAAGGGTACAGCAGGGAAGAAAGGTTGTTGGTACACTGAAAGCAGTGATGAGGAATAGGGAGGTGAGTATGGAAGTTAAGAAGTCACTGCATGATAGTATTGTGATCCCTACCCTGACGTATGGAAGCGAGGCGTGGACCTTGCAAGAGGGGAACAAGTCAAGAGTGAGAGCAGTGGAAATGAGTTACTTGAGAGGAGCATGTGGAGTGACGTGGAGGGACAGGTTGACGAATGAAGAAGTGAAGGAACGTTGTGGGGTAGATGTGGATGTGATTGAAAAGATTAGGAGAAATACACTGAGGTGGTTTGGACATGTGGAGAGAATGGAGAATGAAAGACTGACTAAGAGGGTGTATGTAGGTGAGGTGGAGGGAGGGAGAGGGAGGGGTAGACCGAGGATGAGGTGGAGGGATGGAGTTGAGAGGTATATGAGGGAGGGGGGGGTGAGTTGGGGGAAGGGGAGTCAAATGGTGGGTGACAGAGTGACTTGGAGGCGTTTTGTCTGCGGCCACCCTTTGCGGGATTAGGGCGTCGGGCTATAGATAGATAGATAGTCATAGCACTTCGTCATGACTAATACAGCATTACTATAGTCTGTTATTACAACTCAGCAAACATGATGGGGAGAATGTAGTTTCAGGCCAAGGTTTAGCTAAAAGGGTAGGACACAGATGTAATCCAAACCATTGTTACCCATATAATGACCACTGTTTGTTATAGCCAATGAGAGTTCGGTGGGCTTTGTGACGTTCGCTAAATCCAATATCCTCTATACTGGGATTCATTATAGAGAAGGTACATACCTGTCGTCGAATTTATCAGATCAGTAACTAAACCCACTCCCACATTTCCTGACGCCTTTAACATCTCAACAGTCAACCCAGACACACCCGCCACCTTTTCCAACTGCATCCTGACAGTTGCTCAGCTCACAGCTGCAGCATCAATCAAAGGTCAAGGGCGAAATTATGAATATGCTGGCTTCAAACCTTCCCTGTTCCAGTCAAACTCTTCATTCAGCTACAGGTTATAATCCTCTCTCCAAACATCTTTAATGTCCTCACTGTCCACCACTGCACCACTGCATTACTGTATTCTTTACGTACAGAATGTATGATGTGCATGGAAAAATGTGAATGCAGTGGAGTCTTTACCATTGTAGTGAAGCAAGTGTACGAATACTGTACATGGATATCTGAATGCGTTGTTCAAGATCAGTGCTGGAGTGAGAAAAGGGTGTGTGGTATCCCCATTAAAATGCTGGGAATAGTGACTGAGGGCAGCACGACACCCCCGGGACAAGCCTACGGAAGGGCAGACAGAGCGCGACCTGACCCCGGGCGACAGAGACATAAGTCTGCCCGGGCCACGCACCCCTATGACCCGGAACTCGCCCGCCACCACCATAACAGGAAAAGGAGACTACTGTACCTTGTGGGCGAGCTGACCCTCGACAGGATCGGGGTGGAGCTACCTCTACAGCTCCTAGCAGCACCCCAGCGATGGTCGGTAGCCATGCATATTTAGAGATGGCTTGTAGCCACTCAGAGTTTCAAGAGACAGCCTGTAGCCGCTCTGAAGCCCAAGAGATGGCCCATAGCCACTCCCCCCTAAGAGCCACGGCCTGTAGCCGCTCTGAAGCCCAACAAGAGATGGCCTGTAGCCACTGCCCCATAAGAGCCGTGGCCTGTAGCCACACCTTTAACCCGTTAATTGCTCTATACAGCTTGGGCTGTTCTGAGTGCGACTGCTCAATACAGCCCTGGCTGCGCAGGTGAATTTCGAATATAGGGCCATGGTGATCAAGGCCGACCCATGCAAGCATGTTTGAGCCTTCAAAACCGAAACCGAAAAAGAAAATGAAAACTAAACATTCCAATAGGGAATCAGACACTTCGATGTTCATCCACGGCTTTACCAAGGTAAATATTGAGCTAATATTTCGTTACTATATATTTTGGCATGTGTTCTCTCAATTCCTAAGACAAAATTTGGCCTTTGGGAAATTTCATTTTTACCTCTATGTCTGCTCACCACGGACACATCCAAAAAACTGCCATGTGCAGTTAACGGGTTAAAAGGCCACGGCCTGTAGCCAGGCCACACGGCAGGAGACGGCTGGTAGCTGCTCCCCCGTCAGGTGATGCTATATCCCCCTACAGGAACCAGCAACGGCCTGTAGCCGCGGTGGGAAGAGAAGGGTATGTCAGCTCTCCTCCTGTAGTTGCCCCTGAGAACAGGACACAGGCAACAGCTGATAGCTGGGCCCGTTGGCAGGAGATGGCCTGTAGCCGCTCCTCGTTGGTACGTCGTTCTCAATACGGGGACAAGGTAACATCCAGTAGCTGCACCGACAGGCAAGTGACGGCCAGTAGCTGCACTTTGCTTGCTTCCCTGTCAGGGAGTCGGGCCCAGGTGATGGCCAGTAGCTGCACCTATGAAAAAAGGGATGGCCGGTAGCCACCCTCATTTCACTGCCCACGGGAACCCAGCGACAGCCGGTAGCTGCGCTGGGGAGGGGCACCAAAGCCCCTTGCCCCCTGTGACTCCACTATGAGGAGGTCCTCTGCCATCAGACCTGCCACCAGGTAGGGGCGCAGACTACCCTATTGTCCACCACCAGAGAGACAACCCGCACAAGGATTGCCTCAGCCCCGAGGACTTGTGGAGAGGCCCTGTGCCATCCCCAGGGTTGCTCTCCACCTAGCTGGCTCCAGAGGGACCCTACCTGATGGACTCCGATGAAGGCCGACGCTGCATCTCACCCCTGCCGGCGTCCCCGATGGCAGGAGACTGCATCCCCCACGCCCATCGCTACCATGTCCTGCCCAAGGACCAACCTCTCCTCCACCCGCCCATAGTTCACCCTGCCCACCGCCCATCACCACTCCCAGCTCCGTCGCCACACCACTGTCCTCATGCACCCCGCCCACCTCCCCACCACTCTCAACTCCACCACATCGGCCACACCCATCCTAAAAACCACCATCACATGCTCCGGCCACCTTTCCCGCCCACCCGCATGATATGCCCCAACCCCTACACCACCCACCTCACCGCAAAAACACACTCCTTCTCTTAACATGAGTCCCATCACACTCATTCTACACCAAGCCCAAATCCCAGCCACCACCACTCCCCAGAGACATCGCGCTGCATTGCCCTGTCATAAAACCCCACGCTTCCCGGCGATCTCTAGCATTCAGCACAGCTCTCTACAGGAGACAAGACCTGCCAACGTGAGAATCCGACGAGCCATATGGGTACTGCCCTTTGGACACAAACATCGCTACTGTGGGCCCCTCCATCCCCTGCAACTCCTCCACACCACCACCGACCCGTCCACCTTTTTCATCACCTGAGACACCCAGGTGGACAAAAACCCGGCCACTGCAGCATGGAACGCCCTCCTTCAACATCTCCAACCCGTGCACCACACCAACAACACCAAAGTCTATCACATCCAGTCATGGGGATGTGACTTTTTTCCCGATGACGGTGCTAAAATGCCGGGAATAGTGACTGAGGGCAGCATGACACCCCCGGGAGGAGCCTACAGAGGGGCAGACAGAGCGCGACCTGACCCCGGGTGACAGGGACATGAGTCTGCCCAGGCCGCACGCCCCTATGACCCTGAACTCGCCCGCCACCACCATAGCAGGAAAAGGAGACTACCTTGCCAGCGAGCTGACCCTCGACAGGATCGGGGTGGAGCTGACTCTACAGCTCCTAGCAGCACCCCAGCGACGGCCATTAGCCACGCATATTTAGAGACGGCCTGCAGCCACTCAGAGTTTCAAGAGACAGCCTGTAGCCACTCCCCCCTAAGAGCCACGGCCAGTGGCCGGGCCAAGGCAATGGCAGGTAGCTGTACTCTTAAACAGGCCTTGGCCTGTAGCTGGGGCACACAGCAGGTGACGGTCAGTAGCTGCTCCCCTGTCAGGTGCTGCTATACCCCCCTACAGGAACCAGCGACAGCTGGTAACTGCACTGGGGAGAGAAGGGTACGTCCCCTCTCTTCTTGTAGTTGCCTCCGAGAACAGGACACAGGCGATGGCCAGTAGCCGCGCCCATCGGCAGGAGACGGCATCTAGTCACTCCTCATCAGCATGTCATTCTCGATATGGGGACAAGGTGATGACCAGTAGCTGCGCCAACAGGCAAGTGATGGCCAGTAGCTGCACTTCACTTGCTTCCATGTCAGGGACTTGGACCCAAGCGATGGCTGGTAGCCGCACCTACAATGAAGGGACGGCCGGTAGCCGCCCTCGTTTCGTTGCCCACGGGAACCCAGCGACAGCCAGTATCCGCACTGGGGAGGAGCACCAAAATCCCTTGCCCCCTGTGACTTCACTATGAGGAGGTCCTCTGCCATCAGACCTACCAGCAGGCGGGGGCACAAACAACCCTATTGTCCACCACCAATGAGGCAACCTGCAGGAGGATCACCTCAGCCCCGAGGACCTGTGGAGAGGCCCTGTGCTATCCCCAGGGTTGTTCTCCACCCAGCCTGCTCCAGGGGACTCCAACATAGGCCGACGCCACAGCTCACCCCTGACGGCATCCCGGGTAGCAGGAGACAGCAGCCGCCAGGCCCCCAAGGCTGCACCCAGGACCCCCGGGCGAGGCATCTCCCTACCCTGACGCAGACGACCCTCGTCCTCCGTCAGGCGCCTAAGTGAGCGCTTCAGGAGGCTCTTCGGCTCCAGCCCTGAGGGACGCACTCCAGTTCCCAGCCCCAACAGTGTAGAGCCCTTCACCGCCCACAGCCCTGGACGAGAGAGGACGCCCCTACGAATGATCCCGTGGCCGCTGGATACAGAGGCCACAGGCGGGACCCAGCCCCCATCAGGAGTCGGGCTGTGAGTTCTCCTGCCGTCCCCCTAACCATACAGCCACCCCACCGACAGTGAGTGACAGTGAAAGTGCAGTGACAGGGTAATAGTGACCTGAATATTGGGCAGTGTGCTATATTATCCGAGGGAATCTAAGTCCGAGATATATTAATGTGTGATAGTTACGGTTTGGGCAGATAGTGAAATAGTGAGGGAAATAAGGAAGACCCAACAGGAGTGCAGTGATTTCAACGAACATTAGACTCGGCCCTCACAGTGTGATTCCTCAGTACTACAATACCTGTGAATAAGTTGCCCATCCTAAGCACAGTGTATATTTCCCCCAAAGTGACCGTGACCTATTCCCCTGCCCAAAAGACCTTAAATATTGTTCATTGTGCTATTCACCTATTGCCCAGAACTATTGTCCAAATAGTATCCCGCGTGATACTACTGCCCATAATCCTTGCATATGTCTTATAATTGCCCAGATTCCTGTTGTTGTGTCATCTATCTGTTCCACATATAAAATTAATCAATACACGTGTAAGGTTGTTCCCTTGAGTTTTTGTGCCCTGCCTCTCCCTTATTTGTCTAAGCTCCGGTCTTGAAAGAGAACCCAGCTGCACACTAGGCGTTCAAGGGACGGGAAGCTGACCCTTAAGCACCTAGTATAACACCCATAGCTGTCCCCTATGAAGTATACTATATATGACTGATTTTCAGAAGTAAAAAAAAAAAAAAAATCAAGTGGTTAGGGGTGTGAGGCTAAAGGTGAATGATGAAGGGTGAAGTAACTGTTATGTATGCAGATGCTGCACTGCCTGCAGGGTCTTTGCAAATTGGATGTGAATGTGAGTGTAATGCTAAGTGTTTTAGGGTCGGCTTCCCGTCCCTCAAACTCCTAGCGTGTAGCTGGGTTCTCTTTCTAGACCGGAGCTTAGACAAATAAGAGAGAGGCAGGACACAAAAACTCAAGGCAACAAATTTACACGTGTAATGCTAAATTCTACAGTGGAACGGGTAGATGTCACAAGAATGATTATGCTGAACAATTATAATCCTTAGGCCTAGATTCTGGGTGTTAGTATCACACAGGATACAAGTTGGGACAAGATCGGGTAAGGTGAATAGCACTACAATCAGGAGTCTTAGGGCAGTGAAGCTAAACATTATTACTTGGGAAAGTCTAGGTTTTGTCTATCGGGTGGAGTTCGTGGCATTGTTTTCACTGTTGGCAGTCTAACTGGTTTGTCCGTCGTGTCGTTAATTATTGTTTTTACACTGGGGCCTCCGTATGATCTTAAGGTGAGGCTATGTCATTATATGTGTAATGCTAGGTGTTTAAGGCTCGACTTCCCGTTCCTCAGACACCTAACACGTAGCGGAGTTCTCCTTCGAGACCGGGGTTTAGGACAAATAAGAGAGGCAGGCCACAAAAACTCCAGGCAATAACCTTACACGTGTATTACTCCGTCAGACACGGGACAACAGCAGATGTTATAAACACAATATTTGGTTGATCACAAACACTTATATCTAGACAATTAGTATCTCACAGGATACTATGGGAGAATGCACTAAAATAACACTCGAGGCGGAGTATGCAGAGTTAGTACAGTCCAAGGTCTATGAGCGCGTGGAGGGGTAAGAGATGAGACTCACTAGGGGAGGGTGTAAGGCACTGGGGTCTAATTTTGATTATGGTAGTGTGAGGCGGAGTTTACTAGTAGCGTGTTCACTTTACTATTTTCTAGCGGCAAGGGACTTTTGGTTAATTATTATTACAAACTCCACGGCTTGGGTATTTCTCTTACTGTGATATGATGGATATCGTGTAACGGTCTTATTCACTAGCACTTTGGTTCTATAAGGACTATTCACTGTTCCGCCTTGTTACTGTTAGACCATCATCATTCAATTTTCACTTAAAATACTTGGTCCGGTACTATGAATGCACTTTATCGCCTCGCCATTGTTACACTACAATAGGGTCGCATTTACTCTCATGGGTCACTGGGCAGGGAGACAATCCGGCTCTACTTCTGCCGGAGCAGGGCACCGCCAGGGAAGGCCGTGCCGAGAGAGCACGGGATCACCCGCGGGTCTCATCCGGGGCTGCAGGTGGCGAAGGGGTCCGTACTTTCCGGGCTGGGGACAAGAGTGTGGCCCTCAGGACTGGGGCCAAACAATTGCCTGAACTTCTCGTTCAGGTTCCTACCGGAGGTAGATGTCCTCCGCCATCGAGGCATAGAGTTCCCGCCCGGGCGTTCTGGGGAGGACCTGGAGTTCCAGAGGGCCGACAGGGAGGAACTGCGGCACCGGTCTGCGTCAGGGTCTGTGAGGTGGGTCTTCTCCAGGGCCAGTCGTAGGGAGCAGAAGCCGGGGGAGGCTATAGGGCCTCTCCAGTACTCCTCAACGTCCTCTGCGTTGGGGGTTGGGGAACTCGTCTTACGCTGGAGCAGCGGGGCCGCTCTCTGCCACTTCCGGTTGTGGGGCCCGGCTACTGGCAGTGGCTTCCCAGGGACGCGACCACAAGGTGCCGAGGACCGGCTACTGGCCATGGCCTGAGAGGGTGAGTAACTGCCAGCAAACCCAGGGACACCTTCGGAGTGGCTACCGGCCGTCTGACGAAGGCAGGATCGGCTACAGGCCGACTCCTGCAGGAGGGGTGGAGAGCGGCTACAGGCCGACTCGGGAACAATGCCTTCGGAGAAGCTACCGGCCGTCTGACAAAGGCGGGAGCAGCTACAGGCCGATTCCTTCAGAAGGAATGAGGAGCAGCTACAGGCCGACTCAGGGGCAACACCTTTGGAGCAGCTACCGGCCGTCTGATGAAGGTAGGAGCGGCTACAGGCCGACTCCTGCAGGAGGGGTGTGGAGCGGCTACAGGCCGACTCAGGGGCAACGCCTTCCGAGCGGCAACCAGCCGTCTGATGAAGGCGTGAGCGGCTACAGATCAACTCCTTTAGGAGGGGGTCTGGAGCGGCTACCGGCCGTCTCCGGAAGGACACCTTCTGACGAAGGCGGGAGTGGCTACCAGCAGTCTCCTGGTTACCCTCAGGTCGGCTACTGGCCGATTCCTTAGCAAGGGGCAAGTGGCAACTGGCCGTCTCAAGAAGGAAGGCACCTGCAGAGAGGCTACAGGCCGTCTCCTGAAGAAGGCAGGAGTGGCTACAGGCCGACTCCTTAGAGGCGCTGGCAGGAGCTGGACAGACAACTCCAACCCGAAGTTGGTTGGTGGAAGCTCACCCGGAAGGTAGTGTAGAATTCCTGCTATGGAGACGATGGGCGGGCTCCGAGTCATAGGGGTGTACGGCCCGGGGTGACTTGGGCCATTGTTGCACCGAGTTTTGGAGCGCTGCTGCTGCTCCTCAGTGGGGTCCTTGTAGGGGTGTCTGGGAGTTCACGGGGGCACTATGCTGAATTCCTGGTGGAGGTGGTTGGACGTTCCAAGGGACACTATGCTGTATTTCAATATGGTAGCGTGTTCTCTTAGACAGACATTTATTTCACTCCCCTGCCGTATTCACTGTTATCTTATTTCTTCCACCTCTCTTTTATATCACTGCTGATGTTTTTCTCGCTGACTTCCCATATTCTGATAATTCACTGATCTGCCCTTACTTCACTATATCACTGACACTGTGCTTTCACTGTCACTCATTTTCGAGACTGGGCGTAATGGCGGTCAGGTACAAGGGAGGCGGGAACAACTCAGCCTCAGTACTGATGGGGCTGAGTTCCGCCAGGGGCCTCCGTATTCAGGGGCCATGGTATCACGTGTAGGGGCGTCCTCTCTCGTCCGGAGCTGCTGGTGACGAAGGGTCCCACACTCTCGGGGCTTGGGGCAGGAGTCTGGCCCTCGGGACTGGGGCCGAACAGCTGCCTGAACCTCTCGTTCAGGCGCCTGATGGAGGACAATCTCCGGCATCGGGGTGTAGGGATGTCCCACCCAGGAGTCCTGGGGTCGGTCTGGAGGTCCTGTGGGCTGCAGTCTGCAGTAGTCAGGGATGCCGTCTGGAGTGGGCTGCGGCGTTGGCCTACATCGGGGTCCGTCAGGCGAGTCCTCTCAGGAACCGGCTGTAGTGAGAAGAGCCCAGTGGTAGTCACAAGGCTGGGGTCTCCCTCTGAGTTGTATTCTCGTGGGTAGGAGTCAGCACTTGACGGAGGAGCGGCTACCGGCCATCTGCTGTAGGGCCCTGGCTACTGGCTGTGGCCTTCTAGGGGCGTAGCTATTGACCGTCACTAAGGCCTGGCTACTGGCCGTGGCCTGGGGAAGGGAGCGACTACAGGCCAACTTGAGGGCACCTTCGGAGTGGCTACCGGCTGTCTCCTGACGAAGGCGGGAGCAGCTACTTGCTGTCTCATTACCTCCGGAGCAGCTACCGGCCGTCTCCTGCAGGAGGGTCGAGCAGCTACAGGCCATCTCTGTTAGGGCACCACAGCAGCTACCGGCCGTCTCCTGACAAAGGCAGGAGCGGCTACCAGCCGTCTCCTTATTACCTCCAGAGCGGCTACTTGCTGTCTCCTGTAGGAGGGTTGAGCGGCTACAGGCCGTCCCTTTCAGGGCACCTTCAGAGCGGCTTCTGACCATCTCCTGACAAAGGCGGGAGAGATCACTGGCTGTCTCCTTATTACCCCCAGAGTGGCTGCAGGCCATCTCCTGTAGGAGGGTTGAGCAGCTACTGGCTGTCTCAGGGGTGCTGACTGGAGCTAGAGTAATAGCCCCACCGCGTGGTTGTCGGTGGTTGGCTCGCCCGAAAGGTGGTCTCTTTTTTCTGCTATGGTGGTGGCGGGCGAGTTCCAGGTCATAGAGGCGCGCGGCCCGGGCGGACTTAAGTCCCTGTCGCCCATAATCAAGTCACGCTCTATTCACGCCTACGTAGGCTCCTTCTGGGGGTGTTGAGCTGTCCTCCGTAAGACTATTCAGCATTTAGTGAGTATCTTGGTTTGACAATCAGAGTACAAAAGAATAGTGTGATAGTTGCCTAAAAGAAAACAACTCAAATGTGCAGATGAACTGAGAGACTTGAACTGGTAGAATTTTATATCACACCCCACTCAATCTGGCCTAGCAGACCCATCAACTGCCCTGCAGGTAACCAATGTCCCCTCGCAATAGACAGCGATACAGAAAGATGTGGGGAAAAGTGTGGAGATTTGGTTCTCGGATGGATGCCACATTTGTCTCTCCACCCAGCTGACAAGGGCATCACAGTAGGATCACATCATCCCGCTATTTGGTTACCACCCAGCATCATAAATGGTTTCCTGGGTTATAAGAAATTATCAGGCTTGTCATTCAGTGTAAAGTCTCTTAATGTGGAATGAAAAGTAATATACTGTAAAGTGACAGAAAGGATGGGAGAAATTGGAAAAGAGGAGGACACAAAAAAAAGTATGATAAAGGTGAAGGAAAGAAGTACGCACCAATACAACAAGTAAGTGGATGATGATAAGGACGAACGGTGACCAGTGCCATAAAGATCTTAATATGAATCAGGGGACTGACTGTCAAGACTGGCACAGGATTGTACAGCAGTGTTAGAGCCCAAATTACATTTATGGGTGTGAGACTTTGGCATAGTGCAGTACTTTGTCAGCCAAATAGTGATTCATATCAGTATTACAATCAGGGTGCTGGAGATGGATGCTTTCATGCAGAGGCACCAATGTAAATGGGCAGCTGCTACATAAACTTCAGCTCCCTAGGTGATAGGTGGTGGCAACTATCATCCACTCACTTGATATAGTGCAATCTACTTCTTTACTTCTTCCTTCCCCCTTCTCATTCTCTCTCTGTCCCCTTCTCTTTCCACATCTCCCTTTCCTTCTTGTCACCTTTATTACTCTTCTTTCTATTTCAGGTGCCTCTACACTGAGTAACAGTGTCAAGCCTAATGGTTTCCTGTAACCCAAGAAACCCTTTACAAGGATGGGTGGTAACCATACAACCAAATAACAGGGTTAAGTAGAACCTGCTATGGTGCCCCTATTGACTGGATAGAGATGCAACTAACGCATTCATCCAGCAACCACACCTCCACATTAATCCCCACACCTTGCTATGGGTAAGCACTGTCAACTACAAGAGATCAGTCCACTGCGAAGAACAGCTTTTCAGGGGCGATTGCTTGCCTGTGGTTGATGGGTCTGCTTGGTCCAACAGACTGGGGTTGGTCAACAACCTCAGCTCCCTTTCTATCCCACAAAAGGAAGATGATGGACTGCTAGAGAGGCTGACAGCTAGAGACAGGCAGCTTCAGCTTGCAGTCAGATGGGTTCAAGTGACCCTCCAGACACGACAAAATCAGAAGAGAAAAATTTGAGTAATTATGGTGCTTGAAGCTCTCTCACATGACATTAGAACTTGACCCCCATGGGAGGTGTTTAAGATGATAATTTGGTGCTGATCACAGGTAATGATAGGGTTTTGGAGTAGAGATTTAGAATGTAGAGATGGAATGGGATGCAAGGGTTTCAGAGTAAAATGTGGATAAAACAAAAGTGATGATATTTACAGCAGATGGCAGTACTCTCACAGTAGAAGATGCTCAAGGGATGTTTGCCACAAGGGTGTGGGAAATAAATCCATTTTGTGCATTGTTTGTGATAAGTGAGTGCATAAGAGATGTGGTGGTATTAAAAGTAGGCTGCAGAATAATGCTGATTTTGAGTGTACAGTAATCTCTCAATTATCCAATGTAACACATCCAAAGGCATGTGCGGATAGTGGACTTCTCCCCTGGCCCCCTTCATACATAAACTAACTTTGAAAGCCAGTGTAAAAGGTCACTACAGCACGTCATACAACACTTGTTCCTGTTGTTTAACATTACTTTATCTGGTCAGGCAGACCTAAAAATGCAGGGGGCACACAAAACATTATGGAAAAATGGAATAAAATCATGGTACAGTAGAGTAAGCTAGAATAAAATCAATGTCAACACTCGCAATTCAACCTTCCCGCATCAATCTTACCCAGGATCTCCTGCTTCTAATGAGTCAGCACTACCCTCTTCCTTCTCCCTGGTGAAGAGGCCATCATCATACACCCTAGGAAGAGACACACAGGGAATAGCAAGGCCAAAAGCACATAGGTAACAACCACAAAAACCACATTGTACTCTGCTATAACAACTGTTTACATTGGCGTGCAGGAACTGAGACTGAGCGAGAGGAGGTCTTTGGTGGACATATGGTAAATTAACCAGCTACAAATAGCAGAGCCACAGGGCTATTCCCACTCATCTGGGTGGAAATTTTTTGCAAAACCATAATTTCCGAAAGGACACTAGCATTTTGTCCACATATTGGGAAAAAATGTAGAAATAATGGTTTGGAACATCCAGACCATAATGTCCAGGTAGTTGTCATCCTGATAATTAAGAGATTACTGTACGGTATGGAAAAGCGAGCACACAGGAGACAAGTGGAAAAGAAGTATGCTTGCTGAAGAGCCTCTTAGATTTGTGGAGTGTTGTTACTGGGGGACATGATGAGTGCTGAAGGTGGGGCTAGAGCTAGCTATGCAATAAGAAGTAACTGGAAGAAGTTTAGAAAGTTGTTGCCTCTCCTGACACTGACAGGGCTCTCCCTCTGTGCATCACTGAATGACAGGCCTGGGGTGGGGGTGGGGACAGGATTATGAATGAAGGGTTGAGAGAAAGGAAGGGACTTGAATCTATTAGTATTGTAATGAAAAGGAGCAGACAGAGATGGTTTGGGCACATGGAAAGGTTGGAGGATGACAACTGTGTGCAAAGGGTAAGAGGTACAAACAACGGGGGTAGAGACGTGAGAGGTTGATCGAAAAAGATGGGATGAAAACATAGTGTGTGACCTCAGGGATGAGGTACAGAATAGAGAAGCTGCTAGGGATTAAGCAGTGAGGAGACCTGCCATTAAGTGACCAAGGCTGCTGCAGGTAAGCATGTTGGTGCCTTTATAAAAAACTGATCAGATCAGAACTGGCTGACTTTTTATATGCTTCTTGCTTACAAAATTCATATGCTGGTATGGGGGGGATTTCCAACAGGTAGTTCTCAAAATATATTTTATACACAATTCTCTCTTCATGGCCCAAAATACAGTAGGAGGTTCACTTGGTATAAAAACTATTGGTGCATACTTTGTGGCTATTGCGAAATGCTCAATGACTGCACCCCAGCAAAGTGAAGAACTGACATGGAACTGAAATGAGTAAATGAAGTATATACAAAGAAGCACATTTCTCCCATCTTTCCTGTCACTTATTACTGCTTTTCTTTCCTTTACAGGTGGCTTTACATTGAGTGACAAGCCAAATGGTTTCCTGTAAGCCAAGAAACCATTTACAACGCTAAGTGGTAACCATATAACCAAACCATACGTGCTCCCTACGTTTCAAGTGGGTTGAAGGAGGGTTAGTGCCCCTCCATGTAAAACAAATAACTCAAAGTCAAATGGCCACCCCTTACAGGATTATGGTGTCTGGCAATAGACAGACAGATAGACAAAACAAAGGTTTGGCTTTTTTTTATTATTAATTGGTAGCCAATTCAATGACTAACAATATATTTTTAATTGGTAGCCAATTAAGTGACTAACAAAATTATATGAAATCTCCATCAATACATAAAATATGTTCAGATGGTTATCCTTGTGAAATGGTGTCAGTATTCTGGCAATAATGATGTATGAATGATCAAGTAGCCCACTTAACTGGGCAAGCTGTTAATAGTTCTCCAACTCTACTACAGTCCTTTGTTTCTGACTCCTTCCTCAGCCAGTTACCCTTGATGTGGGAATATGGGTTTCCATCATGATGACAGTGAAAATCATGATGATGTGTATCTTCACAATTTACCTAAACACATATTAAAGTCCCTCTACAGGTTTTAAAATGCATAAAATCTACTTCTGAAAGATAGGCAATAAACTGCTATGTGGTGACCTCATATTTTAATGCCAAGATGTTTTACGAAAAGCATAACACAGTCAGGACACTTGTTTTACATATTATCAAAACAAAGTTTTACAAGCTCAAAACAGGCTATTTTGAGAGCGAGTTCATAACGTTGACCAGTACTTGAAACAAAACCACCACTGCTAAACTCCTGGATGATGTCTTGGTGGTTCTGTTGCAAGATTATCACCGCACCGTGAATAATAATAGTAATAATACCGTAATACAGAATGTGTTATCACAATTACTGTTCTCCAACTACTGATCAGAAACCTGCAGATAAGTGAAATGTTGCTGAAATAAAGGAAGATACAAAATAACTACACCAGAAGTCTTAGAAAAATATAAAGTGTTGCTGTATTAGAAGTAAAATGATTGTAATATATTAAATACAAACACAATATTGCAATGGGATAGTTTATAAAGTTCATATCTATTCATAATATAAAGCAAACACCTGACAAGATGGTGGCTAATTTCAAACTAGTCAACCCATTATTACTGTCTAAATCCACACTAATTTGCCATACAGATTCCTGAAACACTTTATAAAAGATTCTGAACATGCACGTGATACCTAATATCATTATTAATTCCATGAAATCTAAGCAGAACTGGTACTAGTAGTGCTAGACAACCAATAAGCCCATATAACTACCAGTAAACTGCAAAGGAGGAAGGTGAAAAGATGGTCAGAAGCCACACAGCAATATGAACTACGGGAAGTTGCTCAGACTTAAAAACAAGGTTAAGAAGGCTATGGAAATACAGGGTATGGGAAAATAATGAGAATATTTGTTAAAAGAACCGGTGCGAGAAGCAAGACATCTATTTGGCCATCTGCTTGACAAGAATTTGTTGCATTTGCTGCTGCAATTTAGTAATGCTCTCACGTTTACTTTCACTTTCCTTCTCTAGCCGCTCCATTGTACCTTCATGACGCTTGCTGAAATGCGGAAATTAAAATGATTATTAAATATTCACTATTTTATGTTCCTTAGCAAATTTACACTTGGGGAAATCCCACTTATTTACCATGGAAATGGCGTTATTGAGGCATATAAATGTGTGTGGAGTGTGCGGAGAGGATAGGATAAGAAATATTGTGCACTAATGTGATCTGTGAAAGAAAGGAAGGCTGTTGACAAACATGACTGAAATGAGTGTATTTGAACGGCATGGTCATACTGATGCACACCTTACCATAATGGGTAAACTGATTTAACTACTGTCCAATACAGGTTTTTACAGCTTAGTATAGCACTTTAATACTGTTATGTCCCTGCTCCACACTGCCACTGGCTCCAACAGAAGTAGTTCTGTATAGAAAGGATGTTGCCCAGTGAGCTGTTCTTCCAAGAGGCAGCCTTATGGTGTACAGCACACAAGATCAGCTCACGCATGAAGAATAAAAGCTGGCTTCTAATGTTCACTGTCTTTATTTTCCAAAAAATTACACTTAATGCTTGCCAACTTCACTTCGTTATTTTCACAAGTACTAAAGATATACCATACAATCTTCACTAACTGCAATAACACTTCACTGTCTGCCAACAACACTTCACTATTTTCACAGGTACCAAAGATAATCTTCACTAACTGCAATTACACTTAATGCCTGGCAACAACACTTCACTGTTTTCACAAGTACCCGTCACTGAAGATAATCTCACTGACTGCAATTACACTTAATGCTTGCCAACACTTCACTGTTTTCACAAGTACCGATGATAATATTCACTAACTGCAATTACACTTAATCCCTGCCAACACTTCACTGTTTTCACAAGTACTGGAGATAATCTTCACTACCTGCACTGGCACTGATCTACACTCAAACTGAACTCAAAACTGACAGAAACTGCTCTAGTCTCTTCCTCATCCTTATATAAGCTTCCTATATTCTAGAGTGATCTACTACAAAGTTCTTGTGCATTCTTGAAGGAGCAACAGATACAACAGTTACCAACTCAGAGACATCCAAAACATCCAGGGTTTTCTTACATTACATAACACACCAAATTATTTAGCACACACACAGATAAAATTACATCATTTAACAATCACATAAATAAAACATTACTGAGAAAAAGGGCAAAAAATTAATGTACAACTTACAAAATAACTACACACATAAACAGCAGGCTAACTGGCAACTCTGACGTGTAGTGGAACTATGAGAAAAATCGGGAATTCTCCAGCACAATCTAGCCAGCAATCCAGCTTCTCAACAATACAATAATATAATTCATAGTGTGTGTAGGGTACTACAGTTTGACATTCTTGTTTACAGGATGAACTTACAAGTCAGAATAAACACCTGCTAATACTTCATGTATTGTACATGGCTACTGAAAACCAATGACTATGTAAGTAATATACTGCACTACAATGTGAATAAATAATAGTGCAGAGTGGATACTGTACCCCAGTCAAAGCATGTTAGACATGAAGGGTACTATTATGCAAGACAAAATAAAGTATTCCAACAGCTAATTCATAACAGCCTGATACAATACACACCCAATCTTTATGAGCAAATGCTTCAGGTCAGACATTATCTGAAGAAGTGATTCTGCAGGATGTACCACATAGCAATATTTTTGAAGCAGAGTTAATATCGAAAGTCCTCTAAATTTTAAAAAATCACATGCAGAACACACAGTCCTCATTACAGCAGCTAAATTATGTTTACTTTAAAGTTACAAGTTTTCACATACAACTAATATGTAATTGGGGGAATCTGGCACATCAGTTTTATTATACAGTATAGCAACAGAAGTTTAACCCATCGTATCCAGGTGTCATGTATACACGTCATCCCAGGGCCATCCGGGTGACACGTATACGTGTTGTAGTAATTTGCGCCATTGTTTGAATATTCAGCTGGTTATTTCCACCGCAAGCAGTCATTGGCAACCCTCCGGCACGCATCCCAGCCATGCTCCAGCTGCCTGCATACCCCCATCATGGAAAGACCTATGCAAAAAAATTTTCCTGTGTCCCGACCCTCGGCTGAGCACTCGCAGCTGCCGACTTCAACACCAAGGAAGTCTAAAGGCATGAAAAGGAAAGGCTTTAGTGCAACTGGGACAGAACTGGACCTGCCATTATCGCCAATAGTAAGTGGGGAAAATGACTCTTCCTCTGATGAAAGTGACCTCGCCATGCTGAGCGTGGAAGTGTACGCGTCACACGAGAAGGGTGACTGTAAGTTCTCCACTGTGCGGCGATCTCTTCCCTCTGCACGATGATGAAAATGGGTCAGATGTTATTGATGATCCTGCAGTGGGGGATATTCGCACAGTGGAGATGATGGAAGACGAGGTAGAGAGCGAAGAAAAGGAGAAGGTGGAGGATGAAACGCTGCAGGCTGAGCCGCGCACCAGCGCGTGACTCACAGCCTACCGTGGAAATTTCCACACATCCTACCTCAACACTGGCCTTCCCCACACGTCCTGCATCTGTACCAGCCTCACCATGTGCCTTGCCACACCAGCCTGCCTCACTGGCCTGCCTTACCATGTGCCTCACCATGCTGGCCTGCCTCACCATGTGCCTCGTCATACCGGCCTACCTCACCATGTGCCTTGCAAAGCCAGCCTGCCTCACCACGTGCCTCGCCAAGCCGGCCTGCCTCACCACATGCCTCGCCACGCTGGCCTGCCTCACCATGTGACTCGCCATGCCGGCCTGCCTTGCCAATTGCCTTGCAACATGACCCTGGCTCATCACCACAGCCAAGTACGTCAGGGTATGTACTGTAGGTGCAAGTGCACAGCAAAAATCAGTTTATGGCCGGCAGGCATGTGCCTGTCCCCGAATATCACCATTGCCATCACCATCACGATCACCATCACCAGCATCATCACCATTACCACCACCATCACCTGCCTCATTTAGTAGGTATTCAGCAGACTCACCACCACGGTGCCATGCTAGGGTCCAGGGCAGGTCATGTGCACGGCAGGCAAGGCAAGGACCAAGGGTGGGTATGTTGAAAACATCTGCCTGGGAGGAAGGGACAGAGTTTCAGACCGATGTACAGTAGGACCCCACAACTAACGTTTTTTTGACTAGTGAGTTCAAGTCTAGTGACAGGATAGAAACTGTCTTCAGCTTCATAACTAGCGACAAAAACCATGAAACTAGCAAATCCGTGGCAATCGTCATCTAGTGAGCGAGCCGTGAGGCACATTTTGACTCTTTTCCTAGCTAGCGAATCTCATCTACCGAGTGAGCCACACCTAGTGAGCATGTCATATGGCATGTTTTGATTCACTGTTGTCCTGCCCATCGTTATGCTGGTGCAAGCTTGCCCTTTTTTTTATACCTGGCTACCCCCATTGATCACTGTTTTCGCTAGCCTCAAGGCTTCTGTGGCTGGTGATGGAAATGGCATGCCACCTGAAAGGCCAGGAACTTAACAACTATGAAGGGTTTGAAAGTGATGATAAGATACTACAGTACAGGAGATACGGAGAAAGGCTGGTTCTCGAGAGGATGGCAATGGCGGAGAGGAGGGTGGCGATGGTGGTGGTAGCGCTTACTCCCAGTAAGCATGTGCAGTGCGCATTGCGCACTCCCAACTTTCAACTTTTTCTTTCAATAAACTGCCTTCTGACCATTTAATGGTGACATTTTGTTGCTTTGTCCAGTTAATCTGAATACGTATATAAAAATGTGACTACAGTAATCCCTTTAACACCCGGACGCCCAATAACCAGACTCCCCAATGTCCGGACATTTTGGGCCTGGGCCTTCGGAACCCAAAAATGGCCAAAAAACGTAAAAAAACAAAACAAAACAACAACATTTTTTCATCCGTAATTTGAACTTGGTGCGCTTCACCAAACAGCTGTGTTGACGCATGGTCCCCTTCCTCCCCTCCCCAGTTACCACCTAACTGCCATCATGAGTAGACTCTCATCGCAGTGGATGTCACATGTGCTCGTTTTTGTGAATAAACAGTGAATAAACTGCAATATCTTGCCATTATAGACCACATGGGAATCTACAGTGTTGTGCAGGGTTAAGAAATTTGAGTTCAGAATGCAAAGGTTTAAGTACACAGTGTAAACTGGCAGTTGCAAGTGGTGTGGTGCAAGTAAGAATAGAATGTGCAGTGTTAAACAATTACAAATCACAGTGCAAAGGAGTAAGTGCAGCACAACACTGGATTACTGTACATGCTTCAAAAGCATTTTCACCACTGCCAGAGCCATAGAGGAGGCGGATTAATTTTTGTGATGGCCACGGACGTGTTGCAAGTACCCCGTACACTGCTAAATATTTTCCATACTCACTTCTAATTCCTCATTCTCTGGTTCCTTTTCATTTATTTCATGCATTCTGTCCCTTTTTTGTGTGAACAGGGTCTTAAATAGGTGCTGTGCATATCCGGAAGGGAGTTATGTAGGTGGTTCTCTGAGTTAGGTTGGGTTAAGGGGCTATCACACGGCACCTCATACGAGGTTTGCCGAGGAAACGATGTTAAATCGGAACGGTAACGTGGTAAAATTGCCGACGATACCACGGGCATTTGGAACCCATCTGTATGGATTCCTGCCGACGATACGACGGGCAAAACAGTGTGACCAAAATCCAGGCTACTCGAAAGAGAATATATCATACTACAATATTAAACATTTAGCCTAACACTGCCAGACGCCATGTATCCCAAACGGGATGGCCAAGGGCTTAGAGTTAATTGTTTTACAGGGAGGGGCACTAATCCTCCACCAACCCCACTTGACATGTAGGGAGAACATTATGCCAACAGCATCTGGTGTACCCAGGCGGTCACCCATCCAAGTACTAACCAGACCCAACGTTGCCTAACACTGAATACTTATTAATATTTTATAATAAATATCAATCGTTTTGAAGGCCTTATAAAGAGTTAATATTTCCTACACCGAGGAAACTATGATGTCGATAAAATATCACGTGTTTACAACTGAGGACTCCACTGCAGGTAGAGTAGACGACCCAGTCGCCACCTTAAAACACCACCACAACAACAAAGTACTGATGGCTTTATCATCGATTTCCTGGACAAGGGCAGCTGAATTCACCCTTATAGAGAAATTGAGGCAGTTCCGCGTGTGTACCAGTTTGTAAACAAAAGTTGCTTCTTCTTATTCTTTATCGAGTCAGCGACAGCGATCACTGTCCACAGTCGCGAGACAGGGCTCTGGCAACAGTGTGAGAAGCATGTCCTTTGCCGAGGATACGAGGAACATGTGTGATAGCGTCCAAGTTTTGTTCCACTTATATCTTCCTCGGCCGTTCCTGGTACGAGGTTCCGTGTGATAGGGCCTTTAGGGTCAATAAGTACCAGTCCAGGAGGCAGGGTCCCATTATCCGGACAAACCCACTTTCCGGACATGCCTTTGGCTCTATTACATCGGATATTAAAGGGATTACTGTATTTAGCAAATAAAGGTAGACAAAAATGGAAGAAGTCAAACTTTCTAAATGTTCCAGTCTATTTTTATTTTTCGCTATATAAAGTTTGCCTCCACACTAGCGGTTTCACAACTAGCGAGTTTCATCAGTCTCTTAAGATCGCTAGTTGCGAGGCCCTACTGTACCTATATTTGATGACACAAATGTATGTGTGCAACCAGCATTCTCATGCAATCCATCATCTATCCCTGTTGATTTTTTCACTGCTTTTTTTACGACAATAGTAATGGAGTTCACTGTAAAAGATATAAATGCATTCAGGGAATTCTGCTGCAATTGGAGTGAAACCTAACACACAGGAGAGAGTGCAATGATGAAAGAATGGACAGTGATGAATGGCAGCGAGATATATGTTTGGCTAGCACTGACCATGTTGATGCCTCACATCAAAAAACATAACATTCATGATTATTGGCTAGTGGATGACATCGCAGTGACACCGATGTTTGGTAAGTACATGCTACGGGACAGGTACCTCAACATCCTCAGGTACCAGCATTTCTCCACCAATGTGGGCCCACATCTGAACGATAAGCTACGGAAAATTCGCTCGATTCTGGAATTGACGAAGGAGAAATTTCGATCTTATTTCAAGCCATTCCAGAAGGGTGTTATCGACAAGTCACTTGTTTTGTTCATGGGATGTCTTGCCTTCATACAGCACATTCCCTCCAAGAGACATCATTTTGGAAATAAGTTTTTTGTTTTGTGTGATTGCAAGACTGGGTACATGTTAGACTTTACTGTGTATACAGCGAGTGATGCGGAGTTATCGAAGGACAACCCTCAAGGCTTCTCTGGCTTGGTCGTGAAGAAACTCATGAACACATACTTCGGTGGCAAACATATCCTGTTCACCGTTAATTACTACACGGCGCCAAGTCTTGCCAAGTACCTGCAAGAACACAAAACTGGATCATGTGGCACTGTCTGTGCAAAGAAGAAACACTGGCCATCCTTTCCCAAGGGCACCATGAAGGGGGAGTGCAGGACCTTGAAATCAGGTAAACTCCTTGCTATTCACTGGCATGATAAAAGAAAGATAAATGTCCTCTCCACAGTCCATGAAGGTAAGTTGGTAGACACAGGCAAGGTCGATAAGAGAACGAGGCAGCCAGTCTTCAAGCCTGATGACGTTATCGACTACAGTATAACGTCAACATGCAATTCGTCAAAAAATCCGATATGCAGACTGGCACCATTGACTGTCTGAAGTGATGCAAAGTGATACAAGAAGGCATTTTTACATGTACTTGACATCATTGTACTGAATGCCTTCATTCTGCAGAAGGATGTAACACATACCAGCACTACCCTCTAGCAGTTTGAGAAGTACAGTATGTAATTTACAGCCTCCTGGTGAGATATGGCCAAGTAATGCCTTCCATGAAATGGAAGCATAGTGTACAGCAACTGCCTGACCAGCTGCAGTGCAGAAGAGTACCTCACGAGGCTTTACATGGAAGTGCTGTCTCAAACACCTGCAGACAAAGAAGCCTTCCAGCGTTGCTATGTCTGCATCAATTCATCACACAGACCACAGCAACATCATATGACAAGGTGATGTGCTGAATGTGAGGTGGCACTGTGCACTTCATGTTTCTTCGACTTTCACTCAAAGACTGAGAGGTAGAAGTCTGAGTCACATGCATAAGTTAGTTTAGTACTGTACATACCGGTATGTTGGTTTGGGGTGATAAGGAAAATTATTTTACTACTCTGTGTATATGTATGTGCATAATGGAAGCAGAAAGTTTGTTTCATGATGAAGTCAGTGCCTTATTTTTTATTGAAAGTTTTCATGTAAACATATTTGTTATGATGAAAAAGTACAAATCCATCCATCCACCATCAACTCCTACGTTGCCCCATGAGGAGCATAGGAGCCCGGGGCTAGGCAAGTTGGTCCTGACATTTAAGATGAATGATAAAACATAGGAAAAATGAAAAACTGTCACAGTGGTACGTACTGAATTTTCGATTATGGACAATAGTGTACGTGAATAACTACTTTGTTCACAATTTCCTTTTTTGTGAGTTTTTTTGTAGTAGCAGTGGTAGCAGTTTTAGCAGTAGTGGTAGTATATGAAGTAGTTGTGGTAGATGGTATACCCCAGTTTAACAATGTAATTCTATCTATCTATCCATCTATTGCCGGACGCCTCAATCCCGTTTGGGGTGGCCACAAACAAATCGCCTCCAAGTCGCCCTGTCCCCCGCCATTTCACTCCCCTGCTCCCAACTCACACCCCCCTCTCTCGTATACCTCTCCACCCCATCCCTCCATCTCATCCTCGGCCTCCCCCTCCCTCTTTCCCCCTCCACCTCACTCACATACACTCTCTTCGTCAGTCTTTCACCCTCCATCCTCTCCACATGGCCAAACCACCTCAGTGTGTTCCTCATAACGCTTCCTATCACATCCACATCAACACCACAACGCTCCTTTATATCCTCATTCGTCAGCCTGTCTCTCCATGTGACTCCACAGGCTCCTCTTAAATAACTCATTTCCACGGCTCTCACTCTTGACTTGTGTCCTTCCAACAACGTCCAAGCTTCACTTCCGTACGTTAGAGTTGGTATCACAATACTGTCATGTAGTAACTTTTTCACTTCCATGCTCACTTCCCTGTTTCTTATCACTGCTTTCAAAGAACCAGCAACCTTTCTTCCCTGCTGTACCCTTTCAAGCACTTCACCCTCCAAACCTCCATCCTTACTCATCACACTACCCAAGTACTTAAACGTACTCACATTTTCCAATTCCTCACCATCCAACCTCGCTGTACATTCACTGACTTCACCTCTCTCAATGACCATCACTTTACTCTTCCCTACATTCACCTTTAGATTCCGTTTCTTACACACTCTCTCAAACTCATCCACCAAGCCTTGCAGCTCCCCTTCGTCTTCACTCAACAACACAGTATCATCTGCAAACAACAGTACAGGGAGTTTCCAAACACTATCCTCTCTCACCAGGGCCACTCCAACATCCACTACCCTACCTTGTACCTCTTTTATTACCCCATCCATGTACAGACTGAACAACCACGGAGACATGACACATCCCTGTTTCAAACCAACTTTCAAAGAGAAAAATTCACTTAGTTCACCATCCACACGCACTGCAGCCTTCGCACCATCGTACATACTCTTCACAGCATTCAACAACTTCCCATCTATTCCATATATTCTTAACACTTTCCACAATCCTAGTCTATCCACCCTGTCATATGCTTTCTCCAAATCCATGAAAGCCGCATACAACTTCTTTCCCTTCTCTAGAAACTTTTCCACTAAAGATCTGAGAATGAATATCTGATCTACACAACCTCTTCCCTTCCTAAAGCCTCCCTGTTCTTCTCCAACTAATTTCTCTGTTCTTTCTCTAACTCTGTCGATAAGTATCCTACCATATACTTTTCCTATTATACTAAGAAGACAAATGCCCCTATGATTACCACACACTTCTTTTTCCCCTTTTCCTTTGTACAAGGGAATAATTATACCTGACTTCCAATCCTCCGGGACTCCACCTTCCTCCCAGGCCAATCTGCACATCTTCCACATCCACTCCACTACTATCTCTCCCCCATGCTTCAGCATTTCACCACACACTCCATCAATTCCTGGGGCTTTCCCTGATTTAACTTTCTTCATTGCTTCCACAACTTCTGTCCTACTGATTTCTTCCTGTCTTCTCACCTCCCTCCTTCTTCCAGCCATTCCCCAGCCACTTATACTCGCATTACTTCCATCCTCCACGTTCAACAATTCCTTAAAGTGTTCTCTCCATCTGCTCACTTTTTCTCCCCTCTCCACTAGCAATCTACCATTTTTATCTTTCACTCCCCTGCTAACTTCACTTCCACCCTGTCTTACTCTTTTCACCTCTTTCCAGAACATTTTCTTGCAGTCCTTCCACTTTACACTCAAATTCCTTCCAAATTCCTCATCCACTCTCTTCTTACTCTCTCTTACTAATCTTTTCACCTCTCTCTTTCTTTCTACATATAACTCTCTCTTCCGCCTCTCAACTTCTTCCACGCCCCTATTTCTCATCCATTCATTGTATGCTTTCTTCTTTTGTGCCACAGCCCGTTTCACCTCCTCAGTCCACCACGCTTTTCCTTGCACCCCCCTCCGTCTTCTCTTCCTTCCACACACCACATCACATGCTGCACATATTTCTTCTGTAAATATTCTACACACACCTTCCACGTCCCCCATCTGCTCCAACTCATATTTGCCCAATCGTTCCTCCACTTCTCTCTTATACTCTGCCTTTTTCTCATCCTCTTGTAACCTTTCCACTCTCCTTGCAACTACTCCTTCCTCTCGTCTTTCCCTTCTTCTATTCCTCCATCTTACTTGAACTTTAACTCTGGCCACCACCAAGTAGTGGTCAGAAAGTCCACTCCCCCAACCTCTATAAACTCTTGCATCCAATATACATCTTCGCATCCTTTCATCCACACACACATAATCAATCATTGCCTTCCTTTCACTCAATTCACCACCCACCCTTCTCATCACTCGCCATGTATACCTGTGGATCATTTTATGCCTGAAGAGGGTATTGGCTATCACCAACCCCCTCCCAGCACAAATGTCCACTAACGCACTCCTATTCTCATGTATCTCAGCAGGCACACCCCACTCACCAACTATTCCATCCACCTTCACATTCCCAACTTTACCATTCATATCACCAATCAAAAACACTCTATCATTCCTTCCAAACTTTTCCATGCACACTTCTACATTTGTCCAGAACTCTTCTCTCACTCTTCTAGCACGATCTTGCGTTGGCGCATACACACACACAATCGCCCACATTTGTATTCCAACTTTCAACTTTACCCACACAATCCTTGACCCAACTGATCCATACTGTCTTATGCTCTTCTTCCATCTTTTACTCACAACTATACATACTCCTTCCTTTGCCCTCTCATTCTCACCTACTCCTGCACATATACCCCATCCATACTCCCATTCTCTCACACTTTCTCCTCTCCATTTTGTTTCAGTTATTCCACATACATCCACTTTCGCATCCTCAAGCACCTGGACAATCTCTCTCTCTTTCACCTCATCATTTGCTCCCCTTACATTCCACGTTCCAATTGCATTGTCCTTTGTCCGGTCCTTGGTCGTCAACGTTTGGTCAGTCCTCGTCCGAGGCTTATTGTTTGTTTTTTTAGTTAGTTGTTTTACGGGGAGGGGCACTAACCCTCCGCCAACCCTTTTAGTCGCCTTTTACGACAAGCAGGGATACTGGGGGAGTATTCTTGACAAACCCCCCCTACCCCCAGGGGTAAGTGTAATTGGTTAGGTAAACTCCCATTGTTAGGCGGGGTATCGTATATCGCAGTACTATTAACATGTAAAGTAATGGGATGCATTTTTCAGCCTTTGGTTTCCCCCAACCATGTCCAAAACCCACCCAAATGAGCCCAAGAAACAAGTTTAAAGCAAATCTAAATGGCCTAAAAACTGTAAAAGAAGCTAACCTAAGCCTGACACCTGTAAATAACTCACTAAAACCAACAAATAAAATCTGAAAATCATCAAATATATGTCTGGAAAAAATCAACCTTAATATACTGTACCCCAAAATGACAATGTTCACTCCACCTATGGCTAAAACATATTGTATAATCTAAGTTTAAAAAAAAGTTTACAAATCACCCTAAACACACAATTTTTGTCCAAAATATCATCAAAATCAGCAAAAGAAAATAAAAACCCATCGTTAAATCGGGGTTTGGCCATCATTAGGCGGGGTATGGTGGTATTTCTACCCCCATTGTTAAGCGGGGGTATCGCATCTAGGGGTATCGTATATCTAAGTATCACTGTAATAGTAGTTGTAGTAGTGGTAGCTGTAGTAATAGTAGCAGTAGTTGTAGTAGTAGTAGTAGTAGTTGTGATAGTGGTAGTTGTAGTAGTAGCAGTAGTAGTTGTAGTTGTGGTAGTTGTAGTAGTATTAATAGCAGTATTTGTAGTACAGGTAGTTGTAATACCCAGACTTCTAGTCGCACAGAAGTGCCAGAATTGAGCGACAATACAAGCCAAACATACATCTCCGTGTGTGTGTGTGTGTGTGTGTGTGTGTGTGTGTGTGTGTGAGTGGTGGTGAGGCGAGCAGGCAGCCTGCCTCAAGGTCATTGCTATGGTTACCGGACTCCCAGAAGCATGTATGCCCAATTATGGAGAATTTTTCACATAAATAGTGTTTGTGGTGGACTGCAGTCTTCTGGGAGTGTATCAAAGTGTTATTATTGTGGAGGGCTGGCCTAAGCCTTAGCTGTGTCACCACACCTCTGCCATGCATACAGATGCAGGCAAAAAAACAACAAAAATTGTGCCCTTTCCCCACTCACTCACTCTCCCTACACACACTTCATGGACCATATGATGCAATCAGCTCGAAGTCAAAGTATTGGTGAGTTTTATGACACTTCATTTTTTATTTTTGGTTAAGTATTAACTGTGATTTGAAGGTTTAAAAACAAACAATTTTCTCAGGAATGCCCAGCTGTAGGAAGGATTCACAGGAATATGTGCCAGATGCGATGGGTTAATACACATTTATTCTGCATCTCAATGCACACCTGGTAACAAAAAAGAATGCAAAACAATAATAATAATCACCATCATCTAATCCTCTGTTGCCCTATGATGAGCATAGAAGCCCAGGGCTAGGCAAGTTGGTCCTGACATTTAACCCCTAAAGACCTATAGCTATCAAACAACAGTTATGGAAAATGTCGCATACAGTCCTATGGCTGTTGATGGTACAGAGGCTAACAAAAACTGGCAGCAGATAACATCGACCCTTTTATAACGTATATGGGACCTGGCCAATGGGAACTAAGAGATCAGTTGGTGGGAGGCATGATCCGGCCACCTCCCCCAGCGTAGGGACCCCCGTCACCAAGCCATCTCTCCACCTCCCTTTGCCCCATTGGATCATGCCCCCTGTGTCCCCTCCCACCCAAACTACCCCTCACACCCTCTCTAGACTGTATTGGCTGTGTGTGGCAGACATATTCCCCCCCATCTCCCCCCCTCTAGACTGTATTGGCTGTGTGTGGCAGACATATTCCCCCCCATCTCCCCCCCTCTAGACTGTATTGGCTGTGTGTGGCAGACATATTCCCCCCCCTCTTCGCCCCTCTTGATGCCCCTCCACACTCCCTCCTCCTCCTCCTTTTTCCCCCCTTACTTCTCAAGGACATCCCACTGTCACCCATAGCATGGAGTGACTTTTATTTTTGATGATCAATTGTGCGATAATTATTAGACATAAGTGAGAAAAATATACATTTTCTGGTGTGTAAAATTAAGCTCTTCAAATCTATAAGGCCAAAATTTACATCATTATCATCATTCATCATCATCCAAACCTTCTTTCCCACCCAAGGGCAGGGTGAGGAGTAGCAATGTCCAGACAGCCCAAATTTGCTCAATCCAATGGGCCAGGCTTCCATTCACTCATCATTCAAGCCCCCGGAATCCTGGCTCCATCGGATACACCAAAAACATTCACCACGTTCCATAACTTCCCATAAACGTATCCGACTGAGTCAATCCAGACGCTGTTACATTAAAAAGGGGTGCCAAAAGCTCCGATCATGCACTTCTTGCAACATTCATCCAGCCAGCTCGATCTCTTATCAGTTCCCTAGCCCCACCGACTTCCAAACCTCTCTTCATCACACACTCATCCATCATATCTCTCCACCTTCTCCTTAGCCTACCTCGCCTCCTCCCTCCTTTCACTCTGATATACCTTTTTCACCACTCTATTGTTATCCATTCTCTCCACATGACCATACCATCTCAGTACACTCTCTTTGATTCTGGTGTCCACCGATTTCCTCACTCCACATCTTTCACAAATCACATTATTTCGTATCCTATCCACCCTCTGTACTCCACATACATTCCTCAGCAGTCCCATCTCCACTTTTGACTTTTCATTTTCATGCCACACCATAGTCTCACATCCATATGTTAAAGTTGGCACTAACACTCCTTCATGTAAGCCTCGTGCAGCTGCAACACTCAAGCCTCTGTTTCTTATCAAGGCCTTCATTGCACCAGCTACTTTTCTTCCTTGTGTCACTCTACTTTACAATTCTTTTGCACATTTTCCTCTCTTTTCTATCACTGTACCCAGGTATTTGAACTCTCTCACCAATTCCAGTCTCTCTCCATTCACTGCAACATCACACTGGGAGTCACCATCTCTCTCAATAATCATCACTTTACTCCTTTCTACAATTACTCTCAAAGCAAAACACTCACAGACATCAACAAAACTCTGCACTAGCCTACCAAGTTCTTGTCCGGTACTTGCAAGCAGTACTGCATCATCAGCATACAACGAATTTGAGATATTCCATCCATCACCATTCATTACCAACGCCATCCTTCTCTCTATTACTTGTGTTTTTCTCTCATCACCCCATCCATAAATATATTGAACAACCATGGGGACATCACACAACCTTGTTGCATGCCCACACCGATCGTGAACCATTCACTTAGATTCCCATTTACCCTTACACATGCTTCGCTACCATTATAAAAACTCTTGACAGCACCTAGCAGCTTACCATCTACACCGTACATGCACAAAACTTTCTACAATCCCTCTCTACCTACTTTGTCGAATGCTTTTCCCAGATCCATGAATGCCGTAAACACCTTATGGTCCTTCTCACAAGCCTTCTCTGCTATCTGTCTCACTGCAAATATTTGATCCACACATGCTCTGCCAGTTCTAAAGCCACCCTGTTCATCATTCACTAGGACTTCTGATATCTCTCTTACTTTCTCTATAACACTTCTTCCATATACCTTCCCTACCACACTCAATAAACTTATGCTAAAATAATTCTTGCACTCACTTCACTCACCTTTACTTTTGTACAGGAATACAATCACAGCCTTTTTCCACTCTGCCGGCACACCTTCACTCATCCATCCCTTCTTACATATCTCCAACAAGCACTTCATTCCACTCTCTCCACTACACTTAAGCATCTCTGTATATACCTCATCAATCCCAGTTGTTTTCCCATTTTTCAGCCACTTCACAGCACTCTTCACCTATGCGAGTGTCACGTCTCCTAGCACTGCATACCTTCTCTGCATACCCCCAAAACCAATCATGTTTACAGCCGCTCTGCTCTCAATTCCCATTCATCAGGCCCTCAAAATATTCTTTCCATCTGGTTCTTACTTCATCTCCATGGGTTAATAATCTACCATCATTCACACCATCACATTTCTTTCCGCTTTCACTTCAACATTTCCACACCTCTTTCCAGAATAACTTCCAATTTTCAGAGTAGTTCACATTCATTTTTCTCCCCAGATCATCATTTACCCCTTTCTTTTTCCTCCTCACTAGTCTCTTTATGTGCTTCTTGCTCTCAATATACTCAGTTATTTCAACTGATTCCCTATCCTGTAACCACTTTAGCCACTTCTTCCTCTTTTCCTCTACCGCACTCTTAACCTCCTCATCCCACCATGCCATACCTTCCTTTTTTGTTGTTACTCTTGCCACACCACACACCACTTTAGCACTCCTAACTAAGCAATCCCTATATGCATTCCACAGGCTGTCCAGATCCATTTCATTCCAGTTCACTGACTGTAACTCCTCCTCTACTTTGGTCCTGTAATCATGTCATTTCTTTGATCCTCAGCATCTCAACTTTCAGTCTTTCTCCCTGACTGCTCCTCTCTCTCCTGATCCACCTCACTCCTTTCAGCTTGATCTTGCATACCACAATTATAAGATCTGACAGACCTCCACATCGTCCTCTCATGGCCCTCGTATCAGCAACCATTCCCATCATCAACCACTCTACAAGCATGTAATTAATCAGCTTCTTTCAACACGATCCCATTTCAACACGATCCCAGTTTCCTCTTTACCCTGTATATTTATGTGCATCTTTGTGTTTGAAATATGAGTTACAAATGCACAACCTCCTCTCCTGACACATATCCTTTAGTCGTTTCTCATTATAATTTCTCCTGGTACTCCATAACAACCCATTATGTCATCCTCAGTGCCTACTCTTTCATTCATATCCCCCATTGTGATCACCCTGTAGCTCCTTGGCATTTCTCCCATTACTGTACTTCATCCAGCTTATCCCAAAATCTGTCTTTATCTCTCTCTCTCTCTCACTCCTGTCCTAACATAGTGCATATGCTACAATCACTGCCACTTTCACCTACTCAAACTTGAACTTGACATACATACACCTCAAGATAACACATTTGTAGTCTCTCATTCCACTCTGCCACACCTCATTCATCAACAAAGCAACTCCTTCCTTGCATCCTCCTCTCCCATTCATACCCAATCTTACTTTGGTGCAATTTTCGTTTTTCTCTCTCTATACTCGAGGGGTGGCCATTTTTATTTTTTACATTCTTTGACGGTCGATATTGCGGTAACCATTAGTCATATGAGAGTGAAATATACATTTTCAGGTGTGTAAAATCAAGCTCCTGAAACTGGTAAGAAAAAAATTTACCCTGGTGAAAGTTTAAAAATCAGATCCTTTATGAGGTTCTGGGGATGGGGGAGGGGAGATTTGTGGTCTGAAGAGGGTTAAGATGAGAGTGACCAGCCTCACCCATCCCTGTGTGGCATTACGTGACCAATAAACCCCAATGCCCCTTGGATATAAATCTGCACAGGTTCAATCCAATTGGAGCACCTTAAATACCCATTAAACCACCAGGTGCCATGATTTGCTTTTATGGTTACCAACCAGGGTAGTTTGTTACTCAGTGTAGTTTGTTACTCAGTGTAAACTCACCCATAGACAGGAGGAGGAGGAAAGAATGAAGGAAAGTAAGACAGAAGAGGAAGGAAAGAAGGAAGGAAGAGAGGAAAGGGCAGTCACCCAAGAACAGCACTACATAATAATAATAATAATAATAATAATAATAATAATAATAATAATAAAAATAACAATCATCATCATCATCATCATCATCATCCGGACCTCCTTTCCCACCCAAGGGCAGGGAGAGGAGTAGCAAAGCCAAGACAGCCCAGGTCTGCCCAATCCAATGGGCCATGTTTCCATTCACACATCATTCAAGCCCCCGGAATCTTGGCTCTATCTGATACGCCAAAAAAGTCACCACATTCTGTAACTTCACACAGAATAATAATAATAATATAATAATGATAGCCAATACCCTCTTCAGGCATAAAATGATCCACAGGTATACATGGCGAGTGATGAGAAGGGTGGGTGGTGAACTGAATGAAAGGAAGGCAATGATTGATTGTGTGTGTGTGGATGAAAGGATGCGAAGATGTGTAATGGATGCAAGAGCTTATAGAGGTTGAGGAAGTGGACTTTCTGACCACTACTTGGTGGTGGCCAGAATTAGGATTCAAGTAAGATGGAGGAATAAAAGAAGGGAAAGACGAGAGGAAGGAGTAGTTGCAAGGAGAGTGGAAAGGTTACACGAGGATGAGAAAAAGGCAGAGTATAAGAGAGAAGTGGAGGAACGATTGGGCAAATATGAATTGGAGCAGATGGGAGACGTGGAAGGTGTGTGTAGATATTTACAGAAGAAATATGTGCAGCATGTGATGTGTGTGGAAGGAAGAGAAGACGGAGAGGGGTGCAAGGAACAGCGTGGTGGACTGAAGAGGTGAGACAGGCTGTGGCACAAAAGAAGAAAGCATACAATGAATGGATGAGAAATAGGGGCATGGAAGAAGTTGAGAGGCGGAAGAGAGAGTTATATGTAGAAAGAAAGAGAGAGGTGAAAAGATTAGTAAGAGAGAGTAAGAAGAGAGTAGATGAGGAATTTGGAAGGAATTTGAGTGTAAAGTGGAGGGACTGTAAGAAAATGTTCTGGAAAGAGGTGAAAAGAGTAAGACAGGGTGGAAGTGAAGTTAGCAGGGGAGTGAAAGATAAAAATGGTAGATTACTAGTGAAGAAGGGAGAAAAAGTGAGCAGATGGAGAGAACACTTTAAGGAATTGTTGAACATAAAGGATGGAAGTAATGCGAGTATAAGTGACTGGGGAATGGCCGAGAGAAGGAGGGAGGTGAGAAGACAGGAAGAAATCAGTAGGATAGAAGTTGTGGAAGCAATGAAGAAAGTTAAATCGGGGAAAGCCCCAGGAATTAATTGAGTGTGTGGTGAAATGCTGTAGCATGGGGGAGAGATAGTAGCAGAATGAATGTGGAAGATGTGCAGATTGGCCTGGGAGGAAGGTAGAGTCCCGGAGGATTGGAAGTCAGGTATAATTATTCCCTTGTAAAAAGGAAAAGGGGAAAAAGAAGTGTGTGGTAATCATAGGGGCGTTTGTCTTCTTAGTATAATAGGAAAAGTGTATGGTAGGATACTTATTGACAGAGTTAGAGAAAGAACAGAGAAATTAGTTGGAGAAGAACAGGGAGGCTTTAGGAAGGGAAGAGGTTGTGCAGATCAGATATTCATTCTTAGATCTTTAGTGGAAAAGTTTCTAGAGATGGGAAAGAAGCTGTATGCGGCTTTCATGGATTTGGAGAAAGCATGTGACAGGGTGGATAGACAAGGATTGTGGAAAGTGTTAAGAATATATGGAGTAGATGGGAAGTTGTTGAATGCTGTGAAGAGTATGTACGATGGTGCGAAGGCTGCAGTGCGTGTGGATGGTGAACTAAGTGAATTTTTCTCTTTGAAAGTTGGGTTGAAACAAGGATGTGTCATGTCTCCATGGTTGTTCAATCTGCACATGGATGGGGTAACAAAAGAGGTACAAGGTAGGGTTGTGGATGTTGGAGTGGCCCTGGTGAGAGAGGATAGTGTTTGGAAACTCCCTGTACTGTTGTTTGCAGATGATACTGTGCTGTTGAGTGAAGACGAAGGGGAGCTGCAAGGCTTAGTGGATGAGTTTGGGAGAGTGTGTAAGAAACGGAATCTAAAGGTGAATGTAGGGAAGAGGAAAGTGATGGTCTTTGAGAGAGGTGAAGTCAGTGAATGTACAGCGAGGTTGGATGGTGAGGAATTGAAAAATGTGAGTACGTTTAAGTACTTGGGTAGTGTGATGAGTAAGGATGGAGGTTTGGAGGGTGAAGTGCTTGAAAGGGTACAGCAGGGAAGAAAGGTTGTTGGTTCTTTGAAAGCAGTGATAAGAAACAGGGAAGTGAGCATGGAAGTGAAAAAGTTACTACATGACAGTATTGTGATACCAACTCTAACGTATGGAAGTGAAGCTTGGACATTGTTGGAACGACACAAGTCAAGAGTGAGAGCAGTGGAAATGAGTTATTTCAGAGGAGCCTGTGGAGTCACATGGAGAGACAGGCTGACGAATGAGGATATAAAGGAGCGTTGTGGATGTGGATGTGGATGTGGATGTGATAGGAAGCGTTATGAGGAACACACCGAGGTAGTTTGGCCATGTGGAGAGGATGGAGGGTGAAAGACTGACGAAGAGAATGTATGTGAGTGAGGTGGAGGGGGGAAGAGGGAGGGGGAGGCCGAGGATGAGATGGAGGGATGGGGTGGAGAGGTATATGAGAGAGGGGGGTGTGAGTTGGGAGCAGGGCAGTGAAATGGCGGGGGACAGGGCGACTTGGAGGCGATTTGTTTGTGGCCACCCCAAACAGGATTAAGGCGTCTGGCAATAGATAGATAGATAATATAATAATAATAATAATAATAATAATGATGATAATAATCCATCCATCCATCCATCATCCAATCCTATGTCGCCCCCTGAGAAGCGTACGAACAGGGGCTAGGCAAGTTGGTCCTGACATTTAAGATAAGCGTGACCAGCCTCATTCATCCCTCAGTGGCATTACATGAGCAATAAACCCCAACCACCCCTTGGATATAAACCTACACAGGCTCAATCTGATTGCAGCACTTTAATTACCCACTACCCACCAGGCACCATAATTTGGTAATATGGTTATCACCCAGCATAGTAAATGGTTTCCTGGTGTACTGGAAGCCGTTTGGCTTGTCGCTCAGTGTAGAATTACCCATAGGCAGAAGGAGGAGGAAAGAGCGAAGGAAGGAAAGACAGAAGAGGGAATGTAAAGTCACCCATAGGCAGAAGAAAGAGGAAAGAGTGAAGGAAAGAAAGACAGAAGAGGACGAATGGAAGACAGGAAAGGGCAACATGCAAAGCAGCATAGTAAATGGTTTCCTGGTGTACAGGAAGCCGTTTGGCTTGTCACTCAGTGTAGAATTACCCATAGGCAGAAGGAGGAGGAAAGAACGAAGGAAGGAAAGACAGAAGAGGGAATGTAAAGTCACGCGTAGGCAGAAGAAAGAGGAAAGAGTGAAGGAAAGAAAGACAGAAGAGGACGAATGGAAGACAGGAAAGGGCAGACACGCAAAGCAGCATTACATCTAGTGAGTGGATGATGAGTGCCCCCACCTACCACTATTATGTAATAATAATAATAATAATAATAATAACAATAATGACAATAATAAATGGTACCCTATTATGTCAACTTAATGAATATATGACTTGTGGTGACTGGTGGGGTTTTACTTACATTTCTTGCTGAATATAGTCAACTCTCTTGGCAACATTTTGTCGAGCATCCTCAAGATCCTGCCTGATAAGCGCTGGCCCAATCAGCTTGTATACCACATTGCCTTCATCAATCAGCTCCAGTTCCTGATAAAACAAGGGAGATTAAATTTCCCTAAGGTAATCATTTTCAATAGACCTACTCTAGAAAGGACTAAATGCTGGTTTAGCCTACCATATACAGTACAGCTTATATTCTATAGTATTACAAATGAGAACTGGTAATTTACAAACACAGTAATAGCAAACAGCTGCAGACCTACTGATCCACTCAAGGTTATTTGTTACAAGGTATCCTCTCCTTTCACGGATCCACCTGGTGAACAAGCCTACATCTTTTCTATCCTTAATGACCTAGAGCAGCTTGTACAGCACCCTACCCGTATCCCTGATCGCCTTGGAGAGAGCTCCAACATACTTGACCTCTTCCTCACAACTAATCCTTCTGCTTACTCTGTTAATCTTTTCTCTCCGTTGGGCTCCTCCGATCACAACCTTATTACCTTAACCTGTCCTATCACTCCGGTACGGCCTGTGGACCCTCCAGGGAAACGTCGTCTGTGGCATTTTGGAGCCGCGGACTGGGAGGCCCTCAGGCAGTACTTCTTTGATTTTCCCTGGAATGATTATTGCTTCCATGGCTGTGAGCCATCTGAGTGTGCCTTGCGCATTACGGAGGTTATTCTCTCGGGCATGGAAGCATACATTCCTTTCTTATATCCTTTGACTAACGCAAGAAAGCCTTGGTTTAATCACGCTTGTTCTAATGCTGTCCGCAACAAGGAGAAGGCCTACAAGAGGTACCGGAGCCAACCCACCCCTGAATCACATCATCTTTACGTTTCTGCCCGGAATCGTGCTAAGTCTGTTCTTCGCTCTACTAAAAATAATTTCATCCATACTAAATGCTCTCAACTCTCCAACTCGAATTCTTCCCGCTCCTTCTGGCACCTTGCCAAAAATCTTTCTAACAACTTTACCTCATCATCCTTCCCTCCTCTTTTCTACTCTGATGGTTCTGTAGCTATTCCTTCTACTGATAAAGCAGATCTCTTCGCACAGACTTTCTCCTCCAATTCCACCATAGACGATTCCGGTGCTGTTCCTCCATCACTTCCCCCCTCTGACTTCCTCATGGCTGACATTAAAATTTCTTCAGTTGATGTATTTTTTGCCATCACTGGCCTCAGTACTAACAAGGCATATGGGCCTGATGGGGTCCCTCTTGTTGTTCTCAAGAACTGTGCTTCTGTGCTTACACCCTGCCTAGGCAAACTCTTTCGCCTTTGTCTGTCAACTTGTACCTTTCCTTCTTGCTGGAAGTTTGCTCTCATTCAGCCAGTCCCAAAGAAGGGTGACCACTCCCAACCCTCCAACTATCATCCAATTGCTTTAACGTCCTGTATTTCAAAAGTTTTCGAGTCAATTCTTAATAGAAAAATTTTAAGGCATCTTTCCTATCACAACCTTCTTTCCGATCGTCAGTATGGGTTCCGTCAGGGACGCTCCACTGGCGATCTTCTCACCTACCTTTCAGACTCCTGGTCATCCTCCTTTCGGGACTTTAGCGAAAGCTTTGCCGTTGCACTTGACATCTCAAAGGCCTTCGATCGAGTCTGGCATAAATCTTTAGTTTCCAAACTGCCCTCCTACGGTTTCTATCCTTCTATCTGTGCCTTCATCGCTAGCTTCCTTTCTGGTCGTTCTATAGCCGCTGTTGTAGACGGCCATCGTTCTTCTCCTAGATCTATCAACAGTGGTGTTCCTCAGGGCTTTGTCCTATCACCAATTCTCTTCCTTTTATTCATCAATGATCTTCTAAGCTGTACATCTAACCCTATCCACTCATACGCTGATGACTCCACCCTTCACCTTTCCATTTGGTTCCCGCAACGCCCATCTCAACAGTTACTTCAACAAACAAGGGATGAGGCTATGGCACACCTAATGTCTGACTTGGCTCGTATCTCTGACTGGGGTAAATATAATATGGTTGTCTTTAATGCATCTAAGACTCAGTTCTTACACCTATCAACCCGTCAAAATCTTCCACAGGTATACCCACTAATGTTTAATAATATTCAGCTTAATCCTGCATCATCCTTGAACATGCTTGGGGTTTCATTTACTCGGGACTTATCTTGGAAAGATCATATTACATCTCTTGTAAAATCTGCTTCCAAGAGATTGGGTGTGCTAAGCCAACTCCACTCTTTCTTTACCCCTGCACAATTGTTGACTCTATACAGGGGTTTTATCCGCCCCTGTGTGGAGTACAACTCTCATGTGTGGGGAGGCTCCCCACATACAGCTCTTCTCAATAGGGTGGAGTCAAAGGCTTTTCGTCTCATTAACTCTCCTCCTCTTACTGACTCCCTTCAACCTCTGTCTCTTCGCCGCACTGTTGCATCTTTATCTCTTTTCTATCGCTACTTTAATGGTCACTGTTCCTCTAAACTGTCTGCTTGCATTCCTCCACCTCTACAACGGTTGCATAGCACCCGTCTGGCAGTAAACTCTCATCCCTTTTCTGTCCAACTCTCTAATGCAAGAGTTAACCATTACTCCCAGTCTTTCATTTATGCAACAGGTCAGCTCTGGAACTGTCTCCCTCTGTCTGTATTTCCTGCTGCCTATGATCTCCAGTCTTTCAAACGCAGTGTGTCCAGGCATCTCAAAATGATCGGATCTTGAATTTGGCTCTCTATTGTATTTTGTTTTTCTCTTGGAGGGAACTGTTACTGCGGGCTCATGGCCTTTGGTCCCTTCTTCCTCGCATTAAAAAAAAAAAAAAATCTGTGGATCTTATGACATGGGTAGCAAAGGAGGACCACACTCCCTATCCACTAATCTCTCAAAGCTGCAAGACTACCATGTAACATAGAAAAACTCATGAAATTTCATATTCTATACAATCTTAACCTGAAAAGGAAAGTGTAACAGCAAGTTAACATTAGGATACATAACACTGTACTGGTATTTACTGTACCACATATACAGTACAGTTTGCTTGCACAGTGTGTGAGTGCATGGGTGGTCCAAGACCTCACGCACTGTGATTTCGGGTACTGTGAATACATAATCTTATGGGAAAAATAACATATGGGCAGGACCCCTCAAACCTTGATATTTTTTTAAGCTTAGAGATATAATACTGGGAAAATCTAATGACATATACTACAGATGCAGCTAAAATATCAAAAATATGGTCAGTCATCTTAAAAACAGTAAACAATAAGCCTGAAAGGCTTAAATAGCAGGGGCTCCAAGGCTTGGCAACACACTTAGAGTGCCCCTGCCTTCCCAGCCGCACCACACTTGTTTAACGGTTGCCAGTGTTGTATTATTCCAGGCTTTGACAAAGAAATTTACGGCCTATCAAATATTATATTTCTTCCACAATGCAGCAACAGTCATTATGGTGGGGGCTGAAGGCATGCCAGCTGAAGTAGATGATGTCAGGTGGGGCTGTGTAGCTGGAGGAGGAAGTGGCTGGTGAGTAAGGTGGGGCTGTGGTGGTGGAGGGGGAAGTGGCTGGTGAGTAAGGTGGGGCTGTGTAGTTGGAGGGGGAAGTGGCTGGTGAGTAAGGTGGGGCTGTGGTGGTGGAGTGGATGGCGGCGGGCGAGTCAGGGGAGGTGGTGAGGGGAGGCTCCTCCATCTCCTCCTCATTACTGCACACATTTTCGACAAATTCCTTCATCTTTTCTTGTCTGTCTGTTTCATTCCTCATCTTGATATGCACAAATCTGCAGTATAACCACTTGGCATTCACAAAAAAAACGTTATTCAAGTGAATCCAAATATTATTATAGAAACAGGGTACAGTCATTACTCATCATACGATGAACCGGCATATGATAATTCGCTACAACGATAACAAAAAAGTTAGGCCTACACCCCAAAATCCGATTTACAATGAATTTCCCGCTACAACGGTATTCCCATCGGAAAATTTTGAGGCACACACGAGGCGACCATCACTCGTCTCAGGCATGATGGCAGCCCTGGTGTGCAATGCATTGTTTTGGTTCAGTTGCGCAGTCCTGCCACCCCTTCAAAGCCGTCTTTTCCACTCTTTCACATGTGCCCCCCTGCTATAGTTGCCTCTCAGCCAAGCATCGTACTACAGTATACATTGTGTAGCACCAGGCCAACGTTACGCAAGTGTGATTATTGTGTTGTTGCAAAGATTTACTGTACGTAACGCTGCCTGCATTGGTGTGATAGTGTTTGTTTTGGTGAATTACTGTACTGTGGATTTGTGTAAAAAGAAACCATTTACAACGCTGGGTGGTAGCCATATATCCAAACCATACGTGCTCCCTACGTGTCAGCAAGTGGTTTGGTGGAGGGTTAGTGATCCTCCCCGTAACACAAATAACTCAAAGTCAAGTGGCCACCCTTTATGGGATTATGGCATCTGGCAATAGATAGATAGATAGAGAACTTGCAAAATTATGTTTGGCATGGCTGGTAAAGAAGGGACTTGTGGGAAGGGACATGGACCAACACAGGAAGTGACTAAGGTGGGTTGTCATTTTTGTTTCAGTCCTGGGTAGGTGACTTTGGGGAGTTATAATGTATTTCAATCTCCTAATTTACGATAAACTCGTTATACGTTAAGGTATAACCTGACGTAACCCCATCGTATAACGAGTAGTGACTGTATCTATTCTAACTTACCCTTATTGCCAAAAACGTTATTGAAGAGAAATTACTGTAGACTCCTCTTGGGCACCTTCCCCACGAGCCTCTAAGCCACGATAGGTGCATTGCGCGGGGAGGGGAGTTGCGTAATTGGAAATAGTGGTTCTGGGCCACTCCTTGCCTCTGTCTCACGTACTGGGGACTAAACTCGCGCATTCAAAGTTTTATGGTTATGACTTTTGGTCACTCGTGTATTATGCGATTTGAGCACTGTGATCACACGTACTGTGCAAGCGAACTGTACTCACAAATTAATCGCAATATTAAGGCAAATCTTTTAAGCAAAAACCACTTAGGCAAAAGTAATAATGTACTTTAAAAAGGCTGAAATACAAAGATGATGAAATTTGAAACCAATGGTACTACTCTGCTTTCTTTGATTTTCAGCATACAGTAAACCCTGAATATATTAAACATTTCTACAATAAATTTCAGAAATACTGAAGTCACTGAGCCCACTGAACAATCTTTTTGTCGAACACAGGTTGGTTTATCAATGCAACTATGTGACTGGTTGGGCTGCAGGTTGCCAGGCAGATGACAAAAGCCACTAAGCCGCAGTCTCACTCTGGCCACCACCCTGTAAATTTCACTGCCAACAGTACTCTACCACTAACCAAATCATTTCCTTCTGAGCTGTAGTTTATACTGTATTTTTAACCATTGCTGGGCTGATTCTTTGTCAGGTAGTTTACCTCCCCTAAGTCACTGCATTATAACCAATGTAAGTTGTACAGTGCTGTATATATTCATAAGTCTTGCAGCTTGACCCGTGTAGACCTTCATAGTGCCTAACAGGTGGTCAGCAGTGTGGCAAGGATCAATCATCATTTAATCAGTGTGCTACAATATCAAGCTACACAGTGTAAACCATTAGAATACTGAATACTGAACACTTCTCATTCCATCAGTTATCCACAAAAATAAGGATGGCATAAATAAAACCTGGTTACATTATAAATCCTCCCTGTCAACCATTCATAATACTGAATTATCAGATATATCATCACCCCCTCCCCTAAACATTCTGATTTTTTAAATCATACATCCATTTATCTCCAAACCCTCATATTAATGTAATGTACATGGCTGACTGCTAAATTATGTTACACGTAATATTACACGTTATAAAGCTAGATACCCTGAAGATTTTATCATGTCATGAAGACAAATCCTATTTGCAGTTAAAAAAAAAGGCAAAGGCATGGTTAATATTGCACTACTGTCAAGGATCCAACCTATCAGTAGACTGTGTAATATATACATGGATAATACAGTAGGCCTGGCTGTAATGCAGCTATCTCATCAACAAAAGGAGCAGCATTATGGAAAACCCTGTTATGGAGGACACAGATGCTATGGGACTTGTAGTCAACACCCTCCCCTGAGATGACCCCAATGACTCACCCCACCAAGCCTACCCTAGCCACCTCAAACTGACCATAAATATACCAAGGAATGCTATGCACATTTAAAAACATACAGCTTAGTACAGTGAGACCTCACTTTAATCCATTCCGTGCCAGAGCCTTTATCAGCTTTTTGGCCCCCAGTGCTAAGAATTTGGGAGGCCGTGTGACCCAAAGTACCGGCCATTTTCTCCCCCCCCCCCATGAATAAACCCGAAAAGTGGTCAAAATAAGCCTAATGATAGTAAAAGTGCTCACTTTGGCTGTTTTTTGCCCAAAAACAAGTGTTTTAGTCTAGCATGCCTAGATTTGCATCAGATGGCTACTTTCACATACTGCCAGCAGCTGATGCGGATAGAAGGTCCAATTTGCCGTGGAGTTGGTGGATGCATGTAGTAGTTGTAGTATGAAAACAAAACCTTGTATATGTAATGCAGCCACAGTCAAAACTATGATGATGGGAGTTCGGGGTTCCGTAATAATTTTACGTATTTTCACTTTTTTTTTCTATTATACTGGTATAAGGCACTGTAAACACAAGCATAAGGCACAATAAACACTCTTGCTGCACAAACTCACATCAGTTATGATAAATCACATGTTGCTTGCGTTATTTTCTTTACATTACTTTAATTTTCTTATTTACTTCTATTTGCTAACATTTACTTATACCGGTATTACAGTACTTTCAATGTATACACTATTTACAAATCACTACCAGTTAGTTCATCACATGGAAGTTCTCCAACCTTGACTGGAAGTCAGGAGTAAACACAGTATCTTTGGCTGCATGGCAAGACTCAGATTTAAATCAGATGGCTACTTTCAGATAATGTCAGCAGCTGATGTAGAGTAGATAGACATATAGTCCATTTTGGTAAGGAGTGGGTGGATGTATGGAGTACTTGTAGCATGGGAAAGCAACCTGGTATATGTAATGCAGCCACAGTCGAAACTATGATGATGGGAAGTTGGGGTTCCGTGCTTATTACAGTATATGTATTTTCACTTTTTTTTATTTACAATGGCAATGTAACATTACCAATAAATACCGTATAAAATAAAGTGAAAATACGTAAAATTAGCACAGAACCCCAACTTTCGATCATCACAGTTTCGACTGTGGTTGCATTACATATACCAGGATGCTTTTCCATGCTACAAGTACTTTCCTCTTCCTTCTGCCTATGGGTGACTTTACACTCCCTCTTCTGTCTTTCTTTTCTTCACTCTTTCCTCTTCCTTCTGTCAATCCATGGGTGACTACACTGAGTGACACGTCGAATGGTTTCATGTACACCAGGAAACCATTTACTATGTTGGATGGTAACCATATAACCAAATTATGGCACCTGGTGGTTTAGCGGGTAAGTAAGGCGATCCAGTCGGATTGAGCCTGTGTAGGTTTATTTCCATGGGATGGTTGGGGTTTATTGCTCACATAATGCCACTCACGGATGAGTGAGGCTGGTCACTCTTATCATGGACCAACTTGCCTAGCCCTAGGCTCCTATGCTCCTCATGAGGCAGCATAGGATTGGATGATGGATGGATTATATTGGTCTAAGGAAGTGATTTTCCACCAATGTGCCTACGTGCTTTGGCACATTAGTGTGCCACGAAGCATCCGTAGGTGTGCCACGGGAATTTCAATAACATTTGGATAGCATTTTTAAAAATAGCATTTGGAAACATTTTGACATTACTGGTACTTTTATGGAGTGCACCAAACTCCTTGTTTTTCAATGACGCAATAAATAAATAAATGTTTTGCTCATTAAAAGCCCAAAGGGCAGTTTTAAATCCTCTCGTGAATTCCATAGTGTAGAACCACCGCTCTCCATTGCCAGCCATAAGATGCAGTAATGGGGTAAGGCTTTTTATCTTTACTCAAGTTTGTACATATGAATACAGTCTATACCTGAAAGTTTCATTTTCTTTTTTTTTTTTTAATAGAATGGCATTTTTTTCAATGACCTTGTTTCAATGTGTAGTAATAATATGCACAAAATTTCCAAATTCTTTGGAAAACCATGATCAACATTATACTTCTGGCAATAAAATGAATGAATTATAAGTTTTCTTTTTTTAAATTATGAACACATTCTTATCATTCACTTTCTTTTAAATGATCAAATCTATCCTTAAATACTGATGGTGTGCCTCGACCATTTTAGTGCCTGGCTCACTGTGCCATGAGATGAAGAAGGCTGAAAATCACTGGTATAAGGCATGGGAGGGGAGAAGGGGTGTCTGTCATCCCATTTTCTGTCACACTAAGGGCAGACTCAAATAATTTTGCGCAAATGCGAGGAAAACGGACTTAACAATTTAGAACACTACGAGCTGGTCAGTATATTTACGGATGCAGAAATATTGACACTATTGGTTTGTCCATATAGCCAATATATGGACACAGCAAGGAATGGGTTAATGGACTTGCTTATACTGAACTTTGGATTTAACAGTCCCCTTAACCCTGCTGGACAACCTTCTTTTAAACACCGAACCAAAATCATATACAGCAGAGCACACCCTCATTTTACAATGGGGTACATTTGAAAAAATCCATTGCATAACGATTTAGTGTATACTGAGTCACTTACAACAGCTTCAAAGGGGATACATTTTTGGCCAAGGGTCATCCACCCAAGAAAGTACAAAAACAAGTTTCCAACTCACTTGAACTGGTTGTTTTTTTCACTTCACAGCACTTCATTTGCTGCCTGAACTCCAACACCGTAATACTGTTCCATCACTGACACTAATAAATCCGAGAGTGATGAGTGCAAATGCTAACTTGAAACAAACAAATGACACTAGACTTGCATGAGGGTAACCATATAAGCAAAAACAGAAATCGTACATCGACCAGCGAGGCTTCACAGAGGATCATAATCACTGTATGTGAAAATTCTATCATATACAGTATTGAAAAATAGTCCTGACTTTTTTTGTTGTTATAACTTGCCTTCAGTAAGGTGAGGCAATAAAGTTTTTCTCGGTATGTGTCTCTGTGTATGTGTATGTATGTTGCCAAAATATCTTGAAAAGTTGTGGATGAATTTTCAATAAACCAATCAGGAAATAGCAACTATGTGGATGTGTAGAAGTCTATTATTTTTGGTGAGGATTTAATCAATGACAACTAAAAGCCAGCCACCATTCATTTTTTAATATGGACTGGCTTTTTGTGAAACACAGTGACTGAATTCCATAATATTTTTTTTTTTACATTTTCTTCAAATTTGGTTTTTAGGTAGCTAGCTCTTACCTTAACCAATATTTTGTCAGGTGATTAGCAATCCACTCCCAAATGCTTTAGTTTCATTCTATTAGTGATGCACTGCATACTGGTTCATTGCATAAAGAGTCTACCCTATAGGCAGCACATCCGGCAACCTACTGGGCAAATCTGTTATATACCAAACTCAGGCCACGTATTTCCTCTTATGATTATCTATTGAAATGAGGGCCAACATTAGTTCTGTACTGCTTAATGATCTATATCAGGGAACACAGGCCAAACCTGTACAATACTGGTATGCAGGGAACCTACCAGACAATTTTTCATATACAGTACAGTAAATAAATCGAATGTCCAGTAGAGCAGGACCCTATTGGACATCTTATGAAACAAACCATTGGATACACTGTCCACCTTTTCCCCCAATTGGGCCATTGTAATATGGTCTCACTGTATTGTAATTAACCTGAAGTGCAGAGCCAGACCACACCATCAGCTAGACCACACCATCATCCAGATCATATATCACCCAGACCTTCACACCGGCATTCAAACAACACCATCACCTACACTACACTACTACCTGCATCACACAATTACCCATACCACATGAGCAAGGCTCAGAGAAGTCAAGTGCTCCATATGGGATATACATCTGTATACAGCGGTGGCAGTTGATCTACCAATGTTGTGGTAACGTTCAGAAACTGTCCAACAGCCTACTTTGGCATGGGCAGTCAGGATGCCTATCATGGGAAATCACATTAGGTGTGAGCCTACTGCATTAGTAAGCTGGATACTGGGCTAGTTCAACTGAGGACATGGAGAAAATATGTATAATATAACCACAGATGGGATGACAAAAGTATGGTCTGCAGAGAATATTTGGGTGGCCTGCAATGCATTGCATATTTACTGCCTTTTAATCATATATTCAAGCATGGATCAGATTACCAGCCAAAAAATGAGGGTGATGTACAGAAAGTGAGGCCTATCTATTCGAGTGACAGAATGATAATGGTGAAAGGGACCAGTTACAAAATTTTTAAACAGCGTCAATCTTCCTTTCCATACTGACATACACATGACAATTTGAAATGCAACAATAATTTTGCTGAATATGCTGACAGTGCAGCTTTCTTAGCTTTGAAGAAAATGTCAGGATTAAAATGTATATATATATATATATATATATATATATATATACTGCTTCTTTAGCACTATTTTATCGATATTTTTACCATAAGTGCTCTCACAAACGGGCTTCAATTATGCCTCCCCTTCATATTTTCTCCCAAAATACTCGGGCAGCTGGGAGTACCCATGAATTCACACTCTCTCCCCCACAGTGCAGAACCTCTGCTTATCAAAATTCATTTATCCCCAGAACTACTACTCTCTGGAATTCACTTCCTGGGAGTTGCTTTCCACGTACATTAATCCTCTCGATTTTAAATCCAACTGTTATAAGTATTTTATGAATGAAGGATGCCTTTAGGCACATGGACTTATTTTTTTTCCTTTGTTTTTCCTTCCTCCAATCATTATAAAAAAAAATATATATATATATATATATATATGAGGCGTCTAGAGCCAAAGGGGCATCCCCACCAATATACTAGTTTTGAGTTAGGTAGGGGAGACAACAGGCTTAACCCCCTTCTCAGTGACAGCACTGGTTGCCATACAAGATTTGGCCTTCTGGACAGTGGTAGAGAGGCTCAAAGTCACGTGGGTTTGTCCATGCTGCCGGGCGAACAAATCAGAGCAGGCAGGCAACTAAGCCACACAGCTCAAACCAATCAGCATTCTCACTCTCTGCCACTCCCCAAGAGCAGCCAATCAGCAAGCATGTGGCCTGCCCGGTGTGCCGGTGAGGTTTCCCTCCCGTGTTCACTGAGGTGTATAATTATTACGTATTGGATTTTTACCCCATTTATCGTGGATTATTGGTGACAAGATGAGCTGTTGTTATTGGGGTTGAAGGGGGGATGACAAGATGAGTTCATCACATAGTTACAGTGAGGAGGTGGTGCCTATAACCTCTCGTAACTGTCGGAAGTGTGTGGAGAAGTGGAAAAAGGTAGAAAGGAAGAGGAAAAGAGAGTGGTGAGGGGAGACAGCGGGAGGGGGCGTGGCACCGAGGAGGCAGAGTTGGATGTCGTTCTCCTAGATGATGACCCCACCATTTAACCCCCCACTACCCCTTCTCAATTTACTTAAGCACTACACTACTTTTTTTTTTTTTAGTGTTATTATTTCAATCTATAATGGCAGAGGAAAAATAATAACTGCATTGATTTCAGTTTTAGTTGTAAAACGCGTGAAATTACAGTAATAATTATTCGTTTATTAATATTAAGTGAACTGGAATCTTCAGTTAATAAAGTTTTGTACATTAATACATTCGTTGATGTTTTTTCTGCTATGTTTTTAAATCCCTACAATATGTTATTATGCCCACTTATAAATTGGGGGTTTGGTTTACTGCCTATTTTGTGGTTACGGTTATTATTGTTTTGTTTTTTTGGCTTTACATGTAGAGCATAGGTGCTGATGATCATTTTGATGTATAAAAGGTTTGTTTATTGCCTTCTGGCTATGACGTTGCCATAAACACAACTTTAAAGCGTCATAACTCAAAAGTACATTTTGGTGCCGATGCCCCTTTGGTTCTAGACGCCTCATATATATATATATATATATATATATATATATATATATATATATACACTGTGGGCTCGCACAGTGCACGTCACTGCAGTGCGCAATTCGCCTTGGGCACGAGTGGCCAAAAATCATAACCAAAAACCCTTTAATGTGCGAGTTTACCACACAGAACACGAGGCAGAGGCAAGGAGTGTCGTCATGTTGATGCGCCAGACAGAGTTAAGTTGAGCAGCCTAGCGTGATGGAAGGCAGGACTGAGCTGTGTATGTCAAACATTAGCAAGATCCTTGCTGCCATGGATAAGCTCAAGGAAGAGGTGAAGGAACAGGAAGTGAGCAACCTAAGAACGGAGGAACTTCTAGTTGGTATCGACAAACTCTTTCGTTTCTACACAGACAGGCACAGGGAAGAAATAAACAGGAGAAGACAGACGCTCATAACAAACTACACACAGCGGGCTCAAGTTGGTGAAATAGCGGAACCATCGACATCGTCTGCTCCTGTTCCTGTTGAGGATGAAGAGGATGCAATGTCAGAAGTGTCAGCATTGAACTTTGAAGGGTTTATGGCCGAAGTGAGTGACTTTGATGCTCCTGGGGAAGATGATCAAGAGGAGTCTGCGGAGGGAAGTGTTGGTGCGGTAGGGAGTGTGGCGCCGTAAGTGTTGCCGCGCCTCGGAACCCCTGTTATTTAAGGTCATCAGGCCTGTTGTCTACTGTTGTTGAGGTGACTACCCATATTTTTGTTATTGTAGCTATAGCTTTAGTACAATGTCTGAAACATATAACCTTTATTATGTCTCTAAGGGCCAAAAAATGTCCAGGTATGAGGGGGTACCGCCCATATGTAATTATTCCCATAAGATTATGTATTCCTAGTACGCGAATTCCCAATGCGCGAGCTCATGCACCGCTCAATCTCTCGCACACTGTGCGAGCCCACTGTGTGTGTGTGTATATATATATATATATATATATATTATGTGGTATGTTCATTAGCTGAATTTTCTCTATCATGAATATGCAATGTGATTATGTTTAAAAAAATATTTATTCATTTGCACAAATTTCTCTATCATGAATATGCAATGTGATAATGTTCTTGAAGTTGTCGACCATTAAATCTGCAAAATTATTTTTGGCCTGGAAAACAATGCGGAACAAGAAGAGCCCCCAAGATTCTGATGTGGCCTTAATACCAATGGATTTATATACAATCCATGCAATACATTAACAACACAGAATAGCAATGCAAAAAGTATCAACAGCTATTGATATATCATCTGTGATGAAGACAATGGCATTCCATATTTTCACTAGTTACCATACTCTCAATTTTAATTAAGCAAAAGTCTACAACACCATACATACTGTAAATCATATGTGAGTCCATGCAAAACTTCTTAACCCTCATCTCACCTCCTTCACCACTTTGTTTTCATTAAGCTGGCCATCAAGCTGTGACCTCAAACTTGTAGTCTTCGCGAGATCTAGGAGAGAAAGAAAATTTACAATTAGCTTTTGATGTGTGTGTGTGTGTGTGTGTGTGTGTGTGTGTGTGTGTGTGTGTGTGTGTGTGTCTGTGTGTGTGTGTGTGTCTGTGTCTGTGTCTGTGTGTGTGTGTGTGTGCATGCATGCGTGCAAGCACAAGCATGTGGGTAACAATTTTGTCCTTTTCTTGAACTGGTAATAATGCTTGTACAGTACAGTGGAGTCTCCCAATATACAAGTACTGTACAGTATATGGTCGACAAATTGCACCAGATATTGGAAATTTCACATATCGTATTAGAAACCATCAAATCAATGGAAACAAATATATATGGTCAACACCTTACCCTATCTTTGTCATTTACAGTAATTCCCATTACTGACTGTCACTTAAGAAAGACTTTTGCTCAAAGAAATACAGTATAACAACTGTAAATGTACTGTAGTGTGCCAGGTAGCACTCCATTTGTATAACTGAGGGATTAGCAACCTTACTGCGCCTGTCCATTTGCTGGTCTCCATAAGTCTTGACAGTTCGTAAAATCTGCTCCTCATTCTTGAGAATGTTCCTCACTGTCGATTCACCCCAGCCAATTTCAAGTCCAAAATATGAGTTCATTTTACCTTGCTTATTTAACTGTATAACCTTCATTTTCAGCTCCAAGTGATCCTCTTACTCTTGGAATGAAGCAGTGGGGCAACAATGTAAAAGGTTAGCAAGAGCGGGCCTTGTACAATGCTAAAAACACAATTTGCGAGCATGGCATGGCCAGACACAGACTGAAAGTCTTGAGACTTGACATGAGAGACACTGTGAGGGAGGGAATGGGCAAGAAATTGATCAGCCATCTAGTGGGAGCTTCAGATACTACCACTTTGAGCAGGAACACTCTTTTTCCTTGCTTTCAGATGATAGATTCACGTTTTTGAATCACATTTCACATGCTAAAAAATTTGTTTTCCTGAGTCACGTTCGCATCATTATTACATGTTTCGCATATTGGGAGACCCCACTGTACTGGACTTTATATTCCATACTGAATCCTAAAAATGTTTTATGTAAAACACTGTGCCGTATTTTAATATGGTCACCAGCCTTCACATGCTAAACAAGGGAAATTTTGATAATCATAAGACTTATCTGGCTTCTCATTTGGTGTGTAGTAAGCTGCTAACTGAGTGATGTAAGGCACAGACTGCAGTGATCTAGACATGTAATAGGAGAGAATGTAAACCTGGAGTTATCTAGAAATGTGATTTTACAGGAGAGAACACTGCGTTTAAGCACACCTAGGATGAAGTCCTTCGAAGTGATTGCATGATTATAAGGTTGAATATACTTTATATGCTGCCATTTGCCAGATGCTGTGTACCGTACCACTGAAAACTGTCACTGGGTAAACAAGGCTGCTGCAAGCTGTCAGAAAAATGCATGGAGCATGTAATAATCAGTCTTGGGAATAAATGAGTTACCAATTTTAAAGTGGATTTTGTAGCTAAAAGGGTTGGGATGCACACACACAACTGAATAATACTGAAACAAGCATGAGAGCTATTTAAAGACAATGTATGGATGCAAATGCAACTTTTTAGACTCCTATAATCAGTAACTCATGTGGGATGAAAATCTATCTATCTATCTATCCATAGCCCGACGCCCTAATCCCGCAAAGGGTGGCCGCAGACAAAACGCCTCCAAGTCGCTCCGTCACCCACCATTTGACTACCCTCCCCCCAACTCACCCCCCCCTCCCTCATATACCTCTCAACTCTATCCCTCCACCTCATCCTCGTTCTACCCCTCCCTCTCCCCCCCTCCACCTCACCTACATACACCCTCTTAGTCAGTCTTTCATTCTCCATTCTCTCCACATGTCCAAAATACCTCAATGTATTTCTCCTAATCTTCTCAACCACATCCACATCTACCCCACAACGTTCCTCCACTTCTTCATTCGTCAACCTGTCCCTCCACGTCACCCCACATGCTCCTCTCAAGTACGAGTAACTCATTTCCACTGCTCTCACTCTTGACTTGTTCCCCTCTTGCAAGGTCCACACCTCGCTTCCATACGTCAGGGTAGGGATCACAATACTATCATGCAGTGACTTCTTAACTTCCATACTCACCTCCCTATTTCTCATCACTGCTTTCAGTGTACCAACAACCTTCCTTCCCTGCTGTACCCTTTCACGCACTTCATCCCCCAAAGTTCCATCCTTACTCATCACACTACCCAAGTACTTGAATGCACTCACATTCTCCATATCCTCACCATCCAACCTCACTGCACACTCTGTGACTTCATTCCTCTCAAACACCATAACTTTACTTTTGTTTACATTAACTTTCAGATTCCTCCTCCTACACACTGTCCCAAATTCATTCACCAAACCTTGCAACTCCCAATCATCTTCACTCAACAATACTGTATCATCAGCAAACAGCAGCACTGGAAGCTTCCAAATCTCACCCTCATTCATTAGGGCCAGCCCCACATCCACTGCCCTACCTTGCACCTCCTTTACAACCCCATCCATGTATATATTAAACAGCCATGCAGACATCACACAACCCTGTTTCAGTCCCACAATGAGATCAAAGAACTCACTCAGCTCACCATCCACTTGCACCATAGCCCTAGCCCCCTCGTACATACTCTTCACAGCACTCAACAATTTCCCCTCCACTCCATATATTCTTAATACTGTACCTTCCACATACCTTGCCTATCTATTCTGTCATAAGCTTTCTCCAAATCCATGAACGCAGCATACACTTTCCTTCCCTTCTCTAGATACTTCTCCACTAAACATCTTAGAACAAATATCTGATCTACACACCCTTTTCCCTTCCTAAATCCCCCTTGTTCTTCTCCAACTAGCTTCTCTGTCATATGCCTAACCCTATCAATGAGCATTCTACCATATATTTTACCAGTCACACTAAGAAGGCAAATACCCCTATGGATACCACATACTTCTCTCTCCCCTTTTCCTTTGTATAAAGGAATAATTATACCTGAGTTCCAGTCCTCTGGAACCCTTCCCTCTTCCCAAGCCAATCTACACAACTTCCATATCCACTCCACAACAATCTCATCCCCATACCTGAGCATTTCATCACGCACTCCATCAATTCCTGGGGCCTCATATAAACAATTTGATTGTTTATATGAGCATATTGGTCCACTGTAACCAGTTTCTTAAAACAAATCTTTATAGACATCACACAGGTGACATCCATTAAAATATGATAAAGGTTAACAAAGTTACACTTGGCAATTAAATTACAACAGTCCATACTCCGTAAAATCTAAGATATACATATTGGTAATATGAAGTACAATAATGGGATCCCCTATTTAAGAACATTTATCTATCTATTGCCAGATGCCTTAATCCTGTAAGGAGTGGCTACAAACAAATCACCTCATGCCACCCAGTCCCCTGCCATTTCACTGCCCTGCTCCCAGATCACACACCTCTCTATCATATACAGTACCTCTCCACTCCATCCCTTCATCTCATCCTCAGCATTCCCCTCCCTCTGTCCCCCTCCGCCTCACTCACATACACTCTCCTCATTAGTCTCTCACTCTCCATCCTCTCCACATGGCCAAATCACCTTAATGTTCTGGTATTTCTCCTAATGCTTTCTATCACATCCACAGCCACACCACAATGCTCCTTCACTTCCTTAGGCTACTTGTCAGTCCGTCTCTCCATGTAACTCCACATGCTCCTCTCAAATAACTCATTTCCACTGCTCTCATTCTTGACTTGTGTCCTTCCAACTAGGTCCAAGGTTCACTTCCATAAGTCAGAGTTTGTATCACAATACTGTACTGTCATGCAGCGACTTTTTGTTTCCATGCTCACTTTTCTGTTCTTTATCACTGCTCTCCAAGAACCAGCAACCCTTCCTCCTTGTTGTACCCCTTCAAGCACTTCGCCCTCTCAACTTCCATCCTTACTCATCACACTACTCAAGTACTTACAAATCCACTCACATTTTCCACTGCCTCATTATCCAACTTCACTTTACATCCAGTGACATCATTTTTCTCGAAGACCATAACTTTACTCTTCCATAGGCCTACATTTATCTTTAGATTCCATTTATTATATACTCCTCCAAACTCATTCACCATGCCTTGCAGTTCCCCTTCATCTTCACTTAACAATACAGCATTATCTGCAAACAACAGTACAGGGAGTTTCCAAACATTGCCCTCTCTCATTAAAGCTGCTCCAACATCCACTGCCCTATCTTGTATCTCTTTTATAACTCCATCCATGTACAGATTGAATGACCATGGAGACACAACACATCCCTGTTTCAATCTAACATTCAAATAGAAAAATTCACTCAGTTCACTATCCACAAGCACTGTAGCCCTAAATATTCATCACAGCATTCAGCAACTTCCCATTTATTCCATTTATTCTCAATATTTTCCACACTCCTTGTCTATCCACCCTGTCATATGCTTTCTCCAAATCCATGAAGGCCGCATACAACTTCTCAGGAAACTTTTCCACTAAAAACCTAAGAATGAATATCTGATCTACTCAACCTCTTCCCTTCCTAAAACCTCCCTGTTCTTCACCAACTAATTCCTCTGTTAGGCTATTCCCCTAACTATGTCAGTAAGTATCCTACCATACTCTTTTCCTATTAAACTAAGAAGATAATTGCCCCTATGATTACCACACACTTCTTTTTTCCCTTTTCCTTTGTACAGGGGAATATTTATACCAGACTTCCAATCCTCTGGGACTCTTCTTTCTAGGCCAATTTGCACATCTTCCATATCCCTTCTACTACTATCTCTCCCCACATTTCAGCATTTCACCACACACACCATCAAATCCTGGCGTTTTCCCCATTTTGACTTTCTTCATTGCTTCCACTACTTCAGTCCAACTGATTTCTTCCTCTCTTTTCACCTCCCTCCTTATCCCAGCCATTCCCCAGCTATGTGTACTCACATCACTTTCATTCTCTGTTTAACAGTTCCTTAAAGTGTTGTCTCCATCTGCTCACTTTTTCTCCCTTCTCCACTAGCAATCTATATACTGTACCATTCTTATCTTTCGCTTTTTTTTAATCTTTCTTTCATTAAAAAAATAAAAAATAAAAAAAAATAAAAAAAGGATAATTTTTTACCAAATGGGCAAAGCAATTTCACCTATAACAAACTCATTAGCTCAAGTAATTTTGGTTGCTACATATGCAACACAATTTACCGTACTGTTGAATTGTGACTGCAAGAAGTGACAGGAAAAAAACAAAATACAGTACTACATACCTATTTTCGGATATGTACAAAACCAGCCAGGTTGCCCATGGCAGTGTTTATCAACGATCTCTCCAACTGGCCCTGTTGTTTACCAACCACTGCTCCGACTAGATGCGTCTGCGTGTCCCATGTCAAAGCTATGGGAAACTTAATGATTTAACCTAATCAAACCTAACCTAACGCATCTGACTGCCGGTTTTCGAATTAAAAAATGCATGTTAAGGAACGTTAAATATGGCCAGCTACTGGCAGACTTGGGCGAAAAATTTAAACATTCTAAACCTACACTTATAGCTTCCAGAGGTAAGTTACTAAAAATGTCCAGAACCTTTGGTAATCTGAGAATAACAAGTAACCTGTGAAAGACTCATTTCAACAGAACATATGGAAAAGCTGTACCCATTGGGTAAAAAAAAAAAAAAAAAAAAAAAAAAAAAACACTACAGTATATACATTTATAAATAACAAAGGATGGATGCTGTCAACACTTCATTCCAATGGGGTGCTTCTGAAAAGCCTAGCATTTCGGTAGATGTCACCACCATTGGGACAAACATATTCCCCGCGCTGTTTAAACAGCATATTTTTCCTCATTAAATATCTACGCAGTTGTGTGAAACTGTGAGTCATAGTAAAGTCATATACTGTAATATAAATAATACAAATAGAACACGTATATATGACGTAGCGTGTATTGTTTGATGAGAAATAGGGAGGTGAGTATGGAAGTTAAGAAGTCACTGCATGATAGTACTGTATTGTGATCCCTACCCTGACGTATGGAAGCGAGGCGTGGACCTTGCAAGAGGGGAACAAGTCAAGAGTGAGAGCAGTGGAAATGAGTTACTTGAGAGGAGCATGTGGAGTGATGTGGAGGGACAGGTTGACGAATGAAGAAGTGAAGGAACGTTGTGGAGTGGATGTGGATGTGGTTGAGAAGATTAGGAGAAATACACTGAGGTGGTTTGGACATGTGAAGAGAATGGAGAATGCAAGACTGACTAAGAGGGTGTATGTAGGTGAGGTGGAGGGAGGGAGAGGGAGGGGTAGAACGAGGATGAGGTGGAGGGACGGAGTTGAGAGGTATATGAGGGAGGGGGGGGTGAGTTGGGGGGAGGGTAGTCAAATGGTGGGTGACAGAGCGACTTGGAGGCGTTTTGTCTGCGGCCACCCTTTGCGGGATTAGGGCATCGGGCTATAGATAGATAGAATAGATAGTGTATTGTTTATATTTATCATAAACGGAAATTAAAATATCATTGATGGCGTACAATAGCAACCCGCCATTTCAATAGTCCTATATTATTTAATTTATGCTACATTTATCGCAAGTTAGGTTCTTAATACTTAGTTTGTTTAGACTGCAAATTACTCCTAGTGGGTATCTTGACTCATTCAGTCTCTATGTGCGCGGAAATTTAATGTTGAGTAAATACTGGGACTCATCATCTTGCTCACTCCCTTCACGTATGCTCACCACAAGTGTTACAAGTCACTCCGGCCCCCCACCCTAGTCACTCCGGTCCCCCACCCTAGTCACTCCGGCCTTCCACCCTAGTCACTCCAGCCCCCCACCCTAGTCAGCTTTTATAATGGTCATTATTCTTGCTGCTAGTTGAGCGAATCTGACTCTCGGTTTCGAAGCAGCATAATTTATGTTGTCTATAGCTATGGTTTGAGACACCATTCGTTCCCGTTCAGCTGAAGGTTCTGGTTTGAATGAATGTGAACGATAGTTTCTTCAGAGCAATACTGTATATAAAATCTTATTTTTATCATGGCTGCATACCCGTGCGTTGTGTGCAACAGTGAAGTCAGGCCACGCCAGCAGGCATTACAGTGTGATGCCTGGCTCCGGTGTCAGCACCGTACTTGCGGTGATAGCGGCATAAGTCACGGGGACTACCGCCGCATGAACCGTGGGGAGCTTGCTGACCTGCAGTGGTATTGCAATGATTGTCCCCATCCACAATGCACAGGTACAGTCATGTACCGCTGGGCGGTTAGCAACATGAGCTAACCACACAGCATTTGCTTCTGCTCCCCCCTCACTCTGGACCCACTGCTGGATTTGCAGATGTGTAATTGTTTGAACATTTTTGCAAGAAATAAAAATTTTAAGTTACAAAGAATGTGTAATTGTTTTCAGGATGGGAGGCCGGAGTGACTAGGGTGGGGGGCCAGAGTGACTGGGGGCTGGAGTGACTTGGGGCCGGAGTGACTTGTAATCACCACAAGACCCATGTTGCCACGGTTTGAGAAGGCTGTAGTGTTACCCCCTCAGACCCTCCAAAGCAATTACAGCACTTTACTTTATCTAACCTAACCAGACCACAAGTAGTCGAAACTGTATTATTTTAAACATTAGTCCTCGTGCATTTGCTTTGAAAAAAAATCTCTTGTGGAAAAACTTAAACACTGGACTGTCTTGTGCGCATGCATGAAGGGAGTGAGCAAGATGCTGAGTCCCAGTATTTAAACATTAAATTTCTGCCCACACAGAGACTGAATGAGTCGAGATACCCACTAGGCGTAATTTGCAGTCTGAACAAACTATGTATTAAGAATCTAACTTGCACTAAATGTAGCAGAAATTAAATAATATAGGACCACTGAAATGGCGGGTTGCCATCATATTTTTCATTCACTCACTGCCAGACGCCATGTATCCCAAACGGGGTGGCCAAGGGCTTAGAGTTAATTGTTTTACATGGAGGGGCACTAATCCTCCACCAACCCCACTTGACACGTAGGGAGAACGTTATGCCAACAGCATCTGGTGTTCCCAGGCGGTCACCCACCCAAGTACTAACCAGACCCAACGTTGCTTAATGCCATCAATTTTATTTTAATTTCCGTTTATGATAATATAAACAATACACGCTATGTTCTGTATACGTGTTCTAATTGTATTATTTATATTACAGTATACAGTATGACATTACTATGATTCAAAGTTTCACACAACAGTGTAGATATTTAACGAAGAAATATATTGTTTAAAAGGCGCGGGGAATGTGCTTGTCCCAATGGTGGTGATATCTACCGAAATACTAGCTTTGAAAGCACCCCATTGCAAATTTGGAAATACTGAGTCACTGTTGTCACATTTTTCTTAATATTTTGAGGTGGTCCCATAATGAAGCATTCTGCAAAGATATTTATGAGACAAAAATCCTGAAGGCAAGAAAAACTCGTCACATGCACCAGTAGGCAAGCAGTTAACCGGCAGGCATGCAACAATAACCACGCAACACGTTCACGGACATGAAACACCTGAACATTACTAACTCCATTCACACAAGAAACAAAAAGTTCCACGAGGAAAATACTACCAACTGGCTCAACATTAACAAAAACTTATTTAATTTACACTGAATCATATTTCACTTCCTGTTACAGCATAAGGGCGTAAATAAATCGGGGGACGACCACTGTGACGAGGGTGTGTCGCTCAAATTTGATCATTGAAAACTTTATATTCAGTAAATTGAGTACTTCAACGGTCTGGAGCTTACCATGACGATTTATGCTGCAAAGCTTAGAAGGCTCACCTTTTTGTAACTTTTTATACCCTTCAACTTCCTCTTCCAATTTCTTTTGCAGCACCTCGGGACCCATGTTGACAGAGAGTGGTAATGTGTGTAATGTTTTTATTTCCTGATTACAAACTTACTACTGGTATTGTTTACAGCTATGCAGCATTAAAAATAAATATTTTTGTTTGGATATTTTCATATTTACGAATTCTAAGTTTATGATATTTAGAACATTAAAATAATTTTGGGTAAAAACCTTACCAGAGTGTTTTACATGTATACCTTGCGTTACAGTATTTTTCTTAGTATTAATATGTAAGTTTTGTGTAAAAAAAAAACTTACAGAAACTCTATAATATCTTGGAGAGAATACCGCGATAGCACAGCACTTGCACCATCTCCAGCCTTTTATCTTCGGTACAGCTTCGTACGGTTATGTATATTTCTCATTTTTCACATTAAACATTGGAAAAACGGTCGACAAGATAAGGTTCTTTTTTTCACAGATTTTTTGTCTACACGAACTACAGAACTTGCTGGACTGAGCCTTGAGGTTTCTCTCCGGTTTTACTAGTTTTTTCATGCAGTAGAAAACCAGAAAAACCACTTGGTAACATTCTGAACGGCTGTTGTTGACATCCATACCAGGTATTTCACGCATCATTTTGTAAGAAGCATCAACTCTGTTCAGCCTAAAGGCGGTAAGTTTGTGACAGTACGCCAGTATTTGGTAGGTAAATACACTGTTTCAGCACTTTAATTCTAGCAGTGTTTGTATTGTAAGGTACCGGTCCTTTTCCCTAACCACTACTTTTCAGTAATTTGGCAGTTTGGGATCAGGAATCAGTTTGAGGTGCTGAAAGGTCTAGATCTATCTATCTATCTATTGCCAGAACGCCATAATCTCATAAGGGGTGACCATAAAGAAATTGCCTCCATGTCGCCCTGTCCCCTGACATTTCACTCCCCTTCTCCCAGCTCACAACCCCCCACATATACGGTAATTTTTCGTATTTACACCCAACTCCCAAAGAAGCTTACCAGTAAAATTATATTTTTCTGAAGGATTTTAGTGTTTTTCAGGTGAATCTGATAATCATTTCTGTTGGAAATCACTTTTTTTTTTGCGGTCCCTACACCCCCAAGAATAATGGGGGACCTGTGGGAAAGTGGGGTTTTGGGTGAGGGAAACACGCAAAAACGAGTGATTTCTGACTGAAACTGGCATTAAATTCAAACAAAAAACACTAAAATCCTTCAGAAAAATATAATTTTAAGCTTCTTTGAGAGTTCGTGTTTCCTAAGTGGGGGGCTTTGCCCCCCAGACCCCCCAGCCCTGGCCGTGCTTCCTAACTGGGGGGCTTCACCTCCCAGACCCCCGCTGACATTAACCAAACCTCATCTAACCTAACCTAACCGGGTGTAAATACGAAATAATGCCTTTACGTACCAGTTCACAGTTCCTCATCTTCATCTGGAGAGTCGTCTGTAGTTGTAATGGTAACTGGTGACGGGTGTCGTGCGTGGTCTCCCAAAGGCGGGTAAAGTTGTCCTGCTTGAACGAAGAAGTGGTGAAGCAACTCCTAACGTGGGTAAGCCTGGATGAAAAGGTACCTAGCGATGTACTGGTACAAGAACCTCACCCTGATACCTGGTCTCTTGACCCACTCTTCCAGATCATGCCACAAACGCTCGATGTTCTGTGTACAAATGTTCAGATTGTGTGGCGCAACAAAGTTTTCAATGTAATTAATCATGAAATGCTGATAACCAAGGTTCTTTAATCCCCAGTAAGCACCCCATGTGTCACAAATAATTATACTGCCAGGTAGAATATACTGCCATATGAGAGGAGTAATGTTCCCATGTCTCTTCTCCCCTACTGGTCCATAAAGTGGCACGACAAACCGTTTCTTTGATAACCGTTCCACGCAACTGAACAACCAAATTTGCGACAGTTGTCTTCCCCAGGGAGGAGCTAGTTGGAGAAGAACAAGGGGGATTTAGGAAGGGAAAAGGGTGTGTAGATCAGATATTTGTTCTAAGATGTTTAGTGGAGAAGTATCTAGAGAAGGGAAAGAAAGTGTATGCTGCCTTCATGGACTTGGAGAAAGCTTATGACTGAATAGATAGGCAAGGTATGTGGAAGGTATTAAGAATATTTGGAGTGGATGGGAAATTGTTGAATACTGTGAAGAGTATGTATGAAGGAGCTAGGGCTACAGTGCAAGTGGATGGTGAGCTGAGTGAATTTTTTTATCTCAGTGTGGGACTGAAACAGGGTTGTGTGATGTCTGCATGGCTGTTTAATATATACATGGATGGAGTTGTAAAGGAGGTGCAGGGTAGGGCAGTGGATGTGGGGGTGGCTCTAATGGGTCTGGTTAGTATTTGGATGGGTGACTGCCTGGGAACACCAGATGCTGTTGGCATAACGTTCTCCCTACGTGTCAAGTGGGGTTGGTGGAGGATTAGTCCCCCTCCCTGTAAAACAATTAACTCTAAGCCCTTGGCCACCCCGTTTGGGATACATGGCGTCTGGCAATGAATGAATGAAATTTGGAAGATTCTGGTGTTGCTGTTTGCTGATGATACAGTATTGTTGAGTGAAGATGATTGGGAGTTGCAAGGTTTGGTGAATGAATTTGGGACAGTGTGTAGGAGGAGGAAGCTGAAAGTTAATGTAAACAAAAGTAAAGTTATGGTGTTTGAGAGGAATGAAGTCACAGAATGTACAGTGAGGTTGGATGGTGAGGATATGGAGAGTGTGAGTGCATTCAAGTACTTGGGTAGTGTGATGAGTAAGGATGGAACTCTGGGGAATGAAGTGCATGAAAGGGTACAGCAGGGAAGGCAGGTTGTTGGTTCACTGAAAGCAGTGATGAGAAATAGGGAGGTGAGTATGGTAGTTAAGAAGTCACTGGTTGATAGTATTGTGATCCCTACCTTGATGAATGGAAGCGAGGCGTGGACCTTGCAAGAGGGGAACAAGTCAAGAGTGAGAGCAGTGGAAATGAGTTACTTGAGAGGAGTGTGTGGAGTGACATAGAGGGACAGGTTGACGAATGAAGCAGTCAAGGGACGTTGTGGGGTGGATGTGGATGTGGTTGAGAAGATTAGGAGAAATACACTGAGGTGGTTTGGATATGTGGAGAGAATGGAGAATGAAAGACTAAGAGGGTATATGTAGGTGAGGGGGAGGGAGGGAGAGGGAGGGGTAGACTGAGGATGAGGTGGAGGGATGGAGTTGAGAAGTATGTGAGGGAGGGGGGGGTGAGTTGGGGGGAGAGTAGTCAAATGGTGGGTGTCAGAGCAACTTGGAGGCGTTTTGTCTGCGACCACCCTTTGCGGGATTATGGCGTCGGGCTATAGAAAGATAGATAGTCTTCCCCGGCCATATTTCCTCTGCACTACAAGGGTTCCGTTGATCTCAACGATCACATTCTCACTACCAATCGCCTGCTGGTTTGAAAACCAATTGTCCGTTACTTCACTGCAAAAAGACCGCCAGTCCACTGATATTCCTCGAGAAAGACTCAAGCACTTAATTACTGTTGCAAGATCCCAGTGCTTGCTGAGAAAGTGGCTTCACACTTGCGGTGTTTTTTGGTGTTTCTCAGAACATGTGTATGGCGATACCGCCACACTTTCTGGTCCTAACAAAAAATGAGACTTATGCCATGAGTTGGGCACTTTGGTGCTGTTGATGGTAAAATACCGTGCGATCACACAAAGGCTACAGCTTTATCTTCTTGCTGGTAGAACTGTGAAATAGCACTGAAGTAATTAATTTTGCAGCCTTCACAGTTCATGGCTGGAGACGAACTGACTTTCAGATCCTGCGGACCCTAGCATAGGGCGTTTGAAATCCTACTTTGTGATTGGCTGAATCATGTACGACGCGTGTGCATTATCCACCCACACACATAACATGCACAAACGAATACACACAACTGTCCGACCACGGCATGGGAAAGATAGCTCTCTCTCACTGAAAATAATATAAATTGCATAACTCATCAACAGTTGCTTTAAGATGGAAGTGCCATAGAAGAAAAAAGGCTTAGAATTGCATAAAGTATAAGGTGAGTTAGCCCATTTTCTTGTCAGTGAGTTGGGTGTAAATATGAAATAATACTTTACTGCATATACCTCTCCACTCCATCCCTCCATCTCATCCTTGACCTCCCCTTCCCTCTTCCCCGCTCCACCTCACACACATACACTCTCCTCGTGAGTCTCTTACTCTCCGCATGGCCAAACCAAGTTGGAAAATATTTCCTTTCTTGCCATTTCCTATTTTTGGTGGTATTCTCTTCCAGAATGATAGTTTTTTAGTTCATTTGAATGTTTTGAGGGCTCATTTGTTGTGCAGATGAATAATAACCATGATATGACTATGACAATCTTAGTTACCTTCTAAGCCTGCGGGAGCTCTGGATTGCCACCTAACCTATCGTAACAAAAGTAACCTAACCTAATCTAAGAAAAGTAACCTAACATAACTAAAATAACCTAACTTACCTAGATGGTCATTTTTGGCTCATCCAACAAACTAAGCTATCTCAGCCTAAGCTGACCTAACCCAAGATCATAGAAATTAAAAATACTGTATTTATAAAAAATAGAAATATTAATTTGCATACGAAAAAATACATACAGTACAGGCATACACTATATGATGGCACAAGTCCACTGGGTATGTTAAGATTGCCCACTGAAGAAACGGCAATGAAGGAAATAAATACCACCAAGTCAGTGTGTCTCCTAATGCTTTCTCTCACATCCACAACCACACCACAATGTTCCTTCACATCAGTCTGTCTCTCCACATAACTCCACATGCTCCTCTCCGATAACGCATTTACACTGCTCTCATTCTTGACTCGTGTCCTTCCAACAAGGGCCAAGCTTCACCTCCATATGTTAGAGTTGGTATCACAATACTATTGTGCAGTAACTTTTTTACTTCCATGCTCACTTCCCTGTTTCTTATCACTGCTTTCAGAGACCCAGCAACCTTTCTTCCTTGTTGTACCCCTTCAAGCACTTCACTCTCCACACTTCCATCCTTACCTGAGTGGCAGTTGAGCGCAGATGTACTGGTTTGAGCTCTAATATTCATAGATTTTGTCATAATTTTCAATAATGTAGTTTATTCCATTCTGGGGCGTACATGTGTGAAAAGTCAAAGAACCCTTTAATATTAAAATATTGGTCAGAGTATTCAAAGTTTATGTGTAAAGAACATAATAAGTGGTCAGGATCATTCAAGACCTGGATGAACAAACAACATGGCACAGTTGGAGGGAATGTTAGAAGTAAATACAGGATGTATTACAAATGTGAGACCTGTAAAGGTAATGTTGTGAATAAGGATGAGGCTTTATGGTATTATTGCGACATTACCCGAGAAGATGTGGCAAAGGAGGTCTGTGAGGTTTTGAGGAAGCATGAGACTGATACCGGTACCATTCATTGGTGTTGTAATAAGTGCAGTGGCATACTGTAGCTGGTAAGATGTTATCTCATGTGAAATCTCTCTCCAAGAGGCAGGATGAGGTTGAAGCTAGGATGTTATCTTTTGAAGAAAAACCAGAGAGTAATTATGAAAAAGTTATGGATGAAATCAATGAGGTAAAGGCCAAAGTATATAATGGAGAGGAATCAGATGTTAAGTTTGAGAAACTGGTCAAAGAACTGAATGAAGTGAAAGCAAGTGTTTAGTGAGGACAAGTCTGATCTGGAGAGCTACAGCGATGTGTTACAAGAGGAAGTACAGGTCTCCCTCATTTTACGACGTTTCATTTTAAGATATTTAGTATTTACTGTTGTTCTTCTTTAGTACCAATCGTTCGTTTTACTATTGAGCTCCCTCGCATTTACAATTGGTAATATGGAGAAATCCCGTGCCGACAGGCAGATCACCTGAGAGTTGCGTGCCATACCTGCTCCGTGCACACAGTTTCCCGCGCTTTCACCAACCAAGCGTCACCGCCCCACCTCACCCACGCGCTCGTTCAGCTTACAACTTCCGTGCGTCTGTGTGCGTCAGTGCCCAGGATATTACTGTTTTTCCTGTTCGTCATACTGTACCGTATTTCATGTCATTGTTTATGCTATTTCATGTCTTTATGTTTGCAAATGTACATTCATATGTGATTCAGATGCTCTACAATACATATAACATCATTATTACTGCATATTAGATCATTTGTATGGGTGTTTGGTTTCTTATATACGAGTTCAGGAATGCATCCCTATTTTTCCCATTAAACCTTAATTTCGCTATATGATACTGTATTTCGGTATATGATTGCCATTCTAGGAACGCATACCGATCATAAAGTGAGGGAGACTGGTAAGAAAAATTCAGTCAGATAAGCAATAAACAAACAGACAAATCAAGTGAATGAATGAGGGTGAGATTTGGAAGATTCCGGTGTTGCTGTTTGCTGATGATACAGTATTGTTGAGTGAAGATGAATGGGAGTTGCAAGGTTTGATGAATGAATTTGGGACAGTGTGTAGGAGGAGGAAGCTGAAAGTTAATATAAACAAAAGTAAAGTTATGGTGTTTGAGAGGAATGAAGTCACAGAGTGTGCAGTGAGGTTGGATGGTGAGGATATGGAGAGTGTGAGTGCATTCAAGTACTTGGGTAGTGTGATGAGTAAGGATGGAACTTTGGGGGATGAAGTGCGTGAAAGGGTACAGCAGGGAAGGAAGCTTGTTGGTTCACTGAAAGCAGTGATGAGAAATAGGGAGGTGAGTATGGAAGTTAAGAAGTCACTGCATGATAATATTGTGATCCCTACCCTGACGTATGGAAGTGAGGCGTGGACCTTGCAAGAGGGGAACAAGGCAAGAGTGAGAGCAGTGGAAATGAGTTACTTGAGAGGAGCATGTGGAGTGACATGGAGGGACAGGTTGATGAATGAAGAAGTGAAGGAACATTGTGGGGTGGATGTGGATGTGATAGAGAAGATTAGGAGAAATACACTGAGGTGGTTTGGACATGTGAAGAGAATGGAGAATGAAAGACTGACAAAGAGGGTGTATGTAGGTGAGGTGGAGGGAGGGGTAGACCGAGGATGAGGTGGAGGGATGGAGTTGAGAGGTATATGAGGGAGGGTGGGGGGGTGAATTGAGGGGAGGGTAGTCAGATGGTGGGTGACAGAGCGACTTGGAGACGTTTTGTCTGTGGCCACCCTTTGTGGGATTAGGGCGCCGGGCTATAGATAGATAGATAGACAAACCAAGTGAAAACAATACCCGTCCTCGAGCCTTTCCTGGGTGGGGATGGGTAATAAGCAATACTGGAGCCATTGAGAGCAACATAGTAAGGAAGACTGCAACCCAAATACAGAGTAGGATTAACAGAAAGAGTAACCTCATCCTTTATGGAGTGCCAGAGTAGGTAAAAAAGAATCTTAATCTAGGCCTGTGATCTCAGAAAATAAAACAGGATACAATGGTTTTCCATGAGTTGTGTGATGAAATTGGAGTGGAGTCCCATGAAAATGACATAATTGAGATAAAAAGAATTGGGAAATACAATAGAGAATCAGACACACAGGTTAATGTACAGGTACTGTGCAATCAAACATAAAGCCCAGAGGTAGGCCAATATTGATTACTCTAAGGGAAGGAAGAATAAAGGACAGGGTGCTGAGAAATGTTTATAGGGTAAAAGGTACACAAAGTGAAGTGCTTTGAAAGGTCATTATCTCCCAAAACATGAATAAGGAAGAATGACTAAGACAAAAAATTATGATAACAAACAAGAAAATCTATCTGTCTATCTATAGCCCTATATCCTAATCCCGCAAAGGGTGGCCACAGACAAAACACCTCCAAGTGGCTCTGTCACCCACCATTTGACTGCCCTCCCCCCAACTCACTCCCCCCTCCCTCATATACCTCTCAACTCTATCCCTCCTCCTCATCCTTGGTCTCCCCTTCCCTCTCCCTCCCTCCACTTCACCAACATACAACCTCAGTCAGTCTTTCATTCTCCATTCTCTCCACATGTCCAAACCACCTTAGTATATTTCTCCTAATTTTCTCAGTCACATCCACCCTACAACATTTTTTCACTTCTTCATTTATCCATGTCACTTTACATGCTCCTCTCAGATAACCCATTTCCACTGTTCTCACCCTTGACTTGTTCCCTTTTAGCAAGGTCCATGCCTTGGTTCCATACGTCAGGGTGGGGATCACAATACTATCATGCATTGACTTCTTAACTTCCATACTCACCTCCCTATTTCTCATCACTGCTTTCATTGAACCAACAACCTGCCTTCCCTGTTGTACACTTTCAAGCACTTCATCTCCAAAACTTCCATCCTTACTCATCACACTACCCAAGTACTTGAATTCATTCACATTCTCCATATCCTCACCATCCAACCTCACTGTGCATTCTGTGACTTCATTCCTCTCAAACACTATAACCTTTACTCTTGTTTACATTAACTTTCAGATTCCTCCTCTTCACATTGTCCCAAATTCATTCACCAAACCTTGTAACCCCCATTCATCTTCACTCAGCAATACTGTATCATCAGCGAACAGCAACACCATAATCTTCCACACCTAACCCTCATTCATTAGAGCCACCCCCACATTCACTGCCCTACCTTGCACCTCCTTTACAACGCCATCCATGAACAGCCGTGGAGATATCACACATCCCTGTTTCAATCCCATATTAGATCAAATAACTCATTCAGCCCACCATCCACTCGCACCGCAGCCCTAGCTCCCTCGTACATACAGTACTCTTCACAGCACTCAGCAATTTCCCATCCACTCCATATATTCTTAATACCTTCCACATACCATGCCTATCTGCCCTGTCATATGTTTTCTCCAAATCCATGAAGGCAGCATACACTTTCTTTCCCTTCTCTAGATACTTCTCCACTAAACATCTTAGAACAAATATCTGATCTACACACCCTTTTCCCTTCCTAAATCCCCCTTATTCTTCTCGAACTAGCCCCTCTGTTATATGCCTACCCCCGTCAGTGGGTATTTACCTTATATTTTTCCAATCACACTAAGAAGCCAAATACCCCTATGGTTACCACATACTTCTCCCCTTTTCTTTCGTAGCTACAGTATAAAGGAACAGTTATACCTGACTCCCAGTCCTCAGGAACCCTTCCCTCTTCCCAAGCCAATCTACAGAACTTCCATATCCACTCCACAGCAATCTCACCCCCATACTTCAACATTTCACCACACACTTCATCACTTCCTGGGGCCTTTCCCATCTTGATCTTCATCGTTGCTTCAGCTACTTTCGTTCTACTGATCTCTTCCTTCCTCCTCTCATCTCTTCTTCTCCCAGCCATTCCCCAACCACTTATACTTGCACTGCTCTCACTCACTACATTCAGCAAATCCTGAAAATGCTCCTTCCATCTCATTTTCTCTCTCCTCCATCAACAATTTATTATTCCCAACTTTCACTCCCTGTCATACTTTCTGTACCTCCTTCCAAAACCATTTCTTACTCTCCGTCCATTTCACATTCAGATTCCTCCCAAACTCGTTGAGTACACCGCTTCCTGTCCGATTAGTGAAGTTAAGCAATGTTGGGTCTGGTTAGTACTTGGATGGGTGACCGCCTGGGAACACCAGATGCCGTTGGCATAATGTTCTCCCTACATGTCAAGTGGGATTGGTGGAGGATTAGTGCCCCTCCCTGTAAAACAATTTACTCTAAGCCCTTGGCCACCCCGTTTGGGATACATGGCGTCTGGCAATGAATGAATGAAAATCAGAGTGAAATTGAATCAGGAAACTTTTATGTGGTAAGGGGGGAACCATGGGACAGACATCTGGTGTGGGTGTGAAGGAAGCAGAGGAAAGCTGGAGAAGAGGAAAATGAGATGAGGGCAAAGATCAGAGGGAGAATTGCTGGAGAGGAGGAGTCCGGGACGAGGTCAAAGATCACAGGGATTGGAGAAGAAGAGGAGACTGAGTTGGGGACAAGGATCAGAGGAAGAACTTAGGTGAACCTGAAACCCCAGAAACTATTGTAAATAAGTTTTTTTATAATGTTTAGTAACATAGATGTTTTTTCACCTGATAAGCTTTGGGAATTGAAAGGCAGGATCTCTGGATATAAGATTAAACCTCATATTGAAGTTTTGCAGGAAGTTAGGCCAAAAATTATTTGATTTGAAAGACTGTTGGTAAAATATAGTACTGATAGCTATGAACTGATTGACAGGAATGTTATAAATGCAGAAGAAGGAAGAGGTCTGATCATTTATGTAATGGGTGATGTGTCTTTTAATTAAATTTCTTTGGACCAACATTACTGTGAATATTTATGTATCAAAGTGAAAGATGTGAAGGAGTCTTGAGTGCTTGCATCAGTATACAGTCACCGCTCGCACATCGCGCGATCCCAGTGCACGAAACTCATATAACACGAAAGGCAAAATTTGAGGTCAAAAAATGGTCACAACTCGAAAATGATGAGACATAACACGGATGGAGGAAGCTGGCCATTTTTTATTTAAACTGTATTGTACTACATTGCTGGGAGGAATGAAAAAAGTGTTTAGATGTCGTTTGCTTAGAATGAATGTGAAGAGAAGGCTTTATGAGGGTGTAGTGATGCTGACCGCATTATATGGGGCTGAAACATGGAATATGGGTGTACCAGTGAGGAAAAGTTTGAATGTAATGGAGATGAGATGTCTGAGGAGTATGTATGGAGTGACGCATATGGATTGGGTGAGAAATGATGAAGTGCGAAGGAGAACTGGAGTTATGCAGGAGATGGCTGATAAAGTTGAACAGAGAGTGTTGCGATGGTTTGGGCATATGGAGAGAATGGACGAAGAGCGATTGGTGAAAAAGATAACTGGATCGGATGTGAGAGGTGTAAGTCTGAGAGGAAGACCACGAATAGGATGGATGGACAGTGTGAAGAGAGTCTTAGATGTGAGGGGGATGTCTCTTGAGCAAAGAAGAGTGGCTGAGTGTGATAGGAATGATTAGAGAGAAATTGTGAATGAATAAATGGTGACGCACCCCTGAGGGTATATTTTCTTACATTAGGTCTGATCAGCTTTTGATCACGTCAGGTGCAGGTAAGGGGATGATGTGGCAGGGGTAAACCAGCTTTGCTGTCAGGCCTGGCTGCAGATGCCGCTGATTGCACTGTGCAGTTGACCTTCGTGCAGTGTAGTGTGGTGAGGATCTCTCCCTTCTCCACTTGGGGCTAAGACACAAATAAATGTGTATGTGTGGATGAGTAAATTGGGAGTGTATCATCTTGTCTTGGCTATCTTCCTTTCTTTGGGGGAAGCAGCTTAGGTATATAGATAGACAACGCTGCAACGATAGAGATAACATGGCCAGAGGTCCCAAATTACGGTATGGTTCAAACAGTCATAATGCAGAAAAATAGGGTCATAACGTTGTGGGAACAGACAACGCTGCCAGTGATAGTCATAGTGTGGGTTGCATCAACCAATGACGTATGGCTGTCACGTGTCTGCATGGGTTGTCGTCACAGTCCACTGAGCATTCCTGCTCCACATGAGCCTACCCTCTCCCCTCTGCCTGGCTGCACACATGCTCTGTATGATCTTTGCTCTTTTTTTATGGCCATAGAACTCCACTCCACTTTCCCCCAGCAAGCCCACAACCTCTTCCATTCAAGGTGGGGAATCCTCTAGTGTTTGTATGTAATGAAGTCTTTATTGGGTAGGTGAATGGCCTGGGGAAAAAAAAAAATGAAAATTGACCCAAAAGGTGAACTTGAGGCTGGCTTGGGTACCATGAAACCCTTTAACATGTAAACATATGGCCCTATAACGTGGAATTTTCATAAAGTGGGGGCTTCAGGGTACTTTATTCCCGTATTGTGCAAACAGTGATTGTAAAAGAGCCCAGATAGATGTAAGGAAGAAAATGAAAAACTTTTAAAGGTGATGTAGAGGACAAGTGAAAACTATATTAAGTGTAAGGTAATAGCAGGAGATTTTAATTTACCAAATATCAACTTTCATAAAAACATCACAACAGCAGGAATCAGAAGCTTGGAATATCAGTTCATCAAGACGACGAGCGATTGTTTTTTGACCCAACACATTACAGAAGTTACAAGATTAAGAGGTGATAATTAGGGGAGTGTTTTAGATTTGGTATTTAGTAATGAGGAGGAAATTGTAGAGAATATAGAAATAGGAAGTCCAATAGGAAGGAGCGACCATGCATGCATAATGTTTATATTGTATGTGAGGTAGGGTAGTGGATGTTGGAGTGGCCCTGGTGAGAGAGAATAGTGTTTGGAAACTCCCTGTACTGTTGTTTGCAGATGATACTGTGTTGTTGAGTGAAGACGAAGGGGAGCTGCAAGGCTCTGTGGATGAGCTTGAGAGAGTGTGTAAGAAACGGAATCTAAAGGTGAATGTAGGGAAGAGTAAAGTGATGGTCTTTGAGAGAGGTGAAGTTAGTGAATGTACAGTGAGGTTGGATGGTGAGGAATTGGAAAATGTGAGTACGTTTAAGTACTTGAGTAATGTGATGAGTAAGGATGGAGGTTTGGAGGGTGAATTGCTTGAAAGGGTACAGCAGGGAAGAAAGGTTGCTGATTCTTTGAAAGCAGTGATAAGAAACAGGGAAGTGAGCATGGAAGTGAAAAAGTTACTACATGACAGTATTGTGATACCAACTCTAACGTACGGAAGCGAAGCTTGGACATTGTTGGAAGGACACAAGTCAAGAGTGAGAGCAGTGGAAATGAGTTATTTAAGAGGAGCCTATGGAGTCACGTGGAGAGACAGGCTGACGAATGAGGATATAAAGGAGCGTTGTGGTGTGGATGTGGATGTGATAGGAAGCGTTATGAGGAACACACTGAGGTGGTTTGGCCATGTGGAGAGGATGGAGGGTGAAAGACTGACAAAAGAGTGTATGTGAGTGAGGTGGAGGGGGGAAGAGGGAGGAGGAGGCCGAGGATGAGATGGAGGGAGGGGGTGGAGAGGTATGTGAGAGAGGGGGGTGTGAGTTGGGAGCAGGGCAGTGAAATGGCGGGGGACAGGGCGACTTGGAGGCGATTTGTTTGTGGCCACCCCAAACGGGATTGAGGCGTCTGGCAATAGATAGATAGATAGATAGAGTTTGAAAAGGTGGAAAGGAAATGTTAAAGACTAACATACTGTATATGTATGAGAAAGCCAATTTTGACCTAATGAGGCAAAAGCTGAATCTAAATTGGTTGGAATGTTTGGGCAACAATAGTGTTGAAGATAAGTGGAATAAGTTTTGTATTAACCCGCTCCGTCCCGACCGATTTTCCACCACTGACTTCCCCCAATCCCGACCAATTTTGGAAAAATTATTTTTTGGCTCAAACCTCCGCTTTTGGTAAGAAACATTGATAATTCATAGAGATATTGCTCACCTGAGGTTTAAAATACTGAATACAGGTAGCAGTACCCCTTACCTTACTAGGTTTTCTATCAGGCTGGCTCCAAAGAAAATGAGTTCTATGGGAGGGTAACTATTCCACACCACTCATAAACGGTATTTATTTATTTATTTGGTATGAATTTATATGTAGTACGAGAGTATATTGGTTTTCACACAGTAATGTAGGCAATATAAGCATTGTGTCACTCACCAAACACATCAACATACCTGACCTTTTTTTGCGACATTACCTGATCATCATTTCTTACTGTTTCTTCCTCTAATGTTGTGTAAACTTTGTCCTCCACATTGTCATCGATTGGGGAATCACTCTGGCCTTGAAATTCGTACCGGGGCACGACATGTCTTTACTGGCCAGGTCTCTGGTAACAGGTGAATTGCCAAGACAATGGCTTGTGGGGGTGGGGGAGATCATGCGGGGGAAGGCATTGTCCCTGCCTGGCATCTTGTAGAGGAAGGTGTCCCGTGTATGTGTACCAAAAAGCACGCGCGAAATTGAAAAATGTGCAAATGACAGACCTTGCAATTGTGGCGCTTTTATATACGTCAACAGGACTCACAGTGACAAAACGTTTGGATGTATATACACGTCAGTGGGACACGGCGGGTTAAGATCGAAGAAGTGATTAGGGAGTGTGTTCTAGTGAGAGGTTTCAAGAATTAAATTCATTTGAGGAAAAGGACAAATAAAGAATTGCTAATGAGTAGAAAACTATGGACAAAGGTACAAAGAAAAACGAGGTTCTGGTGTTGAATGAAGAGTGTTAGGACCATTTAACAACAGGCGGGTGAAGAAGATGTTGACAACAGAGAATACAGAGAAGTAGAAAGGGAATACCAACAGATTAACAGTCAAATGAGGAGAGACACTAGGAAAGAAATAAAAAATGAGAAACACATTATTGCAAGAAATGTATGAGAGAATCCAAAAGTTTTTGTTTGGAAGTACTGTATGTTAAAAAAAGTTCACAAGAAGAACAAGTATGCCTGAGTTATATGAAGTGCATTAAGCAAAGGGAAGACAATATTGGCTAAAGATAAAACAGAGGTATTGCCGAAACATTTCTGTGAAGTATTTACCAAGGAACCAGAAGGAGAAATTCCTCACCTCCGAACAAAAGAGGTACCAAAATTTTCACACATGGATTTTTCTTTGACTTATATAAAACAGGCCATAACAAAGTTGATGAGAAGTAAATTACCAGGTCCTGATGGGCTACACCCTAGAATTTGAAGGAGGAATATGAGCAATTAGTCATGCCTCTGAAAAATTTATTTGAAGGTTCATTTAATAGAGGACAGCTGCCATATAACTGAAAGATAGCAGATACAACAGCTGTATTCAAGCAAGGAGACCATTCTGATCCTAAGAACCAATAAGTTTAACTAGTGTGGTGTGTAAGCTAATGGAGTCAATGGTCAGCGATAAATTAATGGGACATATGAGGAATATCAGTGATGGGATGATCAATGACACTTCAGCTCTTTAAAGTGATGGACCAGTGGACTAAGATGCTTAAGGAACACTGAGCAGTGGACATAACCTATTGTGACTTTATGAAAGGCTTCGACAAAGTGTCACATAGAAGACTTTCGGAAAAGATTAAGAGTAACAACATTAGTGGAGCATGCTTAAATTGGATTGAAGCTTTCTTAAGAGATAGACAAAAATGTGTCATGTAAATGGTTATAAATCAGAATGGTATGAAGTCGTGAGTGGAATTCCACAGGGGTCAGTTTTTGGACCATTATTGCTTGTTCATTACGTAAATTATCTGTCAGAAGTAGTTCAGAATGGTAGTGAAATATATTAATATGCTGATTACACAAAAGTGTTCAGGCAGATCAGGAACCAGATTGATTGTACTGAGTTACAAAAAGACGTAGATGCTATTAAGAGATGTTTAGAGAGGTGGCTGCTGTTGTTTCACCCTAGGAAATGCAAGTTCGTGAGAATTCGGGGATCAATTATAGAAAGAGGTGAGTATAAAATGGAGGGGTCAGTGGCTGAAGTAAACTGTGAGAAGGATATCAGACTCATAATTGACAGTAAGCTAATTTTCTTGGATCATCATGTGGAGAGGATGGAGGGTGAAAGACTGACGAAGAGAGTGTATGTGAGTGAGGTGGAGGGGGAAAGAGGGAGGGGGAGGCCGAGGATGAGATGGAGGGATGGGGTGGAGAGGTATATGAGAGAGGGGGGTGTGAGCTGGGAGCAGGGGAGTGAAATGGCGGGGGACAGGGCGACTTGGAGGCGATTTGTTTGTGGCCACCCCAAACGGGATTGAGGCGTCTGGCAATAGATAGATAGATAGATCTTGCGGAGAAGATAAATAAGGCAAACCGCATAGTTGGGCATATTCAGTGAGCATTCATTACTTTAGATGAAATCTTTAAATTGTTATATGTAACTCTGGTTAGACCCCGTTTACAATATGCAAATCAGGTCTGTTGTCCTTGTTTCGTGAAGGATGTGGAGGCAGTAGAAAATGTACAGAGGTGAACAGCCAAATTACAGTAGTTCCATCACTGAAGAGTCTGAGCTACAAAGAAAGGTTAAGGAAGCTAGGATTACCAGCATTAGCATAGTGGAGGGCAAAAGGAGACATGATTGAGACTTACAAGCTACTACGTGGAATGTATGACCTTGAAGTGCACCAGGATATTTTTGGGTTGCAAGAGGACCAGTCAACAAGAGGCCACAATAAGATGTATAAGGAATGAACCAGATTAGCTAAATGGAAATAATCATTTTGGAATAGAATTGTAAATACAGTACTGTAATTTGAATGTATTACCCCAGTATGTAGTAGATTCAAAGTTAGTTTTGCAGTTTGAGAGAAATTTGAATAAAATTTGGAGTATCCAGGACTTACTTTATGATTGTTAAGCTAAAATACAAATTAATAAAATTAACTTGACTGCCACCACATGTGAAGCTATTGTAACAGAGCTGGACCCACAGGCCTAACTTAGGCCTCATCCAGAAGGTCAGCTGTGAGTAACTTCTTCGTCACACTACCTCAGTACCTAAATGCACTTACATTTTCCATTTCCTCATAATCCAGCCTCATTGTACATTCAGTTATTTCATTTCTCTCTGAGACCATAACTTTACTTCCTTAAGATTCCATTTCGAACACACTCTCCCAAACTCATTCACCAGTCCTTACAGTTCCCCTTCATCTTCACTTAACAATACAGTATCATCAGCAAACAGCAGTATAGGAAGTTTTCAAACACTGCACTCTTTCATTAGCGCCACTCCAGTGTCCACTGCCCTACCTTGTATCTGTTTTATAACCCCATCCATATATAGATTGAACACCATGGAGACATGACACATCCCTGTTTCAGTCCAACATTCAGACAGAGAATTTCACTCAGCTCTCTATATACACGCACTGCAGCCTTAGCATCCTCATACATACTCTTCACGGCATTCAGCAGCTTCCCGTTTACACCATATATTTTTAATATTTTCCACATTCTTTGTCTATCCACTCTATCATAAGCTTTTTTCAAATCCATGAAGGTTACATACAGCTTCTTTCCCTTCTCTAGAAATGAATATCTAATCAACACAACCTCTTTCATTCCTTAAACCTCCCTGTTCTTCTCTGTTTCCTTGGTTATTGTCCTGATTGTCAGTAAGTATTCTACCATATACTGTGTACAGTATACTTTTCCTATTACACTAAGAAGACAGATCCCCGTATGATTACCACACACTTCTCTTTCCCGTTTTCCTTTTTACTGGGTAATACAGTAATTATACCTGACTTACAATCCTCCAGGACTCTGCCTTCCTCCCAGGCCAATCTGCACATCTTCCATATCCATTCTACTACTATCCCTCCCTCATGTTTCAGCATTTCACCACACACTTCATCAGTTCCTGGGGCTATCCCCATTTTGACTTTCTTCATTGCTTCCACTACTTCCATCCTACTGATCTCTTCCTCCCTTCTCACATCCCTCCCTCTCCCAGCCATTCCCCTGCCACTTATACTTGCTTTGCTTTTATTGTCTATGTTTAACAGTTCCTTAAAGTGTTTTCTCCATCTTCTCACCTTTTCTTCCTTCTCCAACAGCAATCTACCATTTTTATCTTTCACTCCTCAACTAACTTCTTTATCACCCTGTCTCTCTTTAGCTACCTTTTTCCAGAAAAGATAATTTGGAAATTTTTCTTTGCTGCACTTTTTGTTGTTTCTTTGTGAATGGTTTTTAACATTTTTAGGTTGATTTTGAGCCACATTTTTGTTGCAAATAACCCCTACCCTATCTAGGGGAAGAAGTCAATTTTTTTTTTCTCTCTCTGTCTCATCTCTTTATTTTAGTTTAGACACGTTTTTTCTTGTGGTTGTTCATGTGTTTTGAATTTTTTTATGGTCATTTATTAATTATGTATGACAGTGACCTGGTATTTCCAAATTTTCTCTTGGAATGAAGTGTTGACAGGATCCTTTATTGTTTTTTATTGATTAACATATATAGTGGGCTTTTTTATAATGGTTTTTTAAAATGTTCATAAATAGGAGGTTCCATTATTGTACGTAATATTGGTACTGCCCCTATCTTATATTTTATGGAATACGAAGCAGGGTTGGCAATGATTAAATCAAATTGATTTAATCATTTGATTAAATCTGATTTTTTTGCTTTAAAAAAATTGATTTTTTTTTTATCTATAACTCAACAAAAAAAATCTGCAGGTTTATAAATGTGTATAACTTTGTGATAGCATTCATTTATTCAGATACTTAAGTATTAAGGTAGCAGATTGTGGAGAATAGTGCCATTAGAAATTGCTACATTGTATGACAAAAGATATTTTTACATTTGTGTAACTATGAAAATTATTTGTACACCTGAATAATGAGCCATAAATCAAAAACCAAAGCCATAAGACTAGGTAGGCTATGCTTGGTCACTTAAGGTCATGTCATAATAATATCAGCTTAAGATTTTTCTGTGTGGTGATATAATTAGCTTTGGAATATACTGTCTTAAGTACCACTGGCAACACAGCCTTAACCATTAGTGTACAGACAGGACTTAGAACAGGTATGTGTGTGGATTCTGGGCAGTAGCTTTCAACCTGAACCTTCAATGGATAGACAGGACATGAAGTTAACAGTATTCAGTATATACTGCTTTTGAATTATTAGCTACATAATAAACAGAAAAATCAAATTTAATAAATCAGATGAATAAAAAAAATCATTGATTTTTTTTTATTTTGATTAAAACAAAAAAATTAACCCTGATATGAAGTGATTTAATGTAATCACCATGGGCTATTTTACTAACCTGTATCATATTTTAATGGATTTCTCCTGTGTAGTGTAGCCTATTTAAAGGTTTGCTTTAGCTATGATTTCGCCTACCTTTGCCATCACATGGTCGTGTGACGACAGTGCCATGATTAACAAACGCTCTTAACGCATGGCACTGTTTTGGCGCAAGTTTTACATAATACACATTTTAGTTTGCTTTCTGTTAGGTAGGTTGTAATCGTTGGGGGGTTTGGGGGGCTGTGCCCCCCAGTTATGTTTCAGTGCTTCAAGTTAGGCTTCCACTGCTATTTATGGTTTGAAATTGTACACATATGAGTTTGTTTTGATGTGCTGATATTATGTCCAGTTGACGGTATCAGCAGTAAACACCCTATAACGTTCGGGCTACTTTCTGTAATATCGCATTGGTATACTGGTGGCCCTCCACATTTGCGGGGGTTAGGGGACATAGTCCCTAGCGAATGTGGAATTTCCCTGAATGTTTGGTACACCCTCCTGTAAATTCCTCTACAGCCGCAAATCATCCTCTGTGAGGAAGTGTGCACATACTGTAGCTAATAAATCATACTGTATATTTGACTTGAAAGGAGCATATCACAAGCTGTAACCACGATAGTGGGAGGACACGGACTGAGGGAGAGACAGAGGAGTGAGGGAGCGCAGTGGTTTGATGTGGGCCTGGTTTGGCACGAAATGACCCGCGAGCATCTGCACTGCTACACTTTGCAGCCGCGAACAGAATCTTGGCTCCACAGAGGGGCAATCCGCTAATCTGCGTGGCCCGCAAATGTGGAGGGCCGCCTTTATTTCATTTGTTCTCCAATATTTTTTTATCGAAAATCAAGTACTGTATTAATCGTTTCGTTTTTCGTTTCGTTTTTAAAGGCTCCAACATGCTTGCATGTGTCGGCCTTGGTCACCTAATGGCGGCTCTCCACGCTGCACGATCCATTGCAGCCTCCCTGTTCAGTCCCTTAACCCTAAGGTCACACTTAATGACCTCGCCCCATGTCTTTCTCGGTCTACCCCTCATAGCCCCACCCCCAATATTAACACTTCTCACCTTCCTCACCCAATTATCATCCCCCATCCTCTCCACATGTCCAAACCACCTCAATCTACCTCTCCTCATCACAACACCAATACACTCCAGTCCCATCCTACCTCTCAACTCTTCCATTGTAAACCCAGCCCCTCCAGGCCTTGGACGCAGGGACGCACTGCACATCCACCTAATCATTGTCATTTCTGTACGTCTGAGCCGGCGAATGTCTTCCTCCTTCACTGCCCAGGTCTCACTGCCATACAGCATTGCACTCCTAACACATGCTGCATACAAAGACCCCTTAGCACGTAGGGAGAGCCCTCTCAATGTCAGGAGAGGCAAGAGCTCCCTAAACTTCTTCCAACCACTTCTCACCCTAGCCACAGAGCTAGCTCCAGCCCCACCTCCAGCACACAACATGTCTCCCAAATAACAAAACTCTTCCACACACTCAAGAGATTCACCAGCAAGTTCAATCCTTTCACGTCTGACGATCTCCACCTGCTCACCCCGGCACGCCGTACACATAAAATCAGCATTATCTCGCAGTCTACCTCTGATACCACTACATCTCTTATGCACCCACTTATCACACACACCGCACAAGATGGAATTACTTCCCACGCCCTTGTGGCAAACTGCACATGGCCACTCTCCCTCGTCTTTGACAGTACACCTGAAATATATCTAGTACTAAAATTATACTTCTTGAGAATGTAGGTATAGAAGAAAATAGCTTGACTCCCTGTGTCACTTTTGTTCATAGTCTTTTTACCGGTCACTTTAGTTCATACCATATTTACCGGTCATTTTTTATCACCAGTGCCCTGTTTTGCGATTTTCACCCTCCCCAACCCCTCCCATTGCAAAAACAGACGTTTCCAACAAAAGTGACCTTAAAATAATTTTATGAAACATAAAAAAACAGGCTAATACCAAAATTGGGTACCTAATCTTGGGGGAGGGGGGCTTTGCATCTCCCAGATCCCCTCCATGATATTAACTATATAGGCTAGATCAGCACAAAAACCTAACCCTGAAAGCCACTCAAAACTAGGCTAGGCACATAGCTTTGGTGGCCACTGCTGCTTTTGTGTGCTGATCCAGTTCAGCTGTGCCCAGTTTGATGAGGATAGGGATGCTGCCCACAACCTGGCATGTAAGTAATTTGGATTGCAGTGGATCGCACGTTTTTATAATAATGCTAAACTATGTCCCACTGCACCGGAGCACAGCCTTCACACAATGCCAACTTGCTTGAAAAGATGCTCTTGCTCCTGTGTGCAAGGAGGTTCTGCCCAGTGCGTGTCAAGGTCATTGCTGATTGGCTAAAGGAAAAGCTAAGGCCAGGTTATGCATCTCTCAGCTATCTGATTGATTCATTCAGGAATATTGATAGGGGGCAACAGGGTAGGATATAACTATTGTTTCAGAAAACTACATTTTTCGATCCAGGAAATCTGACACAACGTTGTAGACCATGTTATTTTGAATCTATTCCACTATACATTTGTTTTTGAAAATGTATGTTTAACGTAAAAATCATATATAATATTACCTTGGATCACCCCTTCAGTTTCAGACTTTCACATCGGTCTTTCTTCCTGTCATGGTAGCTCCCAGGCGTGATGTCATGCCACTACAGAGCATGCTCGTACGTCTCGGCCAGTGAAATTAAAATCAGCCAAAAGGCAGACCAGTCAAATCATTGATAGCGTTAGGAGATTTTCAAATTTCAAACATCCCTTACTTTAGTCAGTTCCACAGTGGCTTCCACTTGTATTGGGTGTGCTGTGACTGAATACGAGGCCATCGCTTGTTTTAACCCCTACACCACAGGGTTGTTTTTGCACTCCTTGCGTGTCCCGCGAAGATATTCACGCTCTGACTGACTTTTTAAAAATATTTGCCAAAAATCAGTTATTAGTCCTAGAATATTAAAATTACATATGCCTACGTCACATATCTTCAGCTTTATCCTGGGATGTTTGTTAAGCCTTCATCGTCTACCGTAGGACTTGTGGAGACTTCTGAAGTTGGGTAACGAAGTCTCCACTTTACACTTCCCGATACCCTGTAATATGGTTACCATTGCCTGATATTATAACTACAAACACTATTCTATGAATTTCAAGTAGTTTGGAATCCATATTCCAAAAAAAAACACTGTGAAAGCAATGTAAATTACAAGCGCATATGAGCTTTCCTCCCGTGCTGGTTCCCCGATGGTATTCTGAGGCGGAGCTGTTATTTATTATTTATAAACACACTCACACTTTATATTCCTAGTACTTTATTACACTTATTTATATATACAATATTTATCTATAACTTTCTTTCAGTACTAGTAGTTTATTTTCACTCCAGGCATTCACTTTCTCGTCCTGTATACTAGCGTTGAGAGTGAATCTGTCACTTTCACTGTCATAACTCCCAGCATTCATACATGCTAGAGTGAAACTTTCACTTTCATTACTCCTAGTATACATACTCGTATTCTTATATTACTACTCATTTACATTTCTATTTACATTCTGTATTTTATTTACATTACTTGTATTTACATTTCTATTTTATTTACACTACGCTATGCACTGTCACTTGCAGTAACTTATAAAACTATTTTCCACTGTTCACTTATATTTACATTCAATGCTTTCACTTGCTGTTTACACATTATTTACACATTACTGTATTTACATTTCTACTTGCACTGTTTTAGAGTCACCAGAAAGGTCGTAGTCACTGTCCATCATTTTCATTGAAAAATTAGCCAGTTCACGTTTCACAGCAGTCACTTAGCCTTTTACCCTTTTCCACACGAGGTTTAGTAGGAGTAGAGGTCACAGGGCCCTTTGCATGGGGCTAAAAAGCGGCGGAATTGGACAGGCGCGAATCCGACGTGGTTTCACCATGAAAGACAACAGTAAACTGAATGCTGTGGCCTAGGGGCAGTGAAGGGCTGCCATTGTCAGCGTGGTGACAGCTGCTAATATATACTGTATGCTATGAATTGATTGGCAGGATATGTAGACAATACGTAATAAATCAGGTAGTTCCAGGTGATTGTAAATATCACTTAGGCTTCTCCCTTCCTTTCTTATATATATTTTTATTATGAGAACAGGTCATATGGCATATTTCAAGGGGAAATAAACAGGGAAAATTAGCGAACGAGTGCACGTGAGATGTTGCCTGGTGATAATTAGCCCATTCCAGATGTATGGCAGTATCAGTTACCTTTTCTCTTTCTTTTATATATTATTTTGTATAAGAATAGGGCAGAGGGCACATTTCAGTGGATAATATGAGTGGAAAAATCCCTCCAGCATTTGTGTAGCACAGCGCAGCTGGTCAGGCGGGAGGAGAGGGTAAAGGAGGGGGGGAGTCAAGGACAGGAGAAAAATGGCTAAATTGTCAACAGTGGATGGGAGTACAGGTGAAATTAGCAGAACTGAGTATAGCTGGACACTGGTAGTACTGGTAGATGATACAAGCCACCACTTGAAAGCCCGGGTGAATTCAAAATAACACCAAATCACAAAACTGACGCCCCGCGGTATGATCCCTTGGTCCCGAGCGTCACGAAAGTGATGCCCTGCGGTTAAGGGGTTAAAGAATAATGAGGAAAGTGTGAATTTCCTGCACAGTCACGGTGTTCTTCCATCCTCCCCGAAGTGTAAGAGTGTGGAAGTGACCTATATTATAAGACAGGACCTTCATCAGTGATACTGTAAGAATTTTAAGAGTTACGCAAATTGAAAGAAGGAGAGGGCATGTGAGGTTAGAGGATTGAGGCAAACCCTTCCACCTCATTCTCCTCTGATGATATTCAAGGTAAGGTAAGGTTAGGTTAGGTTGGGTTTGGTTGTTAGGTTGGGTTAGGTTAGGTTAATAATATGGGGGGGTCTGGGGGGCGAAGCACCCCGAGTTAAGATACACGGTTCAACCCATGTCCTCAGTTTCAAAACCAGAAATATTTTTTCTGGTCAATTTTAGTGTGATTTGAATGAATTTGACCTTTGTTTTGGTTGGAAATTACTCATTTTGGAGATAGGCATGGGTAGGCCTACCTCCAAAACAAGTGATTTCCGACAAAATGAAAGTCAGATTCATTCAGATCACACTAAAATTTATCAGAAAAAATATTTTTGGTTTCAAAATGGAGAAATGTAGTTTTCCAAAAAAGGATTAAATGCAGCGCAACACTGGATCACTGTACGTGCTTCAAGTGCACCTTCACCACTGTCAGAGCCATAGAGGAGGCTGGTTAATCTTTGCAACGGCCACGGACATGTCGTAAGTACCCTGTACGCTGCTAAATATTTTCCTTATTCTTAATTCTCATTGTGGGGTTCCTTTTCAATTATTTTATGGTTTCTCTCCCTCATTTGTGTGAATACGATCTTAAATGGGTGCTGTGCATGTCTGGTAGGGAGTTATTTAGGTGGCTTTCAAAGTTAGGTGGGGTTAGGGTCTATAAGTACCTGTCCTGGGGCATTTTTCCGAAGTCCCAGACAAGACCAAATCCCAGATGTTGCTTGGCTTCCGTTATATTAGATCTTGGAGGGATTACTCTATATATATATATATATATATATACAGTAGAACCTATCTCATCCGGACTATATGGGGGGAAGGGTTGTCCGAATTAGCAGATTGTCCGGACCATCAGGGTAATCTTCAGTTCATACAAACTCTATTTACATATGGTATGTTTGTTAATTATTAACATATGTGGCATATGTCAACCCTACGTAACTGCAAAAGATGAAAGGATACCGGTACTAAAATAACAAAACTAATCATGTAAGATAGTTTTGTATTGCATAATTTACAGGTAAGGCCATGACAAGAAAGTAGCCTACATTTTAAATTGTAGTAAGTGACTAAGGCCCGTGTAGGCAAAAAAATAAATTAATTAATTAACTGTAATATTTGGAATAAAAATAAAACCTATGTAGGCAAAAAATACATTGTCATCTTTGGCATATTGATAACGCCCATATGGGCTAGAAGCTAATGTTTGATGTACAAGTAAAGCACATTTAAGTACAAAAAATAACCTGCAGTAATCACTAAACACTGCAGAATATTCTGACCCATTTTTGTGTAAGCAAACTCCTCCTTTAACACCTTTATTCATTACAGAAGCTACACTTGCATTAAGGGGCATAGTAAGGAGGATTAACTTTTGAAATACAGCGTAAAAATATAAATGGATGGTGAACTAGTTGATGGAACGAATGCTAGCGTGTGTTTAAACAGGCGCCCATGTAGCGATCTAGCGTGTTCCGAGACTAAACTAATGACGATCGCTTTCCGCGCCGATACTGAAAATGTCTTTAGAAGTACTTACAACATATTTTTGGAGCTTATTATTTTTAAATTTTGTCCGGATTAACAGAAGTCCGGATTAAAGGGGTCCGGACTAAAGAGGTTCTATTGTATATATATATATATATATATATATATATTTGTGGTAGGTGGGGGCACTCACCATCCACTCACTCGATGTAGTGCTGCTCTCGGGTGTCTGCCCTTTCCTCTCCATCCTTCTTTCCTTCCATTCTCTTCTGTCTTTCTTTCCTTCATTCTTTCCACTTCCTTCAGCCTATGGGTGACTCTACACTGAGTGACAAGCCAAGTGGTTTCCTGTTCACCAGGAAACCATTTACTATGCTGGGTGGTAACCATATAACCAGATTTTGGCGCCTGGTGGTTTAGTGGGTAATTATTGCACTCCAATCGGATTGAGCCGGTGAAGGTTTATATCCAAGGGATGGTTGGGGTTGATTGCTCATGTAATGCCACTCGGGAATGAGTGAGGCTGGTCACTCTCATCTTAACTGTCGGGACCAACTGCCTAGCCCCGGGCTCCTACACTCCTCATGGGGCAATGTAGGATTGGATGATGGATGGATAGATATATATACTGTATATATATATATATATATCATCATCCGGACCTCCTTTCCCACCCAAGGGAAAGTATTATAGTAAGTCTTTGATATGCAAAAGGGACAGGGACCAAGAAAGCTTTTCATAATTCGAAATTTCGTATATCGGAACGATTTTCCCTATTGAAATATACATATAAATGGGGGGATGCGTCCCAGGACCCCCTTGTTCCCCACTTAAACTCTACCCCCCTCCCGATTTTGAAGTAAGCAATACTTGTCTGCAGTTGTAGAGAAGGAGGTGGCCATATTCTTGTACATCTCCTTTTTCTTCATCACAGTCCCAACGGTGGAAGCTGCAAGGCCTAAAGCATGCCCAGTCTCCGAGACTCCCTGCCCCTCTTCATGGGGTCTTATAATTTCCAATTTCCTCTCCAGAGTTAGAGTACGGTGCTTCTTCTTTGCAGTGGGCTCCCCCAATGCTGGAGATGATGCAGGGCGCTTGGGAGGCATGGCGAAACAATACGAAAAGGTGAAGAGCTGCGAAAATATCCTCACGTACAGCGAAGCTGCGAGGAGAAGAGGGACTTGAACTCAACTGAGAAGCGCGCGGAAATTTGTTTACCAGAGAGGGGTTAGTTCGTTTTCTCTCAGCAAGCGAGCGTGGCGCTGTGCACCGCGCCCATTTTGAATTTTTCAGACAGGATCCCATTAAACCCTTCATAGCTGCTGGCCTTGAACAACACTTTACTGTTTCGGTGTCAGTGACGTTAAGTTAGGGCGTCCTATAAAAAACTGCGAACAGTTATGGAAGGGGAACGATGGTTGAGTAAGTTTCTTTTAACAAGTGAACATAATTTACCACCCTCAAAATAGTAAGAAAAATATGGAAGACAGACTAGAGGAATATGAACTGAATTGGTAAGGTCTTTAGGCTGTATGCTTACACAAAAGATTATGGGTTTTACAATTTTGAGAGACGATATGGAACAAAAATGTTTGCTTATCAGAAAAAAAAAATTACTCTTTCGTCCCACATGTTCTCATAGGTTAGAATTCAGTTCCACATTCTTTGTTCAGTATCGCTCTTCGCAATATATTTTGGACTGACTGAGCACAGTTATTTCTGCTTCTTAAAGTCAGTGTACATTTACTGCTCATTTTTTTGTTCAGTTTTATGTGTACTTGTGAAAGAGAGAGGACTGATACAAACAATAGTATATTCCATTATCACTTTCATAGCTGCTGGCCTTGAACAACACCCTACTGTACCCGTGTCAGTGATGTTGAGTTAGGTTGAGCTATAAAAAACTGCGAGCAATTATGGGAAGGGAACAAAGGTCACTGGTGTGTTTACACGGCCCTACTCCACCATCCCAAGCAGTCATGGCATTCACAGTTCACTTCATCCCAGATGTTTTTGCCGATGTTTACATGCTAATATAGCACGTATTCTAATTTTATTAATTCATACACGAATCATAGCAAATCACAGGATGGGTTTAAGGGAAAAAAAATCTATCTATCTATCTATCTATCTATTGGCAGACGCCTCAATCTCATTTGGGGTGGCCACAAACAAATCGCCTCCAAGTCGCCCTGTCCCCCGCCATTTCACTGCCCTGCTCCCAACTCACACCCCCCTCTCTCATATACCTCTCCACCCCATCCCTCCATCTCATCCTCGGCCTCCTCCTCCCTCTTCCCCCCTCCACCTCACTCACATACACTCTCTTCATCAGTCTTTCATCCTCCATCCTATCCACATGGCCAAACCACCTCAGTGTGTTCCTCCTAACGTTTCCTATCACATCCACATCCACACCACAACGCTCCTTTATATCCTTATTCGTCAGCCTGTCTCTCCAGGTGACTCCACAGGCCCCTTTTAAATAACTCATTTCCACTGCTCTCACTCTTGACTTGTGTCCTTCCAACAACGTCCAAGCTTCACTTCCATACGTTAGAGCTGGTATCACAATACTGTCATGTAGTAACTTTTTCACTTCCATGCTCACTTCCCTGTTTCTTATCACTGCTTTCAAAGAACCAGCAACCTTTCTTCCCTGCTGTACCCTTTCAAGCACTTCACCCTCCAAACCTCCATCCTTACTCATCACACTACCGAAGTACTTAAATGTACTCACATTTTCCAATTCCTCACCATCCAACCTCACTGTACATTCACTGACTTCACCTCTCTCAAAGACCATCACTTTACTCTTCCCTACATTCACCTTTAGATTCCGTTTCTTACACACTCTCCCAAACTAATCCACCAAGCCTTGCAGCTCCCCTTCGTCTTCACTCAACAACACAGTATCATCTGCAAACAACAGTACAGGGAGTTTCCAAACACTATCCTCTCTCACCAGGGCCACTCCAACATCCACTACCCTACCTTGTACCTCATTTATTACCCCATCCATGTACAGATTGAACAACCATGGAGACATGACACATCCCTGTTTCAACCCAACCTTCAAAGAGAAAAATTCACTTAGTTCACCATCCACATGCACTGCAGCCTTAGCAGCATCATACATACTCTTCACAGCATTCAACAACTTCCCATCTACTCCATATATTTTTAATACTTTCCACAATCCTTGTCTATCCACCCTGTCATATGCTTTCTCCAAATCCATGAAAGCCACATACAACTCTCTCTCTTCTCTAGAAACTTTTCCACTAAAGATCTAGGAATGAATATCTGATCTACACAACCACTTCCCTTCGTAAAGCCTCCCTGTTCTTCTCCAACTAATTCTTCTGTTATTTCCCTAACTCTGTCAATAAGTATCCTACCATACACTTTTCCTATTATACTAAGAAGACAAATGCCCCTATTATTACCACACACTTCTTTTTCCCCATTTCCTTTGTACAAGGGAATAATTATACCTGACTTCCAATCCTCTGGGACTCTACTTTCCTCCCAGGCCAATCTACACATCATCCACATCCATTCTACTACTATCTCTCCCCCATGCTTCAGCATTTCACCACACACTCCATCAATTCCTGGGGCTTTCCCCAATTTAACTTTCTTCATTGCTTCCACAACTTCTATCCTACTGATTTCTTCCTGTCTTCTCACCTCCCTTCTTCTCCCAGCCATTCCCCAGCCACTTATACTCGCATTACTTCCATCCTCTATGTTCAACAATTCCTTAAAGTGTTCTCTCCATCTGCTCACTTTTTCTCCCTTCTCCACTAGTAATCTACCATTTTTATCTTTCACTCCCCTGCTAACCTCACTTCCACCCTGTCTTACTCTCTTCACCTCTTTCATTTTCTTACAGTCCCTCCACTTTACACTCAAATTCCTTCCAAATTCCTCATCCACTCTCTTCTTACTGTCTCATACTAATCTTTTCACCTCTTTCTTTCTTTCTACATATAACTCTCTCTTCTGCCTCTCAACTTCTTCCATGCCCCTATTTCTCATCCATTCATTGTATGCTTTCTTCTTTTGTGCCACAGCCTGTCTCACCTCTTCAGTCCACCACGCTGTTCCTTGCACCCCCCTCCGTCTTCTCTTCCTCCCACACACCACATCACATGCTGCACATATTTCTTCTGTAAATAGGATATCCTGCACACACCTTCCACGTCTCCCATCTGCTCCAATTCATATTTGTCCAATCGTTCCTCCACTTCTCTCTTATACTCTACATTTTTCTCATCCTCTTGTAACCTTTCCACTCTCCTTGCAACTACTCCTTCCTCTCGTCTTTCCCTTCTTCTATTTCTCCATCTTACTTGGATCCTAATTTTGGCCACCACCAAGTAGTGGTCAGAAAGTCCACTCCCCCAACCTCTATAAGCTCTTGCATCCATTACACATCTTCGCATCCTTTCATCCACACACACACAATCAGTCATTGCCTTCCTTTCATTCAGTTCACCACCCACCCTTCTCATCACTCGCCATGTATACCTGTGGATCATTTTAGGCCTGAAGAGGGTATTGGCTATCACCAACCCCCTCCCATCACAAATGTCCACTAACGCACTGCCATCCTCATCTATCTCAGCAGGCACACCCCACTCACCAATTATTCCATCCACCTTCACATTCCCTACTTTACCACTCATATCACCGATCAAAAACACTCTCTCATTCCTTCCAAACTTTTCCATGCACACTTCCACATTTGTCCAGAACTCTTCTCTCACTCTGCTAGCACGATCTTGCGTTGGCGCATACACACACACAATCGCCCACATTTGTATTCCAACTTTCAACCTTACCCACACAATCCTTGACCCAAGTGATCAATACTGTCTTATGCTCTTCTTCCATCTTTTACTCACAACTATACATACTCCTTCCTCTGTCCTCTCATTCTCACCTACTCCTGCACATATACCCCATTCATACTCCCATTCTCTCACACTTTCTCCTCTCCATTTAGTTTCAGTTATTCCACATACATCCACTTTGGCACCCTCAGGCACCAGGACAATCTCTCTCTTTTTCACCTCATCATTTGCTCCTCTTACATTCCGTGTTGCCATTACCATGTCCTTTGTCCGGTCCTGGGTCGTCATCGTTTGGTCAGTCCTTGTCCGAGGAAAAAAATAATAATAAAAAAAAAGCCAGGTGCCAGGGGAGTCTTTTCACATATGTAAGAAAAAGAAATTGATTTAGAACCAAAGCCAACCACAGGAGCACTCAAATTTCTGAACCCACAGCCATTGAGGGGGCTAAACATATGCTTTACTTTAAGCCGTAAAAGCACCTTACCACATCAGTTCTTCCTGATAGTCTATTATATTTTTCAGATTTTTTCTTGGTTGGTAAATACAGTTAACGTTTCTTGTTAAATCTGTTTCCCTGCCGTTTTTAGCTGTTCTGGTGCGATAACTCTAGTTTATTTTGTTAACATAATGGCGGAAAGGACTGTTCTTCCCTAAGTGTTTAACTAAACCTGGCCTAATCGAGCTTATCTGTACCTAATACAGTAATCCCTCTAATATCCGAACGCCCAATATCCGAACATCCCCACTAACCGGACATAATCCTCCTGGGATCCAATATTCCCAAAATGGGCCAAAAACTGCAAAAAATTCGAAAAAAATCTGACTTTTTTCCCTCCCATAATTTGAAATTCCCGCCTGGCGCCAAACAGCTGTTACACCATGGTCCCTTCACCCCTTCCTTCCTCCCCCTCCCCCCTCCCCTGTCAGGTTGCCATTTGGTATTTTTCATTACCAAGTGTGGGCCAATTTGGTAATGAAAAATTCGTTTGGTAATGCATTAGAATAATGCATTACCAAATGGATTTTTCACATGTATGAGGATACACAGGATGGAGATGGTGGATTGTTTGCTCTCTCTGATTAATCTGCTACCCTACATAGTGTGAAAATAATCAACATGGTGTTAGTTATAAGGAGAGTGATTACATGTATTTCCACTTGTATATATAATTAGTGAAGAATATATGCTAGCTTTACGAATTTGGTAATGAAAAGTTATATTTGACAATGAAAGTTGAGGAGATTGGTAATGTGGCTGTTGCGATCTGGCAACTCTGTTACCCCACCAACATCAACAGTCACAGCTTAACTCCGATGGAGAGCAGATACTCATAACAGTGCAAGCCACAGGTGCTTGTTTTTTGTGAATAAACAGTGAATAAACTGCAATACCTTGCCACTAGAACACACAGGAATTTACAGTGTTATGCAGTGTTAAGAAATTAGAATTTAGAGTGCAGAGGATTAACTGTGGACTGCAAACTGGCGGTTCAAACCAGTCCAAGACCAAGGGACTTGTAAGTACCCAGAATGTTTAATATTGTATAAACTCACCTCTAAAACCTCATTTTATGGTTCTTTTGCATTTATTTCAGTCTTTTATGTCCCTTATTGGTGTGATTTGGGTCTTAAATAGGTGCTATGCATGTCCAGAGGGAGTTGTATAGGTGTTTTTCAGAGTTAGGGTCCGTAAGTACTAGTCCATAAGCTGGGGCCCAATATCCGGACAGGACCACTATCCGGACCTGCCTATGGCTCTATTGATCCGGATATTGGAGGGGTTACTATAATTTAACCTAACCTAACCTCCAGTTGGGAAATTGTGAAACGATATCCACCTTTGAGTATGTTGAGTTTCTTCCACTGTGCTGGAAATGATTGTAGGGCAAAGTGATGATAATAACAGGAAGGAAATTTTTCAGCAAGAAAAAGTAATTTGCCAAACTGAAAGTTGTCAGAAAATTACAGAAACAAGCTGGAGGATTATGAATTGAATTGGTAAGGTCTTTCTGCTGCTTCAAGTGTACAATGAAAGACACAAGTATCTTCCCAAAGTCTGACGAATATAGTGTGGAAAAATCGAACCATATGAAACACGCACTAGTAGAAACAGGGTTTTCATTGTATTTTGCCTGGTGTAAATTTGCTTCAGTCGAAACTGGGAAGATAGTTGTCTTTCATTGTATGTTGCATATTCTTGACATACACAGCTCTGTATTCCCCTTCATCACATTAGGCTGCTCAACTTGACTCTGCCAGGCGTCGGGCTCTGCATCAGCCTCATCTATCCGTTGCAAGACTTCCTCGAGAGGCTGTTCCTCATTAGCTGCGTGCACTTCCCGTATGTCCGCCAACGTAACGTCCTCAAAACCTGGCACAACTTGTACTGCTGTCAGTGTTGCTGCCTCAGCCTCGGCCAGTGGTTGAATGGCTGTCTCCTGGGTTGTGCATAAGTGAGGCACGAGCAGTTGCCACGTATGGCTCACCATTGCAGGTGTAATCTGGTGCCATGCTTGTAGGAGAAAGTCAACTGCATCCTTCACTGTAAAATGATGCCAAATGCCTCAACAGTCAGATCACCTGTGGCGGGTCGGGATACAGCTGCCGGCAGAGATGGTACGGGAGCGGTTGCCTCATCGAGGTCTTCGTCGTGAACTCCTTGTAGGACCTGAAGCTCCTCTTGTGTGACGGTCTTCCTGCATAGGTGGTCATACATTTGCTTGTGGCAGAAGTGCTTCACAGTAGCGATCAGTTCTTGATCCAGTGGCTGCATTAGTGACGTCGTCCAGGGCGGCAGAAACACAGCACAACAATCCTTGTGCAGATCTAGGTGTCGAGGGTGACTTGGTGCATTGCCCAGCACAAGGAGCATCTTAAATGGAATGCCAAGTTCCCGACACTTCGCTCTGGCATCGGGGACGCAGTGCCTTGTTAACCAGTCTGCCATAATGTTCCCGGTTATGCAACCATTTCCAGACTTGTACCAGTACACGCCACTGGCATCCATGTTCGTGAGGTTTTTGTAGCACCTTGGGTTTGAAGCTGTGTGTACAACAACTGGCCTCATCTTGTGGCTCCCAGACAGGTTTACAGGTTTACAACGTACATTACCATCATCTTACACTTCTGGAGCTTGCGGCCAGGGCTTGTTTCTGTTTTTTAGCGATGTAAGTCGATTTGGGCATGGCCTTGTAGTTTAACGACGTCTCGTCGACATTGTAGATCTGGTCCTTGGTGCACTGCCCTTCTTCGAGAAGCGCTCTAAATATCACAGGATACTCTCTCGTGGCCAGCTCGTCGCCAGTGGCTCGTTCACCAGACACTTTGACGTGACGGAGTTCCTTGCATTTCAAAAAACGGTGCAGCCATCCTACCGATTCCTTGAAAGGATTGTCCACATTTAACTTGCGAGATGCCGCCTTGTAAAAGAGCTGGGCTCAGTTCCGAATAAATCTGCCATTCAGTGGAACACCTTCCTTCTCCTTCCTCATTATGAAGGTGGCAAGGTACCATTCCAGTAGTATCATCTCACGATTTCCTACCCTGGAACGGCCGTCTAGGTCAGATGCACCATACATCTTCACTAGAGCCGTGATGGCATCGTGGTTCATCCACACTGTCCTCACTGTTGATTCAGCCAGTCTCAGGGCTTTCCCGATAGCAATGTTTCCTTGTCCCTCCTCCTTCATCTTGATAACCTCTAACTTGGTTGTGTGTTTCAGAAGTTTTTTAACTCTTGGGGCTGGAGCCATGGGACGGCGAAGTACAGGCCAGGATGGAGCAGCAAAAAAAGCGCCACACGTTGTACACGACAGGTTAGCTCCAGAGAGTGGATCCGCACTGTGCACGAGCTGTGTCTGTAATGGTGTGCCCGCTGCCTCGTACCCCAAGCTGCACAGTAGAATGCCTAAGAATTTCTGCGCATCAAGACGACGACACATGACAATGGACGTGTTGTGTGTGTGTGTGGGGGGTCATGTACTAAGGGAAAATGGCATTTTTGAGCCACTCCCTGCCTCTACCTCGCATTCTGTGAGGTAAATTCGCTCATTCAAGGTTTTTTGGTTATGATTTTTGGTCACTCGCGCACAATGTGATTCGTGCACTCTGAGCTCGTGCACTGTGCGAGCCCACTGTGTGTATATATATATATATATATATATATGTAGATATATATATATATATATTTATTTATATATATATATATATATATATATATATATAGTATATATATATATATATATATATATATATATATATATACTGTATATATATATATATATATATATATATATATATACTGTATATATATATATATATATATATATATATATATATATATATATATATATACTGTATATATATATATATATGTATATATATATATATATATATGTATATATACAGTACCCTCGCGTCCAGCACGCGTTAGTCCAGCACGATTCGAGTCCAGCACGGTGAGCAATTAATTAGTATTATTTAATACGATTTAATTACTGCAACACAAGTGTGTTAGCTTAACACGCACAGAGCTCCGAGAAGTGGGCTAAATCCGCAGAGTTCACTCTAGCACGATCACCCCCGGTCCAACACGGCCATACTGAACATTCCCATGATGATGATAGCCAATGAAAAACTTCTGATCAAGTAGCCTTCCCCGCCCGCTATCGTGATGTGATCGTGATGCCGCCCAATTAAAAACGCTTCTGGTGTCACGTGATTTTTTGTTTACATTTCTCCCACCACAGAGCCACTCAGTCGCATAATTGCATTGGAAGGTGCTTTTTTCTTGCTGCATATTCTGCCCTTGTTACTGCATTTTACCCTGCTCATGATGCCTAGGAAGCCTTCTGAGAACCCCAAGAAGCGTCGGCACCTCCCTCAGGCCACCAAGCTAGAAAGCATCGAGAGGAAGAAGAAAGGGGAGAGGAAAGTTGACATTGCCAAGGCCTACGACATGAATGAAGCCAACGTGATCATAATAAAAAACTTAAGACAAGATCCTGGCAGCCGAAGGCTATCACACGGCACTTCATACCAGGTTTGCCGAGGATACGATGGTAAATCGGAACGGTAACGTGGTAAAATTGCCAACGATATCACGGGCATTTGGAATTCATCTGGATGGATTCCTGCCAAGCATACAATGGGGAAAACAGTGTGACCAAAACCCAGGCGACTCGACAGAGAATGTATCGTACTACAGCATTGAACATTTAGCCTGACACTGAATACATATTAATATTTTAGAATAGATATCAATTGTTTTGAAACCCTTCTCATCGGCGTGTGTACCAGTTTATAAACAAAGTTGCTTCTCCTTATTCTCTACCGAGTCAGCGACAGCGATCACTTTCCACAGTCATGAGGCGGGGCTCTGGCAACAGTGTGAGAAACATGCACTTTGCTGGGCTAGGACAGGCAGAAGCAGGATCTTCCATGGCTGTGGACGAAGATAGTGATTCTGAGTGTGATTTCGAAGGATTTATGAGGGAGGTTTGATTTCGAAGGATTTATGAGGGAGGTTTGATTTCGAAGGATTTATGAGGGAGGTTGAGGAGGAGCAACAGCCATTACCTGCTAGTGATGCCAGCAGCCATCCTCCGGGGACCCAGTAGGACCAACTACAGCCTTGGATACCACCTTCCATTCCCAGCAAGCCCACCAACACTATCCTAAAAGGTTAGTTATCATTCATAGCACAGTATCATTTATTATAATTACAATAGTACCAATATATGTATAGGTATATGGTAGGTATTTAGGGTGACTTTTCCGAGGGTTGCTGACATAATTCATTTTTCCCCATAAGCTCTATTGTTAGTCCAACACGTTTTTGGTCCAACACGTGACCCATGCATGACAATATTACCGTGCTGGATGCGAGGGTACTGTATATATATATATATATATATATATTTATATATATATATATATATATATTCATATATATATATATATGTTTATATATATGTATATAAAAATATATATATATATATATATATATATATATATATATATATATATATATATATATATTGAGAGACTTCACTTCACCATGAAGATATTTATGCAAAATAACCACCGGAGAAATGAAAGGAGCGACAGTGAATACTTTCGTATATTACATCTTCGGACAGAGTGAGACAGAAATGTAAAGGGTTGAGGTCTTTTGTGCACACTCGCAGCAGGGAGTGGCACACAGAACAAAGGATGACCTGAATTTTTATCTGCGGCTTAACTTATGGTCACCTGCAGCAGGGAGTGGTACACAACAAAGGATGACCTGAATCTAAAAATGGGTGATGCACAGAACAATAGGTACCTTTCTCTTTTCTTCCTTAGGGATGCACGTGACAAAGGAGGAAGGAGTAGGAAGGGAGAAAAGGGGAGGGGGAGGGAGGGGGAAGGGGGAGGGGAGGAAAGGGAAGGGGGAGGGAGGGGGAAGGGGAGAGGGGGGAGGGAGGGGGAAGGGGAGAGGGGGGAGGGAGGAGGAGGGGATAAATACTTCTGCTTAACTTAAGATCTAGAGGATTAATGCTTGGTGTGTCCCACACAAATGTGACTACACTACCAGGACATGACGAGGAACAATCAGTTGTTAGTCTGGGGTATACTGCTTTAAAATTAATTCAGTTAACGATTTATCACACTTAAAATGACCATAGCTCATGTTTACATTCTTTTCATATGTGCCAGAAATTAGACAAGATTCTATTACATTTCTTTCATCTAAGCTTTTTGATCTTGCTAGAATCTTAGAGCCTGCCCAGTCAGTATGGTGATCACTGGATGCTTTGTGCTGAAATAAACCACTACTCTGTTGGGCTGTCCTTACACTGTATTTATGTTGTGAGATTCTAGTTTCCAAATCTTTTCCAGATTGTCCTATGTAAAATTTGTTACAGCTTTTACACGGGATTTTGTAAACAACGCCTGAATTACTGAAAGGGCCTTTCTTGATGAGGGTTTTTTTTATAGTGTTCTCATATTTGAATACTACTTGTACATTTAAGTTTCCTGAGTATGTGAACAACATCAAGAAAATTTTCATGGAAAGGGGGGACAAGGGTTCTTTGAATATTCTGGCGATCTGCCTTATTAGTTTTCCCTGCAAGGAATCGTTTCTTGGCTGTATTGTGGCCAGGTAAAGGCCCTCCTTCTCGACAATGCACCTGCCCACCCGTGCGACAAGGAGTTGGTGGCTGAGAATGGGCGCATTAGGTGCATGTTTCTGCCACCTAATACTACTACTCTCATCCAACCAATGGACCAAGGAGTGATCGTGGCAACAAAGAGGCTGTACCGATGGAAGTTCCTGGACGAGGTGATGGTTGTTCTTGAGGACGAGGACGAGCGCAGGGAGGGACGGGACACACGAGGCCAGCGGACTTTGGAAAACCTTCGCCACTACAACATCAAGTCTGCCATCTACAACTGGGCCAGTGCATGGATGGAAATCCCTGTCAAGACTCTAGAAAATGGTTGGTCTTGTCTGCTTCTCAGAACGGATGCGGAGCACGATTTCCTAGGTTTTGACGTGGATGACTTCCATGCACGTGTACGTGCGCATGGGGACGATGTTGATGTGGACGAAATGCGTGAGTGGTTGGATGACGACGAGGGCTATCCTGGGTATCAGACATTGTCTGATATCGAGATCGCAACTTCAGTTGCAGGTGTCAGTACCCAGCTTGAAGATTCCGACGAGGACGATGACGATGATGCAGACTCCTCTCAGCGTGACACTACTCCAGCCATCCCCTAGCAGAGTGCACTCCGGGAACACCTAAAGTTCATTCTGGACTACCTGGAGCACCCGGACTGCGACAGGGAGATGAGGCCCTTGGGACTTGTGGAGGAAGTGCGTGCTTTCAGGCAGCGCATCATTAATCATCAAAATTGTCGTTCCTTGCGTCAGTCAACCATTTACAGCTTTTTCAGGCCTGTGACCCCAGCTGTGCCCAGCCCTGGCTCCACTCCATTACCTCCCCAAGACAGGCCCTCATGCTCCAAGCCACAGCCCAGCACATCAGGCATGGTGGAGTCACCACTCGAAGTGAGTTTGCGCCTCTTTTCAGAGTCGTCTGCAGTGGGTACGCCATCACCACGACCCAGCGACGCACCCCTAGGTCACCTGCATGAGCTACTCTCAGAGTCTGACAGTGATTAGACACCTAGAACTTCTCCACCACACGGGAATTTACAGTGTTGTGCAGTGAAAAAAATCAGTTCATATAGTGTTATAGAATTTGAGTTCTGAGTGAAAAGACAAAGATTTAATTGACTTTCAATGTAACGTAAATTAACTAGAGTTTATTATGTTTAGAAAATGGTTTTATGAGTGGAAAGACTTTAAGTGCAGAGTGCAACACTTATTTCATTAAGGTACAATGTGCCTGCCCTCCTCTCTTCCTATTTCTCCTATCTTTCCTGTCACTTCTTATTCCTTTTCTTTCCTTTACAGGTGGCTTTACATTGAGTGACAAGCCAAATGGTTTCCTGTAAGCCAAGAAACCATTTACAACGCTGGGTGGTAACCATATAACCAAACCATACGTGCTCCCTACATGTCAGCAAGTGGGTTGGTGGAGGGATGGTGCCCCTCCCTGTAAAACAACTAACTCTGTGTCAAATGGCCACCCTTTACGGGATTATGGTGTCTGGCAATAGATAGATAGATAGACAATGGAGCGCAAGTAAGACAAGAGTGCGCAGTGTTAAGAGAATGGAATTCTGAGTGCAAATGACTAAGTTCAGTGCAAGACTTCATGAACAGTGTACTGCAAGAGCTTCAGGAACTCCTTCTTACCGTCATAGTCTGAGAGGAGGCGGGTTATTCATCAAGATGGCCAGGGACTACACCTCATTTCACTCTTTTATGTCCCTTATTGGTGTGAATAATGTCTTAGGTGCTATGCATGTGCAGTAGGGAGGTGTTTTTCTGAGTTAGGCTAGGTTAGGGTCCATGACTACCAGTCCAGGAGCCAGGGACTTGTTGTAAGTACCCAGAATGTTTAATATTGTATAAACTCACCTCTAAACCCTCATTTTATGGTTCTTTTGCATTTATTTAAGTCTTTTATGTCCATTATTGGTGTGATTTGGGTCTTAAATAGGTGTAATGCATGTCCAGAGGGAGTTGTATAGGTGTTTTTCTGAGTTAGGGCCCATAAGTACAAGTCCAGGAGGCTGGGCCCCAATATCCGGACAGGACCACTATCCAGGCATGCCTTTGGCTCTGTTACATCGGATATTGGAGGGATTACTGTATATCATTCTTTCCTCGTCCATCTGCCTAAGGGTGACTTTACACTCCCTCTTCTGTCTTTCTTTGCTTCATTCTTTCCTCTTCCTTCAGCCTGTGGGTGACTGTACACTGAGTGACAAGCCAAATGGTTTCCTGTACACCAGGAAACAATTTACTACACTGGATGGTACCATGTAACCAGATTATGGCGCCCGGTCGTGTAGTGGGCAATTAAGGCACCCCAGTCGGATTGAGCCAGTACAGGTGTATATCCAGTGGGTGGTTGGGGTTTATTGCTAACATAATACCACTCAGGGATGGGTGAGGTTGGTCACTCTCCTCTTAAATGTCTGGACCAACTTACATAGCCCCAGGCTCCTATGCTCCTCATAGGGCAACACTGGATTAGATGATGAATGAATACCATGGCTGATATGAGTTCATTTAAAAAAATAATACTTCAGAGAAAAATGTAAGATGATCTGAATGTGAGAAAGCACTATAGGTTTGGGATGTGACATCAGTGACTGGATAAAGAGAAATCCCTGTAAATTGACATGTTGCATATGTAAGATGCTCCTAGATAGGGTATCAGAGAAAGTGTAAAGGGTGATTGAGGGTGCTGTTGATAGAGGAAGGCAAAGTCTGGTAGGATAATTTGTGAAAAGAACGAGGAAGAGTAGTGACAGACAGTGAGAAAAGTATGTAAGGACAAGTAGCTTGGAGGTAGTTCTCATGTGGCCGTCTCCTGGGAGGCTGGTAAGGTTCTGTGAAGACAGCATGGTGTGGGAGATGATGTTTGTTTCATGCTAGTCATCCCATGCCATAGACACTTTTTGTAGGATTAAGGCTTTGTATGATCATTGTGTATCAGGGTCCAGGCAGAAAACAAGAATGAATAAGGAGGAGGAAGATGATGGGGAGGAATCCCACAAGTAACGTGCTCTCCCTCCATACCTGCTCACTGATTACTGAACCTGTTCATACCCTGGTCCCCTGAAGATTTATGTATTTGACACAGCATCCCGACAGCCTGCACTTTGTACCCAGTAGCGCTGTATTTTACTATCCAGTTGGGAACTTTGTTTGACAGTTACTGAGAACTTCAATGGTTATGTTACAGTACTCATTTACTGACTTGTGCAAACTGCCCAGTGCCTACCCATGCAAGTATATATAGAGTCAAATTGTTTACTACAATATATCAAATGTCATCATTCCTTTCCAAATTTCAGTTTGAAAATCTGCAGAGAAGATTAAGATGTCAGGCAAGGCAAAGGATGCAGACCCAACCTCTCCTGGCAACATATACCTCATCTTTTACAATGTCTTCTTGAGTCTTGGGTATGTACTGCCAAGCATTATTATAACTTAAATCTCTAAACATAACACTTGGCACACCAGTACCAGTAATGTTGTAGATGTAGTAGTGAACTTTGTGTGTATTGTATTGAACTTTAGAATGTATTTGATGCAGAAAGATACTTTTTTTTTTTTTTTTTTTTTTTTTTTTTTTTTTTTCCAGAAATGAGTTATTTAAGAGGAGCCTGTGGAGTCACATGGAGAGACAGGCTGACGAATGAGGATATAAAGGAGCGTTGTGGTGTTGATGTGGATGTGATAGGAAGCGTTATGAGGAACATACTGAGGTGGTTTGGCCATGTGGAGAGGATGGAGGGTGAAAGACTGACGAAGAGAGTGTATGTGAGTGAGATGGAGGGGGAAAGAGGGAGGGGGAGGCCGAGGATGAGATGGAGGGATGGGGTGGAGAGGTATATGAGAGAGGGGGCTGTGAGTTGGGAGCAGGGGAGTGAAATGGCGGGGGACAGGGCGACTTGGAGGCGATTTGTTTGTGGCCACCCCAAACGGGACTGAGGCGTCTGGCAATAGATAGATAGATAGATTAGCCTGTATGGAACCTTTATTGTAGTGCTTTTATTTATTTATTTTTTACAACCCCAAAGACAAGTAAATAAGCCTCAGATATCACACTCTTATCGTTGTCTGGATTATTCATTTTATACAAAATATAGTAATTTCTCAATTATCTGGACAGCCATTACCCGGACAATTCATTACCCGGACATTGTGATCTGGCTGTTCAAAACCATATTCAAACATTCTTTCATAATATCCAGACAGGATGCATGTGTCCAGGTGGAAATTATGGCTGCACAAACACTTTTGTGCCTGGCCAGGCAGGAATAACCCAGTGGCGCCACCCTGTCTGGCTGGGTAGTTTACCCAGTGTCTGCTAGAGACCCCTTCAGTCATTCTCAGTTCCTACCCGGTGACAGTGTAGTAAACAGCTCCTCTCAGACAGTTGTTATGGTGGTGCACATGGTGGTTTTTGTGGTTGTTCCCTACCTGCCTTTGGCCATGCTGTTCCTGCGTGCCTCTTTCTAGGGTGTGATGATGGCCCCTCCTCCAGGAAAAAGGAAGAGGGTAGTGCTGATTCTGGAGAAGCGGGAGATCCTGGGTAATATTGATATGGGATGGTTGAATCGTGAGTGTTGATGTTTATTTAATTCTAGCTAACTGTACTGTACCATGATTTTACAGTACAGTATTCTATTGTACCATGATTTTATTCCATTTTATCATTTTGTTTTGTGTGACCACTGCATTTTTCTTGTGTAGCCATTTTTTTCAGGTCTCTGCAGGATATGGCCATGCAGTGATGATTGCTTATCTGTGGTTGATGGGTCTGCTTGACCATGGTAATTGCTTGGCTGTGGTTTATAGGTCTGCTTGACCAGATAGAGTAGTGTTAAACAACAGGAACAAGTGTAGTACGATGTACTGTAGTGGCCATTTACACTGGCTTTCAAAGTCAGGTAATGTATGAATGGGGGCCAGAGGAAAGGTCCATTATCTGTACAGAGCCATTACCCAGACATGCCTATGGAGTCATTCCATGCCATTGTCACCTTGTAGTGTCAGTCTAAGAATTAATAAAAAAATGTACCGGTAAGAATTTTATGGTACAGTAAGACCTCACTATAATGGTCTAATTGGGGCCCAAACCATTCCGAAAAATGCGAAATTCCGATAAAAGCGACATCCAGACTTCCCCATGCTAATTCGGACTTTTTCCAATATATCAGACATTAGTCCGGTTTGCATGAACAGTTTTTAAACTGTTTTGACTACCATTGTGGCTCAGTAATGTGTTATGACTTCACTACATTAATCAAATGATATAATATATATAATAATAATGTACTGTACACTGATAAACATGTCTTTTTTTTACCTCATTGTGGTGAACATAGCTGAAGAGGTCAGGCAGTCCGGACTGCTTCTGGCTTTATCAGACATTTTCCGATATGTAGGAATTTAGTTCGGTACCTCCTCAAATCCGATAAAAGCGAATTTCAGTCTGTTGAAGTCTGTTATATCGAGGTTTTACTGTATATACAGTAATCCCCGTACTATCCGGACGCTTACTCTCCGAACACTCCACTTACTGAACATTTTGGTCCCAGGATTCAATATTCCCAAAATTGACCCCAAAGCACAAGAAATTTGAAAAAAAATCTGACTTTTTTCCCCCGTAATTTGAACTCGGCAAGCGCAGCACGGACCAGCTGTGTTTTGGTGCGTAGTTCCGCCGCCATCCGCTAGAGTGCCCTTGCATCCTCCCCACTTACCGCCCATCTTTTGTTGTGAGTGCACGCTCGTCATCATGGCCGCCCACGTTCTCGCTTTTGTGGTGGTGCGCTACTGGCTGCAGGCTCTGCTGCTGCTCTCCTGCCTCTTGTTAGTGTGTGTGATGATGGCCCCACCGCCTGAGAAGAGGAAGAGAGTGGTTTTGACTCTGGAGAAGAGGAGGGAGATATTGGACAAGGTGGACGTGGGTTGGTCTTCCTCACGCATCCTTCGTGAATTCAACCTGGCCCAATCTACTTTGTTTGATATCAGGAGATCCCGTGACAAACTCATGCAGTACACAGTTGACTTCTCATCAAAGAACTAATGCAACGTGGAGAGGAAGATGATATTTACTCCCCGGTATGCTAAAGTCGATCGCTTCACGTTGATTTGGTATCGACAGCAACATGCTGCTGGTCTGCTGGTGCGTGGCACAGAGCTGATGGCTGCTGCTGAGAAGCTGACAAGGCTTTACGACCCCCCAGACTTCAAGGCATCCGAAGGTTGGCTCTTCGCATTCAAGTTACGACATGGCCTTACCAACCAAGTCTCATAGCGAAGCTTTGGACGCCAACGAGGATGGAGTAGAGGAGTTTTGGCACAAGGTGAAGGGCTTGATTGACAGGGAGGGCCTCACTCTCAGTCAAGTCTACAATGCTGACAAAACTGGTTTATTCTATCGCTCTTTGCCAAAGAACACTCTAGCCGAGGAGACGGAGAGGCGTGTACCTGGCCGCAAGCTCTCCAAGCAATGGATATCTGCTCTGTGTTGTGCCAATGCTAACAGCATGCACCGGCTTAAGCCCGTTATTGTTGGCCGTGCAAAGCAGCCTCGGTGTCTTCGTGGAGTGATGGATGTCCTTCCTGTCGTTTGGTACCATTCTCTGAAGGCTTGGTTCACTGCCCAGATCTTCAAAGACTGGTTCCACTGCCATCTCGTCAAGGAGGTCATCCATTACCAGATGAAGACACTGGGAATCCCGCGCGACCAGGTAAAGGCCCTCCTCCTCCTCAATAATGCACCTGCCCACCTGTGCGACAAGGAGTTCGTGGCTGAGAATGGGCACATTAGGTGCATGTTTATGCCACCTAATACGACTGCTTTCATCCAACCAATGGACCCAGGAGTGATCGTGGCAACGAAGAGGCTGTACCGAAGAAAGTTCCTGGAAGAGGTGATGGTTGTTCTCGAGGACGAGGATGAGTGCAGGGAGGGACGGGATACACGAGGCCACCGGGCTTTGGAAAACCTTCGCCGCTACAACATCAAGTCTGCAATCTACAACTGGGCCTGTACATGGAAGGAAGTCCCTGTCAAGACTCTAGAAAATGGTTGGTCTCGTCTGCTTCTCAGAACAGATGTGGAGCACGATTTCCTAGGTTTTGACATGGTTGACTTCCATGCACGTCTACATGTGCACGGCGACGATGTTGATGTGGACGAAGTGCGTGAGTGGTTGGATGACAACGAGGGCGATCCTGGGTATCAGACCATGTCTGATATCGAGATCGCATCTTCAGTTGCAGGTGTCAGTACCCAGCTTGAAGATTCTGACGAGGACAGCAATGATGATGTAGACTTCTCTCAGGGAGAAGTTCACCAGCCATCCCCAAGCTGAGCGCACTCCGGGAACACATAGAGTTCGTTCTTGACTACCTGGAACACCCGGACTGCGACAGGGAGATGGGGCCCTTGGGACTTGTGTAGGAAGTGCGCGCTTTCAGGCAGCGCATCATTAATCACCAAAATCGTTGTTCCTTGCGTCAATCAACCATTGACAGCTTTTCCAGACTAGTGACCCCTGCTGTGCCCAGCCCTGGCTTCACACCATTGCCTCCCCAAGACAGGCCTTCATCCTCCGAGCCACAGCCCAGCACATCAGCCATGGTGGAGTCACCACTGGACGTGAGTTTGCGCCTCTCTTCAGAGTCCTCTGCAGTGGGTAGTCCATCACCACTTCCCAGCGACGCACCCCTAGGCCACCTGCATGAGCTACTCTCAGACTCTGACAGTGAATAAACAGTAAGAACTTGCCACTAGACCACACGGGAATTTACAGTGCTGTGCAGTGAAAAAACACAGTGCGTAGTGTTAAGTAATTAGAATTTTGAGTGCAAAGACTTAAGTGCAGAGTGCAATGCTGATTTTATTGCTGTTCAATGGAGCACAAATTAGACCAGAGTGTGAAGTGGTATGAAAATGGATTTATGAATGCAAAGACTTGAGTGCAGAGTGCAACACTTATTTCATTAAGGTGCAGTGGAGCGCAAGTAAGAATAGAGTACGCAATGTTAAGAGAATGGAATTCTGAGTGCAAATGACTAGTTCAGTGCAAGACTTCATGTACAGTGTACTGCAGGTGCTTCAGATACTCCTTTTTACTGTCAGAGTCTGAGAGGAGGTGGGTTATTCATCGAAATGGCTAGGGACTTGTTGTAAGTACCCAGAATGTTTCATATTGTATTGTATTTTCCATACTTTTTTTTTTTTTTTTTTTTTTTTTTTTTTTAACGTGTCCGACTCTGGGCAAAGGCTCAGGGCCTATTTCTTGGGGGCAGTGGCCTATCCCAAGGCCCAGTAGTCCTCCTGCACCTCAACATGTCACCACTTCGATGCTAACACCCACCTTCCATATTGAATACATGCTAGGGCTGTCTCATACAGGACTGGTGTACTGGTATTAGCGTGGGTACTTTTACGACATGTCGGCGGATCATCTGATAGATCAGGAAAGTTTGCTTTTTAGGAAATTCAAATCCTTAAACTGTTCCCTGCCCCAGCTGGGATTCGATCCTGGGTCCATTAGGACTGCATGCCGCCTCTCTACCAATTCAGCCACTGCCTTCCCCCTTACCTCGAAAACCTCATTTCACTCTTTTATGTCCCTTATTGGTGTGAATAGTGTCTTAGGTGCCATGCATGTGCAGTAGGGAGATGTTTTTCTGAGTTAGGCCAGGTTAGGGTCCATAAGTACCAGTCCAGGAGCCAGGGACTTCTTGTAAGTACCCAGAATGTTTAATATTGTATAAACTCACCTCTAAAACCTCATTCTCCATTTTTTTTTTTTTTTTTTTTTTTTTTTTTTTTTTTTCCAGTCTTTTATGTCCCTTATTGGTGTGAACTGGGTCTTATATAGGTGCTATGCATGTCCAGTAGGGAGTTGTATAGGTGTTTTTCTGAGTCAGGGTAGGTTAGGGTCCATAAGTACAGGTCCAGGAGGCTGGGGCCTACTATCCGGATGGGACCACTTTCCGAACATGCTTTTGGCTCTAGTGCATCAGATAGTAGAGGGATTACTGTAATTTTAAAGCTTGAAAATTAAATTTTATGTATCTGGACAGAAAAAGTTTCTAAACTCTCTATTGAGAGTGCGGTGTTAAAAAATGTCGTACCATGTCACTGAAGAAAAATTCATGTGAAATTATTGGTTTTCTTATGATCATTGACCTGAGTATGTTTTTGTTTGGAATGCTGTCATTGGTTTTTATTGAAATGGCATCAATTTTAGTTGTTGTCACTATAGTTGTTTCCTTATACTTTGCAGTCAGATTATGGCACAACCTTGAAGTGGAAGTACTTCAGAGTAATGTGTGTGACGTTTTTTTTAACATTTTTCCCATGCACAACTTACAAATTGGAGAAAACTAACAAATTCATAATATAAATGAGCATCCTAGTACCTTACTAATGTAGCCCTGTGATATCTTATTAGAGACTCTGGTAGGCCATATGCTTTGTCACACACTTTACATGCATAGTGTGAGGAATGTTACCGGAAAAAAATGTAACGTTTCTCACGCATGGCTTTAAACAAGAAATCACTGCAGTTACACTGAATTCATGGAGAGATGGGTGGGTATGGTGGGAGGGCTGGGTGGATTGATGTCATGGATGGCATTGTTGGGTCAGCAGCGTGGGTGGCATTCGTGGTTGGTGAGGGTGGATGACCATGGTTGGTGGACAAGATGGGTCATTGGAATACGGTAATCCCTTTAAGACCCGGACACCCAAGTCCTGGACATTTTGGGCTCGGGTCCTTTAAAAAAAAAAAAAAAAAAAAAAAAAAAAAAAAAAAAAAAGAAAAAGAAAAGCTAATATGTTCATCCCTACTTTAAATTTGCCATACAATGACGAACAGCTGCGTTTTTGCACATAGTAGAACGCCCCCCCTGCATCCTCCCCTCCCTAGTCCTCGCCTAACTACTGTCATGACTAGACGCTCGTCGCAGTGGCTGTCCCACGTGCTCGTTTTTGTGAATAAACTGCAATACCTCGCCACTAGACATGGAAATTTACGATGTTGTGCAATGTTGCGGTTCAGAAATTAGAATTCAGAGTGCAAAGGATTAAGTGCAGTGTGCAAACTGGCGTGTTGCAACTGGCGTGGCACAAGTAAAAACAGAATGTTCAGTGTTAAACAGTTATAATTCACAGTGCAAAGGATTAAGTGCAGCTCAACACTGGATTACTGTACGTGCTTCAAGAGCATTTTCACCACTGTCAGAGCCTTAGAGGAGGTGGGTTAATCTTCGTGACAGACATGGATGTGTTGTAAGTACCCTGTACACTGCTAAATATTTTCCATACTCACTTAATTCCTCATTCATGCTTTTTATCACTTATTTGTGTGAATAAGGTCTTTTTTAATAGGTGCTGTGCGTGTCTGTTAGGGAGTTATTTAGGTGGTTTTCAAAGTTAGGTTAGGTTAGGGTCCATAAGTATCTGTCCAGGGGGCATTTTCCCAAGTCCCGGACATGCCTTTGGCTCTATTACGTCAGATCTTGGAGGGATTACTGTATGTAGCTCACCAGGGTGTGTGGTGACACGGTGGGTCGCCAGGGTGGCTGAGAAGATTTGTGTCCAGGATGCTCCGTGTGGGTGGTTGGGTTGGTGGGTTGGGTTGAGTGGGTGGGTGAGTTCAGGGTGGGTAGGTGTGTTGGGTGGCATCGTTAGGTGAGCATGTTAGGTGGCATTTGTGCGTGGGCAGGGTGGATGGCCGAGATTAATATGCTTGTGGGTCGCACAGGTGGCTGGGAAGGGTGAGTGTTGGATGGGTTGAGTGAGCAGGTGGATATGTGGATGGGTGGATATGTGGCTTCTCACATGACAAGGCAGGAGTGGGACTTTTAGGGCTAGTAGTCATATAAGTTGTCACTGTTAATTAGATTTTAGTACTGTATGTCGTTCAGAAGACGAATAAGTATTTGGAATAAAATTCTATACAGCAGGGTCATTCTACTGAAATCTGTTAAAGGCTCAATATAATTATTTCTCACTGAGCTAAAGGTGGATGTATGCTGATAATAATACACGTACAGTAATAGTAGAATGGATGGAAGAATAGAAGAATAAATTATACGAATATTATGTGCGGCAAGACGTGAGAGAGAGCGAAGCTTCAGATCTCTGATCCATCCGCCTAACAAATTGTTGTATTTGTTGGGGTAAGGAGGGGGAGTTGGGGGGTGGCATTGTGCATTTAACCTGCCCTCTGGCGGCAGACTACCCTGTCCCCTTATTAGTGTTCATTGCTCTATTGGTTCATTATACAACCAAGAAGTTCGTTTTCTTTTTTGTTTTCGTTTTTGAAGGCTCCAACATGCTTGCATGTGTCGGCCTTGGTCACCAAATGGCAGCTTTCCATGCTGCTCGACCTGTGGCAGTTTCCCTGTTTAGTCCTTTAACCCTGAGGTCACACTCAGCAACCTCGTCACAGGTCTGTTTTGATCTACCTCTCACTCCCCTACCCACAAGATTAACACTTCTCACTTTCTGCACCTAATTATCATCCCCCATCCTCTACACGTGCCTACCTCTCAACTCTTCCTTCGTAAACCTAGCCCCCCCAGGCCTTGCTCTCAAGGATGCACTGCACATTCACCTAATCACTGCCATTTCTGTACATTTGAGCCTGTGAGTATCCTGTTCCTTTACTGCCCAGGTCTCACTACCATACAATATTACACTCCTGACACATGCTGCATACAAAGATCCCTTAGCATGGAGGGAAAGCCCTCTCAATGTCAGGAGAGGCAACAGCTCCCTGAACTTCTTCCAGCCATTCCTCACTAGCCATAGAGCTAGTTTCTACCCCATGTCCAGTGCATAACATGTCTCCCAAATAACAAAACTCTTCCATACACTCAAGAGACTCACCAGCAAATTCAAGCCTTTCATGCCTGGCAATACCCACATGGTCTCCCGCGACACACTGCACACATGAAATCAGCATTATCTGGCAGTCTACCTCAGATACCACTATATCTCTTATGCACCCACTTATCACAAACACTGCACAAGGTGGGATTACTTCCCACGGCCTTGTGACAAATCGCCAATGGCCACTCTCCCTCTTCTTTGATAGTACCACCCCCAGCCCTAGATACCATCACTTTATTTTATATGCATTTACTCTCAAGCCCTCATGCCCCATACCATCTCCCCACTTCCTAAATCTTTCCTCTGCCTCCCTTTCATCCTTTGCAACCAACACCAAGTCATCAGCATTCAACAACTCTCACAGGAGTCCATTTCTGAAGTCACATGAGAGGGCTTAAAGTACCATGATAAACAACAAGAGGCTAAAGACAGACCCCTGATGCACACCAACATTCATGGAAAACTCATCACTCAAATCTCCATTCACCCGTACCTGAGTGTGAGCACCCACATACGTGGCCATAACACCCTAACCAGCCACTCCTCAGTCCCAGGCTTTCTCATTGCCCACCTCGCCACCTTTCTATGGACTCTTTTTTGGAGGCCTTCTGCAAATCAACAAAAACAAAGTACGTATCCCTTTTCTTTCCTGTATATTTTTCGTGAATCTGTTGAACAGTGATTATGGCATCAGTGGTCCCTTTGTCTGGCATAAACCCAAACTGCATCTTATCAGTATTCTCTCTCTCTCTCTGATCATACCTTCTAGAACTCTCTCTCCATTACCTTTATTATCTGGTCCAGAAGCTTAATGCCCCAATAATTTGCTATTTCCAGGGCATCACTCTTTCCCTTGTACACATTTACAATTATACTCTTCAGCTAGTCATCTGGAACAACACACTCTTATACTGTATGATCACATTTATCAGGTCAGTGACTCTTCTCAATCCTGCATCACCTGAGGCTTTCAACATTTCAGCCGTCAACCCAGACACACCTGCTTCCTTTCCCACCTGCATCCTGCCTATTGTCCCGCTCATGGTAGCAGCGTCAATCAAAGTCCAAAGGCCAAACACTGGATCTTCTGGCTCCAAACCTTCCCTGTCCCAGTCAAACTCCTCATTCAACAACCGGTTGTAATGCCCACTCCATCCGTCTTCAATATCCCCACTGTTCACTACAGCCCTTCCTTCATCATTCTTCACACGCTGCTCACCTATGATATCCCTATTCTCCCTCTTCATCAGATTTGCCACCTTAAAATTCACATTCTTCCCTCCCGCATGATTTAGGTTATCAAGTAAGAGTCTCTGTGACTCAGATTTCATCCTGTAAACCTCTTTTGTAACCCTTTTCTTGGCAGCCAGGTATTCCTCTTTGTTACCACCCTTCTTCCATTCCTGGAAGAGCCTTCTTTTCTCCTTAACTGCAGCTTCCACACCCTCACCCCACCACCAAGTCACTTTATGTCATGGTGGGCCTCTTTTCCATCCACATACTGAATCAGTAACTCTCAAGAGGTTGGTCTTGAAGGCCACTCATTAACACTTTCATCCACTTCTCCCTGTTCAGCCACCACTTTCCTCATCTCGCTATAGAAGGCATCCCATACTGCAAGGTTTTTCTGCTTCCATATTTCCTCCTGGGTGCATAGGTCCTCTTTTTCATCACTCCCTCCTTGAGGACCATGTCACATATCAATAACTTGTGTTGCTGCACATGCTCCTCATTCCCTAAAACTTTAACGTCCTCACTAACCTCATATCAGCCCTCCTGACCAGGAAATAGTTTATCTGGCTGCTGTTTCCCCCAGACTTGTACACAATCAACCTAATCTCTCTTTTCCTACAATGTGTGTTGCACACAATCTTGTTTATTGTCTCCCCAGACTTAAGTATCATTTCCCCCTCCTCATTTCTTGTACCATGTGCACATCCCCAATGTACTTCTTCATATCCTTGAGCTGCTTCACCTACATGACCATTTAATTCCCCCCCAAATACCATGATTTCATCATCCCCCATACCACTTACTACACGTATTAACTCATCCCAAAATCTATCCTCCTCTGTCTCAACCAGGCCTGCCTGTGAAGCATATGCTGATACATTTGCAAACACCATCCCACTGAACGAAATTTTTACTACTATTATCCTGTCACATACTCTCATAACATTCATGACATATTCCAACCATTTCTCCTTAACCAACACATTCACACCCCCTATCCATCCATCCTACCCTGCCAAAACAACTTATAGTAACAATCCTTCCCAACAATCTTTCTGGCTGATCCACACCTATACTGGACTTGCACACATCCCCAGGGCTGGATTTACCAATAGGTCAAGTAGGCCATTGGCCTAGGGCCCACTGGTATATGGGGGCCCACTGAAACTAATTTGTCATGCCATGTCCCAACTTACGACCTTTTTTCAGGAGTACACTATTTCATGATACTGTACAACCATAAGAGCCCCAGTACGATAAGTATAGGGCCCAGAGTATGGGGCCTCTGGGAATATACATACTTATATACATACATATACATACCTACATATATATATACTGTATATATATATATATATATATATATATATATATATATATATATATACCCCCTGGGGGTAGGGTTTTTTTCAAGAATACTCCCCCAGTATCCCTGCTTGTCGTAAAAGGCGACTAAAAGGGTTGGCGGAGGGTTAGTGCCCCTCCCCGGAAAACAACTAACTAAAGAAAACAAACAATAAGCCTCAGACAAGGACTGACCAAACGATGACGACCCAGGACCGGACAAAGGACTTGGTAATTGGTACTTGGAATGTAAGAGGAGCGAATGATGAGGTGAAAGAGAGAGAGATCGTCCAGGTGCTTGAGGATGCGAAAGTGGATGTATGTGGAATAACTGAAACAAAATGGAGAGGAGAAAGTGTGAGAGAATGGGAGTATGGATGGGGTATATGTGCAGGAGTAGGTGAGAATGAGAGGGCAAAGGAAGGAGTATGTATAGTTGTGAGTAAAAGATGGAAGAAGAGCATAAGACAGTATGGATCAGTTGGGTCAAGGATTGTGTGGGTAAAGTTGAAAGTTGGAATACAAATGTGGGCAATTGTGTGTGTGTATGCGCCAATGCAAGATCGTGCTAGAAGAGTGAGAGAAGAGTTCTGGACAAATGTAGAAGTGTGCATGGAAAAGTTTGGAAGGAATGAGAGAGTGTTTTTGATTGGTGATATGAATGGTAAAGTTGGGAATGTGAAGGTGGATGGAATAGTTGGTGAGTGGGGGGTGCCTGCTGAGATAGATGAGAATGGGAGTGCGTTAGTGGACATTTGTGCTGGGAGGGGGTTGGTGATACCCAATACCCTCTTCAGGCATAAAATGATCCACAGGTATACATGGCGAGTGATGAGAAGGGTGGGTGGTGAACTGAATGAAAGGAAGGCAATGATTGATTATGTGTGTGTGGATGAAAGGATGCGAAGATGTATAATGGATGCAAGAGTTTATAGAGGTTGGGGGAGTGGACTTTCTGACCACTACTTGGTGGTGGCCAGAACCAAGGCCCAATTAGAATGGAGAAATAGAAGAAGGGAAAGACGAGAGGAAGGAGTAGTTGCAAGGAGAGTGGAAAGGTTACAAGAGGATGAGAAAAAGGCAGAGTATAAGAGAGAAGTGGAGGAACGATTGGGCAAATATGAATTGGAGCAGATGGGAGACGTGGAAGGTGTGTGTAGGATATTTACAGAAGAAATATGTGCAGCATGTGATGTGGTGTGTGGAAGGAAGAGAAGACGGAGGGGGGTGCAAGGAACAGCGTGGTGGACTGAAGAGGTGAAACAGGCTGTAGCACAAAAGAAGAAAGCATACAATGAATGGATGAGAAATAGGGACGTGGAAGAAGTTGAGAGGCGGAAGAGAGAGTTATATGTAGAAAGAAAGAGAGAGGTGAAAAGATTAGTAAGAAGAGAGTGGATGAGGAATTTAGAAGGAATTTGAGTGTAAAGTGGAGGGACTGTAAGAAAATGTTCTGGAAAGAGGTGAAAAGAGTAAGACAGGGTGGAAGTGAAGTTAGCAGGGGAGTGAAAGATAAAAATGGTAGATTACTAGTGGAGAAGGGAGAAAAAGTGAGCAGATGGAGAGAACACTTTAAGGAATTGTTGAACGTAGTGGATGGAAGTAATGCGAGTATAAGTGGCTGGGGAATGGCTGGGAGAAGGAGGGAGGTGAGAAGACAGGAAGAAATCATTAGGATAGAAGTTGTGGAAGCAATGAAGAAAGTTAAAGCGGGGAAAGCCCCAGGAATTGATGGAGTGTGTGGTGAAATGCTGAAGCATGGGGGAGAGATAGTAGTAGAATGGATGTGGAAGATGTGCAGATTGGCCTGGGAGGAAGGTAGAGTCCCGGAGGATTGGAAGTCAGGTATAATTATTCCCTTGTACAAAGGAAAAGGGGAAAAAGAAGTGTGTGGTAATCATACGGGCATTTGTCTTCTTAGTATAATAGGAAAAGTGTATGGTAGGATACTTATTGACAGAGTTAGAGAAAGAACAGAGAAATTAGTTGGAGAAGAACAGGGAGGCTTTAGGAAGGGAAGAGGTTGTGTAGATCAGATATTCATTCTTAGATCTTTAGTGGAAAAGTTTCTAGAGAAGGGAAAGAAGTTGTATGCGGCTTTCATGGATTTGGAGAAAGCATATGACAGGGTGGATAGACAAGGATTGTGGAAAGTGTTAAGAATATATGGAGTAGATGGGAAGTTGTTGAATGCTGTGAAGAGTATGTACGATGGTGCTAAGGCTGCAGTGCGTGTGGATGGTGAACTAAGTGAATTTTTCTATTTGAAAGTTGGGTTGAAACAGGGATGTGTCATGTCTCCATTGTTGTTCAATCTGTACATGGATGGGGTAATAAAAAGAGGTACAAGGTAGGGTAGTGGATGTTGGAGTGGCCCTGGTGAGAGAGGATAGTGTTTGGAAACTCCCTGTACTGTTGTTTGCAGATGATACTGTGTTGCTGAGTGAAGACGAAGGGGAGCTGCAAGGCTTGGTGGATGAGTTTGGGAGAGTGTGTAAGAAACGGAATCTAAAGGTGAATGTAGGGAAGAGTAAAGTGATGGTCTTTGAGAGAGGTGAAGTGAGTGAATGTACAGTGAGGTTGGATGGTGAAGAATTGGAAAATGTGAGTACGTTTAAGTACTTGGGTAGTGTGATGAGTAAGGATGGAGGTTTGGAGGGTGAAGTGCTTGAAAGGGTACAGCAGGGAAGAAAGGTTGCTGGTTCTTTGAAAGCAGTGATAAAAAACAGGGAAGTGAGCATGGAAGTGAAAAAGTTACTACATGACAGTATTGTGATACCAACTCTAACGTACGGAAGTGAAGCTTGGACATTGCTGGAAGGACACAAGTCAAGAGTGAGAGCAGTGGAAATGAGTTATTTAAGAGGAGCCTGTGGAGTCACCTGGAGAGACAGGCTGACGAATGAGGATATAAAGGAGCATTGTGGTGTTGATGTGGATGTGATAGGAAGCGTTATGAGGAACACACTGAGGTGGTTTGGCCATGTGGATAGGATGGAGGGTGAAAGACTGACGAAGAGAGTGTATGTGAGTGAGGTGGATGGGGGAAGAGGGAGGAGGAGGCTGAGGATGAGATGGAGGGATGGGGTGGAGAGGTATATGAGAGAGGGGGGTGTGAGTTGGGAGCAGGGCAGTGAGATGGCGGGGGACAGGGCGACTTGGAGGCGATTTGTTTGTGGCCACCCCAAGCGGGATTGAGGCGTCTGGCAATAGATAGATAAATAGATAGATATATATATATATATATATATATATATATATAGATTATTGAAACATGCAGACATTTCTATAAATTTGGGGACCCACTGATGAGTTTGGCCTGGGGCCCACAAGTAGGTAAATCTGGCCCTGCACATCCCACATCCACCCACCTCCTGCGCCTTACCTCAGCCACTTCCCCCGCTCAACCCTTCAAACTTCCCACCCCTGATCGCCCTGGGTGATTTGATGTCCACAGGCTTGCTTTGAATTACATTTTTTTACATGGTCATAATCAGTAAAATACGAAGAGGAGAGTCATGCCATAGGCCCCAGCCACTGCACAGTCCCAGGCCTTGGCAATGGATCTGAGACCCCTAGTGCACCAGCCATGGCCAGTGGCTGTGGTAATGGCCTCAGGGCACCCTGCCAAGACAGCTACAGTGACACCCTCCAAGCACGCCTTGGCACTGTAACTGCCTCTCCATTATGCACCCATTGATAGGGCAACCTCTTGGGGTGCTACTCCCAGGTTCAGGCCCCTCTCTGTTGGGCATGAGTGGCAGCCTGGGAATTGCAATGCCCAGTACCCTCTAGCTCAGGTTCAAGCCCAATCTTACCCCAGCCCCACGATCTATGCTGGTGGAACCCTCCTCAAGCCTCCCCTCAAAAGGTCCACTACTAGGTAGCGGGAGGCAGAGTTTTCGTATGGTATAGCCTTGCTGGCATCAACTCCTGTGATGTAGTGGGGTATGTTTTGTGATATGTAAAGTGCACATGGTGTAGTGTATGAGATAGTTAGAGGAAGTGTTTGGGAGAGTATGCAGGTTTACTTCCATTGTTAGTGTCACACTGAAAAGGTCAGCAAAAGAGGATGGTTAGGTAGCCAGTGACATGGGAGCTCCAGCTCTCCCTATCACCAACATTCCCATTCCCCTTGGGAGTACCACGCTGATCAGCTGGTGCTACATTGTGAACTGCAGTTGTTGAGTTAGTCCCTCAAGAGGGCATGATCAAAATTAATTACCTTAGAAAGAGGGACATCAGCAGAGTGGGTCTTGCTCAGTTTCATTTCCCAGACAACCCAGACAGAGATGAGAGAGCAGAGGACATGGTTGTGCAGGCTTTGCCAACTCCTCAAGTATCAAGAATGGTATATACATTCAAAGGAGTGACTTTTCCCTTCTCAATCAATTAGTCTATGTTGATGTTATATTGTTGATGTCACTTGAATATGTTGATGTCACTTAAACCAGAATTGTCTTCTGGTTAGTTCACTTATTTATTCATATTCTAATCCAGTGTTTCCTCATGAGGTGCATAGGAGCCCCGGGCTAGGCAGGTCGGTCCTGACATTTAAGATGAGTGTGACCAGCCTCACTCATCCCTGGGTGGCACTGCTTGAGCAATAAACCCCAACCATCCCTTGGATATAAACCCGCACAGGCTCAATCCAATTGGAGTGCCTTACCGCCCACTAGACCAGCAGGTGCCATAATTCGGTTATATGGTTACCATCCAGCAAAGTAAATGGTTTCCAGGTGTACAAGAAGCCATTTGGCTTGTTACTCAGTGTAGAGTCACCCATAGACGGAAGGAAGAGGAAAGAATTAAGGAAAGGAAAGACAGAGGAAGGATGGAAAGCAGGAAGGAAGAGAGGAAAAAGCAGACACCTGAGAGCAGCACTGCACCAAGTGAGTGTAGCTCCCTCACCAACCACTTTCAGGTTAGTTTATTATGTAAATTTCACATCAGGACACATTTTGTTTATGTTTGTGATGCAGGTACTGTAACCATAGTAGGAGTTGATTGTATGATGATGTTTCAGTTAAAATTGCACAAGTAACGTTTCTCACTTTTCCGGTAATGTGTCTGATGGTCTTATTTTCCTTAACAGAAAAACAGTTACAGTATTAGGAATAATCAAATTTGCTGGGTATGGTTATGATCCTTAGCTATAGACATATTACTGATGTGAAGCACTCCTTGATTGAACCAGTCAAATCACAGACTTTTTGAAATTACATATGTCAACTACAAGAGGGGGTAGCATCGCAGTAACGTTACTCACGCAACTTTTGAAAATCTGTATAACATCCCCTCATGAAACTTTTGAAAATCGGTATAACATCCCCTCATACAACTTTTGAAAATCAGTATAACATCCAAATTAAAACATATGAACAATCCGACTGTGGTATGATGTAGGGTGAAGTGTGTGTTATATAGCTTCCCCAAACCATTTGTTTATATTGCATACTTTTGCAGATATAACTGAGAGTAGTTCAATAACTTGTCTCCGAATGTAATGTTCCTCATGATGGAATGACCCTTTGGCTGTATTACATCGGATAATCAAAGGATTACTGTACACTTTTGCCAGAAATTTCTCTCTCCCGGTCATAAATTTTATATAAAGTGCCTTCAGTTTTACATTTAATTTTACACGTACAGGTAGCTTTTTATTGTACTTGTTTGCTTTATTGATTAGAAAGCAAAATGAAGTGAGATATAGTAATGTATAGTTAAATCTGATAAATCATTAGTTAGAGAAACATTGTACTACAGTACCTATGTACAGTGAAAGTCCTATTATTCGGCATCTATGGGACCGGGATGATGCCGAGAAATTGGATTTGCCAAATAATCAAAAAACCTACTCACTCAGTACCTTAAATATATTGGTGAACACTGTCATCACCACTTATGATATTATAACTGTGTTTGGAGAGAGTACTGTATACTGTACAATACTGCAGTCAGTACGGTACTATACCTGAATCTGAAATACAGTATATATATAAATTAGTGAACATATACGAGTGTAATACAAGTCAGAAAACACTTCCTGGATGGCCGAAATGATATGGAATATTACCTACCAGCTCAGTACATCACTTATATTGGTGAACTCATCACTATTTTTATTATTACAAATATGTTTGGAGTGACTACTGTATACAGTACTTTTTACATAAAATAAAGTGAAGGAATATGACTTGATAAGGTCTTTCTGATGGGTGTTAAACGTATATTTAGCACTCATTCTTTTGTTGATTTTTTTGTTTACATGTGAAAGGGAGAGTATTGATGCAAACAGTAATGTATTCCATTAACCCCTTAATAATCTCCGGCATTGAACAACCCTTTACAGTACCAATGTCAGTGATGTCAAGTTAGTGAGCTATGAAAAACTGTGAACAATTATGGGAAGGGAACGAAGGTCACTGGTATGTTTACACAACTCTGCGCTACGATTCCAAGCAGGCAGGGGATCAGTTAATCTCAGATGTTTTCGCCCATGTGGTACATGCACCGTAACTTTGTAATTTCTCCCGTGAATCATAGCAAGGGTTTAAGAACTAAATAACACATTAGGTGCGCCAGGCGATTATCTTCACATCTTTAAGAAAATGGAGGAAATTTAATCCCTCTCTGAGTACGTAGAGTAAGTGTCTTCCATTCTTCTGAAATCAATTTATTTTTCTTAAAGATGTGAAGATAATCGTCTGGCTCACCTAGCAATGTGTTACTTAGCTTCCTAAACCCATGCTATGATTCGCTACGAGTCACGGAAAAATTGATGAAGTTACGGTGCATTTACCAAATGGGCAAAAACATCTGAGATTAACTAACCCCCTGACCGCTTGGAATCGTAGCATAGTGTCGTGTAAACATACCAGTGACCTTCATTCCCTCCCCATAATTGTTCAGTTTTCTTTCTATAGCTCACACTAACTTGACATCACTGTAAAGGGTTGTTCAGTGCCGGAGGTTATTAAGGGGTTAATGGGATATATTACTGTTTGCATCAATACTCTCTCTTTCACATTAAACACAAAAACGAACAAAAGAATGAGCGCTAAATGTACGTTTAACTTTCATCAGAAAGACCTTAGCAATTCATATTCCTCCAGTTTATTTTTAAGTATATTCTGACTGGTTAGGTTAGCTTTGGTTAAATTATTAGGTACAGTTAAACTCGGTTAGGTTAGGTTTAGTTAAACAGGACAGTTCCTTCCGCCAGTATGCTGAAGAATAAAAATACTACGAGCTGTCACAGCCATACAGCTAAAAACAACGGGGAAACTGATTTAACAGGCAACATTTATTTATGGGTAATGCATTACAGTATCAGTGGTTCATGGGCTACCCAGTTGCCGGTAAATGTCATTTTCAGGAAAGTGTCAAGAACGAACGAATTTCAAGAATTAGCGAGGGGGCTTGGAATGTAACCCTCACTAATTTGGTAGAGGTGGTTACTGTACTGTATGATACTGTGCAATGTTGTAATCAGTACAATACTATACCTGAATCTGAAAATATAGAAATAAGTGAACATACAGAAGTGTAATGAAACATTAGGCCAACAAGTCACAGATAAGACTTCCTGGACTGCCGAGATGATTCCAGACATCTGCCGAACAATAAAAGATTTTCGTAAATGGGACTATTTCTCAAAACTGCCGAAATGTCGGATCTACCGAATAATCAGCTGCCGAATAATAGGACTTTTACTGTATCTGGTGAGAGGTGATGAAGATCAACAGAAGGAAAGTGTGTGCAGGAAAAAAAAAAAAAAATCATAATTTAAAGGATGCCATGGGTGGCTGGTGGCTGGAAGACTGTGTTACGTAATAGGGAATGCAAAACATAAAGTGAATGCAATAACCATGGAGCCACTGTGGCCTGTAGGAGTGAAAGTCATTAATAAAGTTACCCCAGAAGTGCTTGTGGAGTGACCAGGAATGATAGATGGACAAATTAATTGAATCTTAGAGAATGTGGTGTTAAGATCATTGTAGTGTGAAAAGTAAAAATAAACAGCTACAGTACTCATGAAATTATTTGCCCATGTGGAGTAGGTGAAGAGTGAGACTGCCTAAGAGAAAGTAGTATGATAGATTGGGTGGAAGGGGGGTGGAGAGAGGAGAGATTAGATGGGAGACAAGCTAAGTGAGGGAGGGCAAAGTGAGAGGAATGGTCATTGCAGAGTAGATACAAATATGTTTCCCCCCCTCTACCCCAGACCACTTTTCACAGGATGCAGCATTGGGAAATAGAGTGATGAGGTATTCACATAAGATTTTTTTTACTTCATATTAACTCATATTAAGAGGGCTCTCCCTCCACGCTAAGGGGTTCTTGTATGTAGCAAATGTGTTAGGAATGTAATGCTGCATGGTAGTGAGACTTGGGCAGTGAAGGGGGATATTCACAGGTTCAGACATACAGAGATGAGATTACAATAATTAGATGGATGTATAGTGTATCCTTATATGACAGGCGTGATGCAGGGGTTAAGATTATGAATTGAGAGGAAGGATGGGACTTACCAGTAAATGTATTATTGTTGTAATGAGAAGGGGTGGATTTAGATGGTTTGGGCATGTGGAGAGCATGGAGGATAACAGGTAGGTGTGGAGAGTGAGAGGTCTGAATGTTGAGAGTAGATATGCGAGAGATAGGCTGAAAAAGACTTGGGATGAAGTCATAGAAGTTGACCTCAGGAATTAGGGACTGGATGGAGAGGCTGCTAGTGATGGAGCATTAAGTGATATACCCAGTACATGCAACCTGTTGGAGCCTCTATAAAAGAATGACCAAGCAAAGCTTTATATAACCTTATTTATAAGAAAGATAGCCTAACATAACTCTGTGTTTCAGTTTCAGTCTCACAATGTACATGTACTGTACAGTATTTTTTCCCCTCCAATATGGTCATTGTATTTCTTGTACAGCCATGCGCCACTTAACTTCCTACCATACAGCATCTTTTTGCTTTAATGTCCGGAGACCCATAAGAATATAACAGAGAGAGAGAGAAAAAAAAACATCCGAAGAACAAGATGTAGCAAGTGTATGCGGGCACATAGCAGTGTTACTGCATGACGGCCAGCCAGCATCCCAAAACAAAGCGATTACACTGCCAGCTGTATGATACGCAGTGCATGTATAACCTACAGTGATACACTGTAGTACTTTTCAAATGTCTTAATATTTTTCTTTTTTTCCGTACTTACATCAAACTAGTAAAAATTAATCCAAAAAGCAAGAAAAAGTTACCTAACAAGCAGGAAAACGTTTATCATATAACAGTATCATCAACACCAGCTGCAGGCAGTCATGGCCAGTCACATATTTTATAGGCTATGTATTATTGCGCAGGTGCTTGAGGGTGCAGAAGTGGATGTATGTGGATTAACTGAAACTAATTGAAGAGGTGAGAGTGTGAGAGAATGGGAGTATGGATAGGATATACACACGGGAGTGGGTGAGAATGAGGGGGCAAATGAAGGAGTGTGTTTTGTTTTGTGCGAGAGATGGAAGGAGAATATAAGAGAGTATGGATCGGTTGGCTGAAGAACTGCGTGGGTAAGATTGAAAGTTGGACTACAAATGTGGGCGACTGTGTGTGTGTATGCGCCACCGCAAGATCGTGCAACCAGAGTGAAAGAAGAGTTCTGGACAAATGTGGAGGCATGCATGGAAAAGTGCGAAAGGAATGAGAGAGGATTTTTTATTGGAGATATGGATGGAAAAGAAGGGAATGTGGAGGTGGATGGAGCAGTTGGTGAGTGGGGGTGTGCCTGCAGAAGTGGATGAGAATGGCAGTGCTCTAGTGGACATCTGTGCTGGGAGAGGGTTGGTGATAGCCAATACCCTCTTCAGACACAAAATGATCCACAGGTATACATGGCGAGTGATGAGAAGGGTGGATGGTGAACTGAATGAATGGAAGGCAGAGGTTGATTATGTATGTGTATGGATGATAGAATGAGAAGGTGTGTAAGGGATGCAAGAGCATATAGAGGTTGGGGGAGTGGACTTTCTGTGGTAAAAGTCAAGGTTGAAATGAAGTAGAGGAAGAGATGAAGGGAAGGACAGGAGGAAGTAGTTCTTACAAGGAGGATGGAAAGGTTACAAGAGGATGGAAAAAAGGCAGAATATAAGGGAGATATGGAGGACCGATTGGGTTAATATGATTTGGAGCAGATGGGGGACGTGGAAGGTGTGTGCAAGATATTCACAGAAGAAATCTGTGCAGCATGTAAGGTGGTTTGTGGGGGTGCAAGGAACAGTATGGTGGAATGAAGAAGTGAGGTAGGCTGTGGCATAAAAGAAGAAAGCATATAGTGAGTGGATGAAAAACAGGGGTGTGGAGGAAGGTGAGAGACAGAAGAGAGAGTTATATGTAGAGAGGAAGAGAGAAATATATAAATTAGTAAGAGAGAGTAAGAAGAAAGTGGATGAGGAAATTGGAAAGAAGTTGAGTGTAAAGTGGAGAGAATGTAAGAAAATGTTCTGGAGAGAGATAAAGAGAGTTAAACAGGATGTTACAAAAGTTAATTGGTGAGTGAAAGATTAAAATGGTATATTTCTAGTGAAGAAGGGAAAAAAAAGTGGGTAGAGGGGGAGAACACCTTAAAGAATTGTTGGACATAGAGAATGAAAGTAATGTGTGTATAAGTGCCTGGGGAATGCTGGGAGAAGGAGGGATGTGAGAAGAGATGAAGAAATCGGTAGGATGGAAGTTGTGGAAGCAGTGAAGAAAGTCAAAATGGGGAAAGCCCCAGGAATTGATGGAGTGTGTGGTGAAATGCTGAAGCTTGGCAGAGAGATAGCAGTAGAATGGATGTGGAAGATGTGCAGATTGGCCTGGGTGGAAGGTAAAGTTCCAAAGGATTGGAAGTCATGTATAATTATTCCCTTGTAGAAAAGAAAAGGGGGGAAAAGAAGTTTGTGGTAATCATAGGGTTATTTGTCTTCTTAGTGTAATAGGGAAAGTTAATAGTAGGATACTTATTTAACAAAGTTAGGAAAATAATGGAGGAATTAGTTGGAGAAGAACAGGGAGGTTTTAGGGAGGAAGGAGGTTGTGTAGACCAGATATGCATCTCGTATAGTGGGAAAGTTTTTAGAGAAGGGAAAGAAGCTGTATGCAGCCTTCTTGGGTTTGGAGAAAGCATATGACTGGGTGGATAGACAAGGATTGTGGAAAGTATTAAGAATATATTGAGTAAATGGGAAGTTGTTGAATGCTGTGAAGCGTATGTACGAGGGTGCTAAGGCTGCAATGCATGTAGACAGTGAACTGAGTGAATTTTTCTGTTTGAAGGTTGGATTGAAACAGGGATGTGTCATGTCTCCATGGTTGTTCAGTCAGTATATGGATGGGGTTATAAAAGAGATACAAGGTAGGGCAGCGGATTTTGGAGCAGCCCTAATGAGAGAGGGCAGTGTGTGGAAATTCCCTGTACTGTCGTTTGCAGATGATACTGTGTTGTTAAGTGAAGACAAAGGGGATCTTCAAGGCTTGGTGAATGAGTTTGGGAGAGTGTGTAAGAAACAGAATGTAAAGGTGAATATAGAGAAGAGTAAAGGTATGGTCTTTGAGAGAAATGAAGTCACATTGTACAGTGAGGTTGGATGAGGAGGGAATGAAAAATGTGAGTGCATTTAAGTACTTGGGTAGTGTGATGAATAAGGATGGAAGTTTAGAGGGTGAAGTGCTTCAAAAGATACAACAAGGAAGAAAGGTTTCTGGTTCTTTGAAAGCACTGATAAGAAACAGGGAAGTGAGCATGGAAATGAAAAAGTTACTCCATGACAGTATTGTGATGCCAGTTCTAACGTATGGAAGTGAAGCTTGGACCTTGTTGGAGGGACACAAGTCAGGAGTGAGAGCAATGGAAATGAGTTATTCAAGTGGAGCATGTGGAGTCACATGGAGAGACAGACTGACAAATGAGGAAGTGAAGAAGCATTGTGGTGTGTATATGGATGTGATTGGAAGCATTAGGAGAAACACATTGAGGTGGTTGGCCATGTGGAGAGGATTAAGAGCGAGAGACTGACGAGGAGAGTGCATGTGAGTGAGGTGGAGGGGGGTAGAGGGAGGGGGAGGCCAAGGATGATATGGAGGAATGGAGTGGAGAGATATATAAGAGAGTGGGATGTGAGCTGTGAGCAGGGCAGTGAGATGGCAGGGAATAGGATGACATGGAGATGATTTGTCTTGTGGCCACCCCTTATGGGATAAAGGTGTTTGGCAATAGATGTACTGGATAGATAGATAGTATTTTTGTCTTTTTTTTTTTTTATACTCTACTGTACTTTAAAAGTAATGTACAGTACATAATACCGTATACAGTGGATGCTCAATTTAACTAACTAATTCAGCCAGCCCCTATTCCATTTTCTCTAATTTTCTGCAAAATTGAGTTCCGTAACCAAGGCACAATATAATGGAAACTTTTCTGGTATTTTGAGGTTCTTTCCGCTAAATCCTTGAAGGCATTGGTCAAGCTGAATTACTGACAATGCGCAACCAAACCTAGCAAACTATGCTATCTCTCATTACTACACACAGCAGTCTGAAGCCATAATTAATGCCGCCACTTAAATGCATTATTTTATACTTGTTAATAGCCTGAACCCATAATTAATGTGGAGAGAATGGAGAATGAAAGACCGACTAAGAGGGTGTATGTAGGTGAGGTGGAGGGAGGGAGAGGGAGGGATAGACTGAGGATGAGGTGGAGGGATGGAGTTAAGAGGTATATGAGGGAGGGGGGAGTGAGTTGGGGGGAGGGTAGTCAAATGGTGGGTGACAGAGCGACTTGGAGGCGTTTTGTCTGCAGCCACCCTTTGTGGGATTAGGGCGTCGCGCTATAGATAGATAGATAGATAGATTGATAGACTTAAATGCATTATTGTGTACAGGTTAACAGTGATACATCCAATAATGACATAGTAATAAATTATCTACACAGATAATAAGGTGATGGTAGTAGTGACCCAAATAGTATACAGCAGTAAATAGGGATGGTAAACAACAGTAATGCTTACCACCAAAAGTAGGGGTCCTGCACTTGTTGCAGAAATATGCCTGATACAGGTAGCCATACTGGCTCCCAAACCTGTGTCAGGGCTGGGGGTGGTCACTGTCAGAGTCACCCTCCATCAAGATGCAAAGTGGTACAGGGGTGACAGAGGGGCTGGGGAGCATCAGGGATGGCCCTCCATCTTCTCAATTATTTCCATGGATGATTAGAGGATGGAAAAATGAAAAAAGAAAAAAAGAAAGCCTCACCCTCCCCTTCTTTTCCTGAAGCTTGGGCATGGTTCATGAAAACTTTGGTTCACTGAAAAAAAACACAAATAAGGCCGCAGTACCAAGGCAAAGCCACATAAGCGGGGAGCAGTTGTTTGCAGTTGGGGGATCACGTGAAGACTGCTTGGGCCGAGTGATGTCGCCAAGTCCCCGCCACTGCCCAAGCAGCTTGGCGGGGACATGTGGCAACACCACACGCCACCAGTAAGGGAAGTGTTTCCGGTATGACCTAGATGCTGCACTTGATTTACGGGACTTTTTGTGGTAATTTGGTGGTTTTTGGAATGGAATTTCCTCAACGAAATTTTACTCATGTTAACCCACCGCGTGCCAGCTATTTTTGGCCCTATGGGTCGCCTCCGTGCTGGCCATTTTTTGACCCTTTTTTTTTTTTTTTTTTTTTTTTTTTCCCTAAAATGATAGATTTTGATGTGAAAACAACGAATTTCACCATTAAAATGCTCACTGAAGCTCGGAAATGGGTTTTATTGTGTCCTGCATACTCATATACAGGTATAGTTGCTCTCTCACACTCACCACGTAGGTGAGAGAAAGCCATTATCTGTGTAAGGTATACTCAGGTATTTATGCTGGGAAGGTATAGCAATGTTAAGTACTTTTTTCTGATTACTTATTACTTCAACATCTATCACAATGCATTATTGTACACTTGAAGCTGGTGCAGTGGTAACGTTCTTGCTTGCCAACTGGTGGACGGGAGTTCGAGCCTCGCTCAGGTTGCGAAAAGTTTCACTGACGAAGTGGGTGGTTACTGTCCCCCTTGAGCAAGGGGACGGGTGTGTGCGTGTGTGAAGGTCACAGCCTTGCCCTTAGATCGGACTATATGAGCTCTCAGCTCCCTTCCGGAAGGGTAAAAGCTGACGATCACGACCATCAAGTGATCCTGACCGACCCGGTGAATTACAACCTGACTTCATTATCCACAGTTCTGGCACTTACAAGAAGGTATTTACAACTTGACTTCACTATATAGTCCTTCTGCTTACAAGAAAATATTTACAACCTACACTTACGTGAAAATATTTACAAAATGCCTTCACTATGTACAGCACTGGGTGAGGCACACAGGCAGAGCGAGATGAGGGGGGGAGTGACTGGGTGTATGGCTTTGACATCCTGGGGGATGGTAAAGGAACAGTTACCATACATGCCTGCCAATTTTTACTTGCAAATCTTGAAAAATGCGGTCACAGTGAATTTTTCTATTTTAAACTGTTTTAAAACGGCACTAGGACTGGCCGCGGAATTATGTCAGACCGTATTAAAATGGCACTGGCTCGTGGCGGGTTAACAGAAATTTTCCATTAAATTGGGCAAAAAAATACTGGGAAAAAATTATTCCATTATCTTGGGCTTCTGCTAAATTGATGTTGGTTAAATCAAGCATCTACTGTGTATGGTACAATATACAGTATGTGGTGCATAAGTTATGGTTGATCGCGTAGTGACCAGATCACTTAATGTCCTATTTTTCAGAAAGTATCATGGACGCTAAGTGGCACATGACTGAAAACTGATTATATGGTATATGATTTAATGATTATGTGTTTGCAGATGGTTGATTGTGTTGATTCAGACAGTGAATCACTTGTTGGATGAGGGATCTGTGAAGGGACTCTGGGAGACCACTTCCACTGTTCTCAAAATATACCAGTCTCTTGCTTTCCTTGAGGTAGGTCTCTTATTTGTTCTCTTTATGCTGATCCATTTTTTAAAGGAGTAAAGTTATGTTAGCTACAGAATATTTAAAAAAAGTCATTCATACATTTAGTTGTTTTATATATGCCATCAGGTGTAGGAAAACTCATCTGTAACTTAATTCCCCTCATACGAAAATAATTGGTTCTTAACTCCCGTATTGCTGTGAAAATCTATACATGGAGCCGATTTTTCTGCTCTTGCAGAAGTAAAAAGTTTTATGCCCAGGTTAAGAGCTTGAATTTACACACTTTATGCCACAAACCAGAGCATTTTAGACCAACTGGTTCACGAACTATAGCCCGTCAAAGTTGAAAAAAGTTACCCTTCCAGGCGGGGCGACTCCAGTTTTCTGTGCACTCCCACCCCCCTTCCCTTCCTCCCCTCCCACTATCCCCCCTTCAGAATTTTCCAGTTCATTCCCCCCCCCCCAAACAATACCATGCACAATAATTATGTTGGTGTTCCTCGCTCACTCCCAACACATTTCTTCCCTCCCCAGCTTCCCTCCCCCATCCCCTTCCCTCATAGCTGTGTAGCTGTCAAAATTAAAAAAAAAAAAAATTGAGCAAAAGCATGCAAAATCTTTTTCTTGGTGTTACTCACACACCCCAACACCCACTCCCCCTCACCCCTTCTCCCCCATCCCCTCCCCTCAGAGCTGTCAAATCAAGTAGCTGTAAGAATTTCAAGGGGAAAAAAAAGCTAAAGCATGCCAAATAATGGTAATGGTGTAAGAGAAAGATAAACACACAAATACACAATTTATTATTATAAAAAACAAACATTGCTAACATTTACAGGAAACATTATGATATATACACGGAGATTCATAAAAAAACATTAAAAAACATACATTCTATGTTTCATGCATCAGTGTATACAATTACACAAACAATAATCTGGTATTGAATGAAAACACGTGACATGAATAGTAACAATGATGTATAATACTCTAGGCAGGGGGGGAGGGGAGTTGTAAGTGGATGGCATACTATAGGGGGTGGGGGTGGGGTGAGGAGAGGCCTGAAGGGGAGGTACAGGGGTATAAAGGTGGGAGACAGACAGCACAAGAGAAAGAGGAAGGCAGAGAGGGAGTACAGGGGTGTGGAGTGTGGGTATGGGGGATATAACCCTCCCAGGGAGACAGGGAGGGGAGGAAAGGGGGGTGGAACCACAGTGGCGTGATGGAGGATGGTGGGGGAGCGGGAGGGAGGGAGCAGGAAGCGGTCAGAGGCGAGGGAGGGGGAGAGGGAACAAAGGTGTTGGGGTAGAGGAAGGCAGCGAGAGGGCAGTGGGGGAATCACCCCCCCTTCACCATGGGTACGGACCTGGATCCTCCCCCCTCCTTACTCAGGACTTAGTTCTCGTTGGTTTACTTCAATATGTCACAATTGGTCTGAAGCCTAGTGTCCACAATTTTTCACAAAGGCTCCTCTATCGATCACATTCGGTATCTTGCGTAATCCTGAAAAAGGATCAATCGATCCTATTAGTACTTTAGGGGTTAAAGGTCTTTTGTTAGTCGTTTTTTTCGTAAGTCCATATCTCTCTCTCTCTCTCTCTCTCTCCCCAACCCAACCCAACCCTAATCCCATAATTACTGAGGTCAAAGTTCTTTACCCCATTGCCTTTCTACATACCAATCAATGTGCTATCCCCCTCTCTCTCTCTCTCTCTCTCTCTCTCTCTCTCTCTCTCTCTCCCCCCCCCCAACCCAACCCTAATCCCATAATTACTGAGGTCAAAGTTCTTTCCCTCTACCCCATCGCCTTTTTACACCATACCAATAAATGTGCTATCCCCCCCCCCCTCTCTCTCTCTCTCTCTCTCTCTCTCTCTCTCTCTCTCTCTCTCTCTCTCTCTCTCTCTCTCTCTCTCTCTCTCTCTCTCTCCCCCCCCCCCCAAGAATAAAGCCCATTATTGTCTCCACTCCACTTATCCCCTACCCTTCCCTGAACTGCAATTATCACCTCATTTCCATGTTAGTGTCTTCACCTGACTCCATCCTTCCTTGCTATGACTGACCCGCCTCCCCCCCCCCACACACACACACACACACTTTTCGGATCTGCAGGTTTTTCGTAGGTCGATCTTTCATAAGTAGGGGTCTGACTGTATCACAAACTTATTACTAGATATATGGTAGTTGGTGGTGATGGAGTGGGAGTAGCATATGGATCATGAGGATCATGTGTTACAGTCTTGTCCAAACTACTGCATGGCTAGGTTGTAAGTTTTATTATTCATTCCATTCTTTAGTGGGAAATGGGTTAGGATGATTATGAAGATACCAGATGCAGTATATAATTAATTCCAAAACTTGACATGCTTTGTGTCTGTTGAACAGATTGTACATTCAGCAGTGGGCTTGGTGCCATCCAGCGTGGGGGTAGTGCTGCCACAGGTTTTCTCACGTCTTACTGTCCTCTGGCTTGTACTGGTACCTTTTAAGGAAACTCATGCAAGCATCGGTAAGTGATGACATTCTTGGCTAAAATGCTAACCTCAGGAGATACACCTCTCTGAAAGTTGTGCCATTCTGAGCAAGTGTAGTGGTTACAACAGTGACATAATGACAATGGGTGTGTACCATATGCAGGCCTGCCGCTGTTGCTGGTAGCGTGGAGTGTTACTGAGGTCATCAGATATTCCTACTATTTCCTCAACATCCTCAAGCATGTCCCATACTTCATCACATTCCTAAGGTAAACAAACATTCCACTTTTGTTAGAATTACAATAATAGTACTTTAGAAGTATTGCTAGTTCCTCAACATCTACAAGGATATCCCATACTTCATCACATTCTTAAGGTAAACAAATCCTCCAGTATTGTTATAATTAATAGTGTAGATATTCATACTGTTTCCTTAACACCCTAAGTGTCTTCATCAGATTCCTTAGGTATATACATGCTCCACTTTTGTTAGACTTAATACTACATAGACTTAATAGTACATACATGGTGGTGTTGACTGCAGAGAATGAAAGGGAGGCAGAGGAAAGATTTAGGAAGTGAAGACATGGTATGGTCCCAAGGGCTTGAAAGTAAATGCAGATAAAAAGAAAGCTATGATATCTAGGGTTGGTGGCTGACTGACGGTAGTCAGAGAAGAGGGAGGATGACCATGTGCAGCATGCCACAAGGGCATGGGATGTAATTCCATGTTATGCAGTGTTTGTGATAAGTGGGTGTCGAAGAGATATAGTGGTATTAAAGGTAGACTGCAAGATAATGCTGATTTCATGTGTGTGGTGTGTTGGGGAGGGCATGTGGAAACTGCTGGGTGCAAAAAGATTGAACTTGCTGGTGAGCCTCTTGAGTGTGTGGAAGAGCTTTGTTTCTTGGGAGATATGTTATGTGCTGGAGGTGGAGCTGGAGCTGGAGCTAGCTCTGTGACTAGAGTGAGGAGTGGTTGGAAGAAATTCAGGGAGCTGTTGCCTCTTCTGACATTAAGAGGGCTCTTCCTTTGTTCTAAGGGATCTTTGTATGCAGCATGTGTTGGGAGTGTAATGCTGTATTATGGTGAGACCTGGGCAGTAAAGGAAGAGGATACTAGCAGGCTCAAACAGTCAGAAATGACACTGATTAGGTGGATGTGCAGTGTGTCCTTGAATGCGAGGCCCAGGGGGCTGGGTTTACAATGGAAGAGTTTCGAGGAAGGATGGGACTGGAGTGTATTGGTGTTGTGATGAGAGGAGGAAGATTGAGATGGTTTGTGCATGTGGAGAGGATGGGGAATGACAGTTGGGTGCAGAAAGTGATAAGTGTTAACATTGGGAGTAGGAATGTGAGAAGCAGGCCCAAAAAAGACCTGGAATAAGGTCATAGAGTGTGACCTCAGGGATAGGACTAAATAGGGAGGCTGCCAGAGATTGAACAGCATGGAGAGCTGCCAATAGGTGACCAAGGCCAATGCATGCAAGCATGTTGAAGCCTTTGTAAATGAAACAAAACAAATCCCCAGTTGAAGCTGAGTATGTGTTTTAGAATGTCCAGACTTTTTACATACAGTTGGTACTGTATGGCAGAGGATACTGGCAAATCAGCTTCTTCATCATCAGCCAAACATTCCTTCCCACCATAGGGTGGGTTGAGGTAGAATCCAGAGAGCCAGAAAGAACCTTATAAAATGCAACACTAACCAAAAATTTGCCAGAATGAGACACTAACCAAAATTTGCCAGAATGAGACACTAACCAGAATTTGCCAGAATGAAACACTAACCAAAATTTGGCTTGTTGAATGGGCCACACTATTATTCATGCACCATTCAATCCTCCGGTATCCTGGCTCCACCAGATAGGCCAAAAAAATTCACGACATAGCTTCACACCCACCTCTCTGACAGAGTCACTCCTATGACTGTCAGGTTAAATGATGGTGCCAAACTTTGGTCATACACTCCTCAGCACAAAATTCATCCAGTTGGCTTAATCTCTCGTCAGTTACCTAGCCTTAACAACTTCCATTCTTATCTTTTTTATGCGGTTATTTACCATATCTGTCCACCTTCTTGGCCCACTACACCTCCTACCACCATGGATCCAGCTCAGGTATATGTATACCATTTTCAACATCCTATTCACACCCACCATACTATCTCAGTACACTTTCTTCTACTCTATCATCCAAAGACTTCCTTACTCTACACCTTTCACAGATCATATTATTTGTCATCCTATCCACTCTCTTAACTCCACACTTATTCCTCAACAATCCCTTCACCAAAGCTCATACTCGTGACTTCATGCCAAACCATAGTCTTGTATTTGTATGTTAGCATAGGCACTAAAACTCATGCATGCAAGCATCATGCAGCCACCACAATCAGACCTCTGTGTCTTATTAAGTCCTTCATAGCACCAGCTGCTTTCATTCTCGTTCCCATTCCACTTTCCACTTCTTTTGCACATTTACAGTAATCCTTATTCCCATCACTGCACCTAGATACTAAAACTCTCTCACCCATTCAAGTTTCTTTCCATTTGCAGTAATATCACAGTGGGAGTCATCATCACTTTACTGTCATCCACATTTACTTATAAGGCATTACGTGCAAAAACATCTACAAAACTCTGCATCTTTCTACCAAACCCTTGTTCACAATCTGCAGGCAGCACTGCATCATCTACATTGAGATAGTCTATATTCACCATTCATTACCAACACCATCCCTCTCTCAGTAACTAGTGTTTGTACCTCTCTCATAACCTCATCCATATACTGTATACTGTATATTGAATAACCTTGTCCCGTGTCAACACTGATCTTAAACCATTCACTTAAATGCCCACCTACCCTTACCCTTACTTCATTAACATCATAGAAGCCCTTAATGACATTCAGTAGCTTGCCATCTGTGCCAAACATTTGCAGAATTTTCCATATGCCTTCTTTGTTTACCATACCTTGTCATATGCTTTATCCAAATCCATAAATGCCATAAATACCATATAGTCTTTCTCACACGCCTGCTTTACTATCTATGTCATTACAGATATTTAATCTGTGTATCCTCTACCACTCTAAAGCCACCATGTGCATCACTCACTAGGCTTTCTGATATATCCCTTACTTTCTTTGGGATAATTCTTCCACATACAGTACCTTTCCTACAACACTCAATAACCTGTGCCATATTAATTTTTGCCCTCGCTTTGCATGCATTTATTCTCGTACAGGGATATAATCACAGATTATTTTTTTTTTTTTTTTTTTTTTTCCGCTCTTTTGGTCAGATTCACTCACCCATGCTTCCATAGCCATGTCTATATATCTCTTCACTACACTTATCATCTACACATACCTCACCTACACCTGCTGCTTTCCCATTCTTCAGCTGCTTCGCAGCTTTCTTCACTTCTGCAAGTATTATGTTTCCTGGCATTGCATTCCTTCTCTGTACACCACCAAAACCAGTCATTTTATAGCTGCCATACATGCATCATTCCCATTCATTAGCCTTTCAAAATATTCTCTCCATTTCCACTTCATTCCAGAACAATTTTTTATTTTACAGTGATTTGCATTTAATTTTCTTCCCAGATCATTTACCTCCTCCTTTTTCATCTTTACTCATAAATTTACATGCTTCATACACTTAAGAGTGCTCTCTTCTTTCTTTTGAATCCCTTTCCTGTATTCTCTCTACCCACTTTGTCTTCTTTTCCTCCACTGGTTGTTAAACCTCTTCATCCCATCACTTTGTACCTTTTATCTGATTCACTGATCTCATAACACTACCTACATGCCACTTTGGCATTCTGACATAAACATTCCTCATTTGTGTTCCCCAAGTTGTCCCAGGCCACTTGCTCCCAGTTCATTTGACTCCTGCTCCTCCATTACTTCAGCATGATGTTTATCTGCCAATCGTTTGTTTCTCAGTCTTTTGCTCCAACAGCTTTTCTTTCTCATTATCCATTACACTCCTTTCACCTTAAACTTGCTTGCAACAATCATATGATCAGACAGACCTCCACACTGTCCTCTCACCACCCTCATATCAGCAACACTTCAAAGCATCATTCTTTCTACAAGCACACCATCAGTCAGGCTCCTTTCTGCACTGTCTCCCTTCCTTCTGTACCATGTATATTTGTGTGAATCTTTGTGCTTATGTGTTAGTTGCAAATGCACAAGCTTCTTTCTTGACACATCCATTTCAGTTGTGCTTCATTCTCTCTTGATATTCTATAATAATCCATTACATCATCCACTGGACCAGTGTCAACTCCTTCATTTGTGTCACCCATCACAAACACTATAAATCCTGAGCATCTTTCCTATCACTTCACTCAGCTGATCTGAGAATCTGTCTTTCTCTGCTTCGTCCCAGTCGTCATGAGGTGTTTTTACAAGTCATTGTCGCATTCACCTTCCTGAACTGGAACTTGGCATACATACAACTCAAGCTGACACATTTGCAGTCATTCACTCCCCCTCTGCCACTCATCACTTACCAGCAATGCAGTTCCTTGTTTGCATCTTAAACATGCATTCATACCTCACCTTATACATTTCACACCTTCCCTTTCTAACACGTCACATCCTTTCATATTCATTTCATACAGTGCCATCACAATGTACCTAACACTCTTGAAGCACAATCACCCCTTCCACCTTCTTGCTTTCCTCATATGTCTCTCTCTTATTCCACATCTGTACAAACCTGCCAATAATCATCTTCATTGGTAACAATAAATCTTAAAAGCCAAGTATTGCTTAATTTACTGAGGACTTATTAGCAGTAGAGAACTTGAAAAAAAGCAGCGTGTAATGAGGACTCACTTGATATGCAGAGGTTAATTAACATTCCTAGTAAGACATTGATGACAGTAATTTTTATGTACTGTACAACAGTTTTTATGTGATTGTCAGTTGTACAGGACAGTTGTATGCATAAGCATATAGTAGAACATTGTACAGTGCTGCAATTTATCTCTTGCATTTTTTTGTGAACATTATTCCACTTTTTAGCTTTATTAATAACGTACTGGATTATTAATCTTCACATTTTTACCATTCATATCAAACTTTCTGTAACACTACTGTAGAGCTATACATTCTGAAAAGATAGCTAGTCTGATTTGTATAAACTTGTTATTCAGCACAATGAAAGTTTAAAAGAGTGCAACCCAGCCATAACCTTCTTTCATACAGATGTTACAGTTGTATGGGTATTTGGCAGGTACACACTTTTTATTGTGCTGTACCCAGTGGGAGTGACAGGGGAACTTCTGTGTATGTACACTGCACTGCCTGTCATAGCTCGCACACATGCCTTCACGGTCACACTTCCCAACAAGCTCAACTTTGCCTTTGACTTCTACTGGGCGCTTATAATCATCATGCTGCTCTATATCCCATGTGAGTATACAGTAGTGCATAGCTTCACTAGAAACTAAGAGAAGTGTAACTGCCTTCATATCAAATGCCATTAAAATTTCTTCCTGGTTGTCTTGCTTTTAATACATGTATTGCACATACTGTACGGTACTATAATGAACAATGAAGTAAATTGCTCTCTCTTATAGTGGACTGGCTTCATACAACACTATATACTATACAGGCCTACCCCGATATCCAGCAGTGTTGCGCATCGGTGAATGTGTTCGATCAGCGAGTATGTAGGATATTGGCACAATTTCCCCATAAGGTACTGAAGTAAAGCCAGAGATGCATTCCAGGCCCAAACCCAAACTCTCATACACCTTACTCAGTCAACAGAGACTGATACAGATATGCCATAGGTAATGTTATTATCCTCATGGATGTAACTATTGCTAAAAAGTGAGACATCAAACATCACATGCAGGAAGGTAAGGTGGGTGAGACGTGCAGTGTTGAGATGCTTCAGGACAACTGACAGCATGACAGGCAGCTGGAAGCACACCAAGCAAGAGTGGGGGATGGGGAGGGAAACAAGCAGCGGTGGGGGAGGGCAGGGAGCCTAGAGGGAGACAAGCTGGCTTGGAGCAGGGAGACAAGTGGGGGTTGGGGAGGGTGGGGGGATGAGAAGGGAGACAAACAGGGGTGGAGGAGCATGCGCACACACACACACACACACACACACACAGAAGAGAGAGAGAGAGTCAAAGGAGGCAGACGTGCGACATCGGCGCTTCATACCGAACCAACACGGCCAGTGGCATTACCTAAATTAGTAGCTTTGTATGAGTCAAGCTCTGTACCAGGTTAGACTAAATGATTTTTCATTTAAAAAAAAAAAAATAAAAAAAAAATAAAAGTTTAAACAAGACTTGTTCAAACAGAAAAGAGAACCAAGACGAAAGAATGCGCTAAGTCAGCTGAGGTTTGTTTAGACTACAGCAGCACGGGGAATGTAAGTACATACTCTGTACTTTTAGTATTGCAAAATGGATACATACTTTAGTAAAACAAATTGGAAAAGAAAAGGGATAGAGGTAGAAAGCAAAATGATGATTTTTAAAAGGAAGAAATAGAAAAACTAGGAAGGGAGGCCAACAAGAAACACACAACCATAAGTGAACTAACAGTGGAATTGAGTACACTTAGGAAGAAAATGAGTGAAATGGCAAGTACAGTAGTCAATCACGAGAGTGTTATGGAAGAGTTCAAAAATGACACAGAGACAATTAGGCAAGTAAGTAGTCTGATAGACCAAAGCAGTGATATTGAGGAGAAGAAAACACAGATGAATGAAGCTGTGCAAAGCTACAAAAATGATGTGGAAACCACGTATGCTGAAATGGTGAAAGTAAAGAAAGACTTAGAAATAAGGGTGGAGGAAAAAAGCATTAAACAGGAAGTGATAAGAATAATCCAAAACAATCCAAAGTTAGTCAGAGATTCAGTAGATATAAACGAATCTATAGTAATCACTGGTATAGAAGAGGAAGAAGTAAAAAACAAGATCACAAGAGACAAAAAGGAGATGGCAGATGTAATGAGCTTACTGAAAGAAGTATCAGAGGAAATCTGTAGTAAAGACATAGAGGAACACAAAAGGTTAGGGAAATACGAGAAAAGCAAGACAAGACCTCTAAAGGTGACTTTACAGAGTGTAAACACTGTGGAGGAGATACTAAAAAATGCAAAGAATCTTATGGAAAAAGAGGAGTTCAAAAATATATGGATAAAAAGATGCCTAACACAAGAGGAACTGGAATTACTGCAAGAGAAAAGGGAGGAAGCAAAAACAAAAAATGAGGGAAGATCAGAAGAGGAGGAGAAATTTTTTTACAAAGTAATAGGATTGCAGGTACGAAAGTGGTACACAAACAGGATGGAATAAAAAGGAGGAAGGTAGTAAAACCATGTCATGACAAATATATAAACAAGATGATAAAGTTGATGTACTCAAATGTGGATGGAATGGTATCTAAATTACTAGAGATGAATGATTATGTCAGAGAAAATGAACCACAAATAATATGCCTAACTGAAACAAAATTAACACCAAGGATATCCAATGACATACTAAACTTAGAGGAATACAATATATGGAGAAGAGACAGAAATTTAAAAAAAGGAGGAGGAATTTTGATATTAACTAAGAAAAATCTAAAAGTCAATGAAATAAAACTAGATATACCATCACAAGTAGAACTGATTGCAGTAGAGATCAACACATCTGAAGGGAAAGTAATTGTAGCCAATTTGTACATGCCACCCAGATCAAACACATGGGAAAGAGACGAATATGAGGACCTGGCAGAGAGTACAATTCAGAGTTTAAGATCATTACTACGTAAAATGGAAGAGAAATCGGAAAGAATTATATTAACTGGAGATTTTAATACAAATATAAATTGGAATACTCTAGATATAATTAGCCAAGAAAGCTGTTGGGACCAAAAGCTCCTGGATTTCGTGCAAGAGTTTTTCCTAACGCAACATGTGAGGGAAACCACCAGAAAAAGAGGACTCGATGTACTTTCAGTGCTAGATCTAATATTTACTAGGCAAGAAAATGATATTGACAGTTTAATATATCACCCTCCACTCGGCAAAAGTGATCATGCAGTACTAAATTACAACTTCAGGATAGCATATGACATAGTTAACACCAATGAAAGTTACAAAAAGAACCTAAACTATAAAAAGGGAAATTATCAAGACCTAAAGAAGTATTTCTTAGAAGTTGATTGGGAAAATGAGCTTAGAGGACAAGATTTAAATGCTGTATATAAAAAATTTGTGAATTTTATGAAATAAGAGTCCAGAAGTACATCCCACAGCACAAGGAAGCAGATAAGAAAATACAGAAATGGTTCAATACAGAATGTAAAAAATCAAAAGAAAGAAGAGATTTGTTGTGGAATAGATACAGAAGACACAATAGTGAAAGGGCGTATAATAATTACAAACAGGCAAGAAACGATTATACAAGAATAAGGAGGGAATTTTGAGGAGGATATAATAAATAAAAGTAGTGATCAACCAAAGCTGTTTTACAGCTACATCAGAAGCAAAACCAAAGTAAACGATATAATACGATCCATTACGGACGAGGGAATCACTTATACACAAGAGAAAGATATTTGTGAAGCACTAAATAAGAATTTCCAATTAGTTTTTACAGAAGAAAAAAAGTTTGAGAGCGACTATGTGGAACATGCATGTCCACACATACTACCAGATATACAAATAGCAGAAAAAGTAATACAGGAGGAGTTAAGTAAATTAGACAGAGGAAAAACAAGTGGTCCTGATGAAATTTCATGTTGGGTACTACGAGAATGTGCAAAGGAGTTAAGTAAACCATTATTTTTAATTTTCAAGAAATCCTTGAGTACAGTTTGGTTTCAGAAAAGGAAAATCATGTGTTACTGATCTGTTGAGCTACTATGACAGAGTAACAAACACAATACAGGAAAGAGAAGGATGGGTGGACAGCATCTATTTAGATTTCAAGAAAGCTTTTGACACAGTACCACACCAAAGACTTTTATGGAAACTGTACCATCAAGGAGGAATTCGAGGCAAACTGTTTTGTTGGATGCAAGATTTTATCATAAAAAGAGAAATGAGAACAGTAAGAGGAAACTACTCATCATGGAAAGAAGTGACTAGTGGAGTACCACAGGGTTCAGTGCTGGCACCAATCATGTTTTTAGTGTATATAAATGATATAAACAGTAACACTGGAAATGAGAGCTATCTGAATATGTTTGCAGATGATGCAAAAATACAAAGGAGAATTACTAACACAGACTCTTGTAAAGAGCTACAAGAAGAATTAAATAAACTTCATGAATGGAGTAATACATGGCAAATGGAATTCAATGTGGACAAGTGTCATGTAATCAAGTTTGGTTCATTCATTCATTCATTGCCAGACGCCATGTATCCCAAACGGGGTGGCCAACGGCTTAGAGTTAATTGTTTTACAGGGAGGGGCACTAATCCTCCACCAACCCCACTTGACACGTAGGGATGCCAACAGCATCTGGTGTTCCCAGGCGGTCACCCATCCAAGTACTAACCAGACCCAACGTTGCTTAACTTCGCTGATCGGACGGGAAGCGGTGTACTCAACGTGGTATGGCCGTTGGCATCAAGTTTGGTAAAAGTGGAAAAAGACCTGATTGGGATTATAAGTTAGGAAATAAAACCCTATACACATCAGAAAGAGAGAAGGACCTAGGTGTGATTATCAATAACAGACTGTCTCCGGCTGACCACATCAGCGAGAAGGTACGGAACATGTATACACTGCTTGCAAATATGAGAACAGCATTCACATACATAAATAAAGACATGCTAAGAAGGATAATAACATCATTCATTAGACCAACCCTGGAATATGCATCAGTAGTCTGGAGTCCTCATCTCAAAAAACACATAGACAAGATTGAAAAAGTTCAAAGGGCCGCTACAAGATGGATACCAAGCTTAAGGGACCTAAGCTTCAAAGAAAGACTAAATAAACTGAATCTACCAACACTACAGGAGAGAAGGAAAAGAGGTGACATGATAATGCTATATAAGTGCATATCAGGGAAGGAGAAAATAGACATAAATGATTACTTAACATATGGAGAAGCATCAGCAAGAGGACACTGCAAAAAACTGCATAAGAAAAGAGGTGATAAAGATGTAAGGAAATTCAGTTTCCCAAACAGAGCAATTGATCAACAGAATGCACTACCAAATGAAATAGTGTGTGCCAAAACAATTCACAAATTTAAGGATATGTATGATAAATATGGTTTAAGACATGGGACAGTATGACTCATTCCTGTAAAGATACAATTAGGTAAGAAGGTAAGAACACACTCACACACACACACACACACACACACACACACACAAAGAAAGATATAAACAAGATTGAGAGAATACAAAGAACAGCAACCAAGATGGTCCCCAGTCTGGCAGACCTGTCATACAGAGAGAGGCAGGAAAAGATGGATTTGCCTTCCTTAGAGGAAAGGAGAAAGAGGGGAGACATGATTGCAGTGTTCAGGACCATGGTGGGAGTAGATAAAATTGACAAAGAAGATCTGTTTGTATGGGATAAGAGAGCAACAAGAGGACACGGAATGAAATTGAAAAAGTCAAGCTGCTTGAAGGGTATCAAGAAATATAGCTTTCCTTACAGAAGTATAGACTTATGGAATAGCCTGGACAAAGAGATCGTCCAGTCTAAAAACTTAAACGAGTTTAAAGCTAAATTTGACTTATTGAGAAACAGCGGTGGGAACCCACGAGCATAGCACATTCCGTGTATATCACAATTAGTTATGTTAGGTAAATACATAAATATTTGGAACAACTTAAGCCCTGTCCACACTAGCGGGCAATGCCCGCGGGCACAAGCGAGCAGTTTGCCTGTTGACGGGCTCACCACTTGTGCCCGCGGGCACAAGCAGTGAGCCCGTCAACAGGTAAACTGCTCGCTTGTGCCCGATAGTGTGGAGAGGGCTTTAGACAAAGAGGTGGTGCAAGAGAAAAACATTCATGTATGTAGACTTGATAAATGTGGATTTGGAGACAGGACAACACAAGCATTGCTCAATTCCTGTATACTACAAATAGGTAAATACACACACACACACACATATGGGAGACAAGTACGAGTGGGTGAGGGTGGGGGGATGGGGGAGATAACCAGGGGTGGGGGAGATAACCAGGGTGGGGGAGGGATGGGGGATGGGGAGGGAGGCACGCATGGCAATGCTTAGTGTTGCGGAGGATGGAGGGGGGATGAGGGAGGGGGGAAGAAGAGAAGGGATGGAGGGAGGACGGGGAGAGCCTCATGCAGCACCACATCCGCTTTCAGATGTGCTCGTTTCAAACCTAGGGAGGGGCAGGGTGTTCAGACTAGCAAATCGACGGCTGTTTGGATTGTGGAAATGTTTCCCAATTTCTTCTGTTCAGTGTAGTGGACAGTTGGTTATCGATTCATCGGATATTGGGGTATGGTTGTACTGTAGGTACTAATGTCCAAGATTTTATTTCCCTGTTAGACTTCCTTCCCCTGTATACAGTTTAGAAGGTCCACAGGCTGGAAGGATAAAGTCTTCATTAATCTTTTGAATCGGGGGACAGATTTCATTCAGCACAGAAGCGACTTATAAGGCTGAAATACAGCATGCCTTCATGGTACAATGAGGATGCCTTTGTAAAAAATCCATAACAATTTATTATGCATTGAGTCATTTAATAACGTGGGTTCATTGGGGATATGTTTTTGGCCATGGGTAACCTGCCCAACAGAGTATAAAGACAAGTTTCCAACTCAGCTAAACTTCTATTTATTTCACTTTCCTGCACCACACTTGCTGGTTACCACTAAAAGTAAGTCTAAAAATTAGTTTCCAATTCATTTAAGCTGGTAGTCATTCCACTTCACTGTGCTTCACATGTTGCTTGATCTTAGCATTACAGTATTGTTCCATCACTGACACTAACACACCCGATAATGACAGCATTCAGCAGTTGTATAAGTGAAAATAGTGATCATACATTGACCAGCGAGGCTTCATACAGGATCACAATGATCATGCGATGTAAGTGAAACTGTGATCGTATATCGAAAAAATGTTCAGACTTTTTAGTCATTGTGTAAGCAATTTATCATACAACAAGGGTCTGCTGTAGTTAATGAAAGTGCAGTGTACCTGAATATGGATAGCTATTCCTTGTTGTTGTAGAGTAACCGTGGTCTGTCTGGCAGAGCAGACCCATCAACTTCAGTCAAGCAATTGCCCTTACTTGGCCATTCCACTTAGTATTGTTCATCAGAGTATCTTGGGCAGGAATACAGTGTAAAAATAGTACTGAAGGTTGATGCATGAAATAATACAATGGTGTTTGAGCATGATATTGTTCTGCATGCTGATTAAGAATAAATGTACAGCATTTGGAGTAAGAATAGAAGTATGTGGAGGCACTGAGTAAATTAATATATCCAGAATGTGTGGTAGCTGTGAAAATGCTGTAAATAAGAAAAGATGGTTGCAAAATTATAATTTTCAGCTAAGGATTTATACACCTCAGAGTCGTAATATGGGGTTATCTACCAGTTTTTATGAGCTTTAAAGCATTCTCCCATGCATCAGTGATGTTGGAGCCCTTTAGAAGCCCTGACTCAGCAGAAACATTAGTAGCTACAACACACATTCCCAGAAGGTGTCTGACTACTAGAGATGTATAACAAAATTGTCTGGTGGTTGCATGAATAAAATACAAAAGTATGCCATTGGATTGAAGGGGTAAACCAGATAGAGTAAATATCTATCTGTCTTGCCAGACGCCATAATCCCGTAAGGGGTGGCCATTTGACTTTGGGTTATTTGTTTTACGTGGAGGGGCACTAACCCTTCACCAACCCACTTGCTGACACGTAGGGAGCACATATGGTTTGGTTATATGGTTACACCCAGCATTGTAAATGGTTTCTTGGCTTACAGGAAACCATTTGGCTTGTCACTCAATGTAAAGCCACCTGTAAAGGAAAGAAAAGTAATAAGATGTGACAGGAAAGATGGGAGAAATAGGAAGAGAGGAGGGGAGGCACAGAAAAAAAATGATAAAGGCTAAGGAAGAAGTAGGCAGTACTACATCAAGTGAGTGGATGATGGTCGCCACCACCTACCACTAGAATAAAATATACATGTGTTAATTTTTTGTATACTGTAATTAACAAATTAGTAGTTGTAATTTTCCGTGTACCAGTTGCCATCATATATTTCATAATGATAGGATGATTAAATAGTTTTCTGGGTACTGGTAAGTATTTCAAGAGGAAAATGTGATTAGTTTCACGTGTACTGGTAATTATGTCATTGTATATTTCATAATGAAATGTTCATAAGTGTTAAAATATTATGATTGTGCAACATATTTCACGGATTGTGCTGTTTGACAGTTCTACATTTTTGCTTTCTCCTTTTGGTAATTATGGTTGGGAATAGCATGTGCAAAATGTTTTAAAACCTTTCTTTGCCTTCCTCAGGCTTCCCCATGTTGTACCTTCACATGTTTGCCCAGAGGAAGAAGGTCCTTGGCCAGACAGACAAGAAAATCAATTAAAGCAGAGATAAAGGTATACTTTAGTGTGGTATCATTGTACAAAAATTTATTCAGAACTCCCCAACCAACCACAGGGGTTAGGTTCCTGAAAACCACCCTGGTTGGGAAAACTGTAATTGGTGAAGTTAACTTTCTGTGGTGAAAACAAGATTGGGAAACTTTGGTCAAAGACAAAAGGGTTATAACATGAAAAATATACTGTATATTATTTTTCTGGTCTTTATTGCACAATATTGCACTGTTCAAAATTAACAAAAGTATGGTAGAAAGTGATTTACTGTATAACTTTAGAATTATGAAGGTTATCAGCAGGCTAGTGCCTTGCTGATGAAGGCTGGGGACCACTATCAGCTGACTTGGGATGATGGCTTGAAGTAACATAGGGTAAATATACATTTTAAGCAGTAGTGCTTCAAATCAGTTCTTCTTCTTCCTGATAGTCTGTTATATATTTCTAATTATTTTGGGGGAGGTAAATAAACATTTCTTGTTAAATCTGTTTTCCCTTTGTTTTTAGCCATTCCGCAGTGACAACTCATTTGATTCGCCAGCTCAGTGGTGGAAAGGATTGTCCTAACCTAAGTGTTTAACTAAACCTAACCTAACCTAACCTAGCTTAACAGTGCCTAATAATTTAACGTAGCTACCAGTAATTTAAACAAACCTAACCTCCAGTTGGGAAATTGGAAAACGAAATCCACGTTTGAACTCTTTGAGTAAGTTTCTTCCATTATGCCGGAAACAAACAGTCATAGGCATGACTTAAGGAACATGATGATAACAATAGGGAGAAATTTTTTCAACAGGAAAAGGCAATTTACCACCCTGAAAATTAGCCAGAAAGTACAGAAAAACAGTAAAAACTGGAGGAATGTAAATTGAATTGGTAAGGTCTTTCTGCTGCTTAAAGTAAAGCATACATTTACATAGCACAGGATTGATGGTTGCTTCATTTAATTTGGAGTTTTTTTTTTTTTTTTTTTTTTTTTTTATGTGCTTGACTCTGGGCATAGGCTTCACAGCCTGCTTCTAAGGCCCAGTAGGCCTCCTACATATCATTCACCTCTACATGTCACCACTTTGGTGCAAACATCCACCGTCCATATTGATACGTGCTAGGACTGTCTCATACAGGACTGGTGTATTGGTATTAGTGGGGGTATTTTTACGACATGTCTGTGGGTCTTTTGGTAGATCAGTAAAGTCTGCTTTACATGAAATTTAAATCCTTAAATTGTTCCCTGCCCCAGCGGGGATTTGAACCTGGGTCCACTAGGACCACAGGCCACCTCTCTACCAATTGAGCCGCCACCTCCCCCTAATAATGTGTCCAGTCCATGCATGAAATTTAGATTCTGTTCCTTAAAAGTATTTATGCCAATGAAGAAGTCGGCAAGACTGTTGGCCACGAGTAACCCTTTCCAAAGGTTCGCAAGATTCATTTTGTTACGCACCACACTATCGTCCTTGTCATCATCAACTCTGTCCTCAGTAGACTTCATTTGGAGGGGCCTGTGATGACAATGGGACAAGTGATAAATTGAGAGATACTGTAACAGCACACCTATTCAGTCTCTTCCCAGTAACAACTCGGACTGAATTGGAAGGCGGGAAAACTGCTAGCATGGGAGAATATTGCTGCTACCTGGTGGTAGTCACTGCTAACCATGTGTATGTGAACCAAGGCCCTGCAGTGGGTGATTTGGTATACAAAATAAATTACCATATATAAGTGAATTTTGTGGTTGGTGAACCCCATGGTTAGCAGGGGATTACTGTAGTAAAAGTCCCATAATCTAAATGGCAGGAGACTGAGGGTCTTTCAGACTTTTGTTTTGGACCATTGAGAGGGACCTTCTAAAACATTAGAAATATGTATATGTTCATTAAATAAACACTTAAAATTATATGGGTTAGTGTTTTACTCACCGGAAATGCTTAGAAGTATGGCTGAATAGTTGCAGGTAGGTACATCCAAGTCCAAGCCAGATAAATCCTTAGATAAAACCCAGAAAAATTTAAAAAATTTCACCTTGAAAAATTCAGAGTACAGTATTGGGATATTCGAATTACACTGGTCGACCAGTTCTTGTATAGTTTTAGGTGATTCTAAGCAACCTGAGCCTGTAAATTTCGAATATGATATCCAATTTTTGCTAGCATGTCCAGTTTTTGAGAACCAGTATACCTTAGGAAAAGCTGTTCCTATGTGGGAAAATCCAACCTGACTCCTGACATATGAATATACCTTATAAAGAAGCACTTCATCTAGTTCTTGTGGTGGCTATATCAGTTGCAGTTAAGTTCTTGAATCACAAGATATTTGGCAACTCAGTGAATTACATACAGCCAGAAGAGTAAAAATTTTCCCATGATCATTTTTTTTTTTTTTTTTTTAAATACCAATGCATGCATATGTAATCTTTTATTTGCAATTACTCCATTTCAGATTTTCATTACTGCTACAAAGTACCTCAATCTGTGTAGACAAGCAACAGAGCAGCATAACTGTATGAATACATCCGAAAACTTTCTGCTACATCTGCAGGCCCTTTACACCTGAAAGCCTGAAGAAACCAGTTACAAAGTATGTTGAATCTCCTTACAGGCATTACTTTAAATGTCCTGCTGGTGATCAAGACAAGATATGGGTACCCTGTATAACATGCAAGCCCTATGTAAACCACATGAATGAATGAATGGATGCTTGGTAAACAGACATCAGGTATGCCTTTCAACGTACCAATGGTTTGTTGCGAACCAAAGGATCACTATACTGACTGCTTCTTTTGCCTCACTAACACCAAAGGATATTCAGTGAAAACCCTGTCCAACATCAAGTATCCTAACTTTCTGTACCTTCTACTCTTAGTCCAGTATCCCATGACCCCGAGCCGCCAGTTCCAAATCGTTCATTAAGTACCACAAGTGAATCAGAATCTAGTAAGGAGGATAGCTGCATGGATGCCGACTTTCAAGGATGTTTATAGAAAAAGGAGCCACACATTTAAGAGACCTTAACCTGCCCAAGGAGAAAAATGAACTCCTTGGATCTTGACTCAATGACTTGCTACAAAATGGAGTTTGTATCATTATCTTCCATCATAAACATGAAGAGCTCTCAATGTACTCCAGGATGGACAACATGCATCGTTACTGTTATGACATATCGTTAGTGCAACATTTTTGTAAGTCTCGTCTTTATCAAACAGGAGGATGGTGGGTTTTCTAAGATTCTGGGAAGAATACATTGAAGGCAGTCCTTCTCCATAAAGGAAATGAGTTCCATTCTGTTCCAACTGCACATGCCCAAGGAATGAATGAAAGTTATGAAACTATGAGTACTTTGTTGACTGCTGTTTACAAAAAAACATCAGTGGAACATTTCTGGGGACCTGAAGGTAATATACTTGTTTCTAGGACTTCAGCAAGGTTACACAAAGCACTTGTTTTCTTTGTTTATGGGACACCAGAGCAGACACTACGTATTACACACAAAAGGAATTGCCGGCGCGACCAAAAGATATGACTGGAAGGTTCAACTTCTTCACAAACCTCCTGTTGGCCCTGAGATGGTGTTCTTGCCTCCACTGCATTTGAAACTTGGTTAGATGAAGAATTTTTTGAAGGCTGTTGAACAAATGGTGCAGGCTTCCACTACTTGCTAAAGACGTTCTAAGGCATTGTATCTGAGGCCAGAGCTCTGGCAAGTGTTTTAAATGGTCCTCAAATTTCGTCTTGTACTCAACGATCAGGATTTTGTAATGAGTGTATCTCCGCTGGAAAGGGCTGCTTGGGAGAGCTTCATGGTTTTTACAAGAATTACCTAGGAAATTTTCAAGCACCGAATTATGAGGAGCTTGTGGACAAGATGTTGAAGAGTTACCATGCACTCAGTGGTCGAATGTCACTCAAGAAACACTTTTTTCATTCTCATTTGGACCCTTTTCATTTAATCTCTGCAATGTCAGTGATATACATGGTGAAAGGTTCCACCAGGAAATTGCCATAATGGAGAGCCGATATCAAGGCTGATTCACTCCAAACAAGATGGGCGACTACTGTTGGACTTTACAGCATGAAAGTAATTGCTCCTACAAATGCAAAAGCAAAATGTAGAAGCACATCTAATGTGCTATATGGTAGATGGGGGCACTCACCATCCACTCACTCAATGTAGTGCTGCTGTCGGGTGTTTGCCCTTTCCTCTCCTCCATCCTCCTTTCCTTCCATCCTCGTCTTTCTTTCCTTCATTCTTTCCTCGTACTTCTGCCTATTGGTGAGTTTACGCTCCCTCTTTTGTCTTTCTTTCCTTCATTCTTTCCTCTTCCTTCTACCTGTGGGTGACTCTACACTGAGTGACAAGCCAAATGGTTTCTTGTACACCAGGAAACCATTTACTACTCTGGGTGGTAACTATAAAACCAAATTATGGCACCTGGTGCTTAGTGGGTAATTATGGAGTTCCAGCCAGACTAAGCCAGTGAAGGTTTATATCCAAAGGGTGGTTGGGGTTTACTGCTCACGTAATGGCACTCAAGGATGAATGAGGCTGGTCACTCTCATCTTAAATGTCAGGACCAACTTGCCTAGCCCTGGGCTCCTAAGCTTATGAGGCAGTGTAGGATTGGATGATGAATGAATTAATGAAACATTTAATGTGCAAAGGTGTTGTAAGAATGTTATGTATAAACCAGTTTGAGCTTAGTATGTGATATAAATAAAAACGTTAAGTTTATCATTATCTTTTGTGACACTATATAGACTTACTGACACATATTTAATGAATTTGCAAGCAGCACAGAATTTTCCCACATTAATGATGTACTACATCAAGATTAAGTGATAGCCAAATTTAAGAATCAGATTAGTAATTAGTGGTACCAAATTACTCGATGTAGTGCTGCTCTCGGATGTCTGCCCTTTCCTTTCCTCCATCCTTTTTTCCTTCCATCCTCTTCTGTCTTTCTTTCCTTCATTCTTACTTGTCCTGCCTACGGGTGACTTTATGCTCCCTCTTCTGTCTTTCTTTCCCTCATTCTTTCCCCTTCCTTCTGCCTGTGGGTGACTCTACACTGAGTGACAAGCCAAATGGTTTCCTGTACACCACAAAATCATTTACAGTACTATGCTGGATGATAACCATATAACCAAATTTTGGCACCTGATGTTTTTTTAGTGGGTAATTAGGTGGTGGCGACCATCATCCACTCACTTGATGTAGTGCTGCCTACTTCTTCCTTAGCCTTTATCATTCTTTTTCTGTGCCTGCCCTCCTCTCTTCCTATTTCTCCCATCTTTCCTGTCACTTCTTATTGCTTTTCTTTCTGTTACAGGTGGCTTTACATTGAGTGACAAGCCAAATGGTTTCCTGTAAGCCAAGAAACCATTTACAATGCTGGGTGGTAACCATATAACCAAACCATCCGTGCTCCCTATGTCAACAAGTGGGTTGGTGAAGGGTTAGTGCCCCTTCCCATAAAACAAATAACTCAGAGTCAAATGGCATCTGGCAATAGATAGATAGAATTACGGAGCTCCAATCAGATTGAGCCAGTGAAGGTTTACATCCAAAGGGATGGTTGGGGTTTATTGCTCACGTAATGCCACTCAGGGATGAGTGAGGCTGATCATTATCTTAAATGTCAGGACCAACTTGCCTAGCCCCAGGCTCCTATGCTTCTCATGGGGCAACGTAGGACTGGATGATGAATGAATCAAATTCGTGCTGTGGAGGTCACCTTTCCTGGTCAGCCATTTTCTTTCCCACTTCTGTTTCCTATCCAGTTCCTTGCTTATTTTTTCCCCTTGCAATTAATGCCTTACTGCTACAAAACTGGCAATCCCTCTGGTCACATGCCAGTCACAACAAACTGTATTCTGAAAAACTATTTGTTTCTTCATGCATCTCCCATGGTCACAAAAACGGGCACTGGGAAGCTGCACGTGTCATCTCTGAGTTGCCTCATAACCAACAGTGAACTCCCATTTGTTCAAACTGTTAGTCACATCACAGTTTCTCCCACATACCATATTTGCCTGCCAATAAGATGTACTTTGTAATTTAAATAAAAAACAAAAAGTACAAAAATTACCCTGCGTCCAGTAGGCCTGTAACACCGATGGGAGGCCGAGCCCCAAAGGCGTAAGGCTTTTAGCTACAGGGTTGGGGTGAGGCGCTGTTAGCTGTAGTCCACCTTACACAAATAATCAGTTTGTGTTACTAATGATACTAATACTGTAGTACAACATCCATCCATCCATCATCAAATCCTATGGTGCCCCAAGAGAAGCACAGAAGCCCGGGGCTAGGCAAGCTGGTCTTGACATTTAAGATGAGAGTGACCATGCTCACTCATCCCTGAGTGGCATTGCATGAGCAATAAACCCCAACCATCCCTTGGATATAAACCTACACAGGCTCAATCCAACTGGAGTGCCTTAATTACCCACTAAACACCAGGTGCCATAATTTGGTTATATGGTTACCACCCAGCATAGTAAATGGTTCCCAGGATCAGACCAGGGTCCTTTCCAAATGGTTTGGTGCAGGGAAATTTAAGGAGGTTTGATTCTCATGCAGACACTGCAACTACTTGGCTGCATTCACGGTGCACAGCACCACCACATGTATGCTCTTTGTCAGTGCCTGTAGTTAACTGTAATCAGTAGTAACAGACACATTACAACTAGTGAAGATAATATAGTGCATGTCAATAATACTGATAAATTTTTTAGTACAAGTACAGTATTGGGAAAATACAATGAAGCAACTGTAATTGAAGATGATCAGTAATTTGGTTAAGTCAATGCTGACACAGGATGCACTTTCCTACAATTCTTTAAAAACTTACAACTTGCTAAAAGCTGGCAGTCACAATTGGCAACATATTAAAGCTTTCTGTAACAGACAATATATACAACTAGCTGATTTGGAGTAAATTTCATTTCATCAACACAATGACAAAAATTTTAAATAAATAATACTTGTATAAGATAGACAGTACACAACCAACACATGGCAATCTAATATAAGCAATTACCTGTACTACATTTTCACTTAGTGACACTTTCCACTCAAACTGAGTACAGTACATCATAATCATTATCCTAAACCTGTTTCCTAGTTTCTAAATAGTAAATCTAAACATTTCTTAAATCCTTTAGGACACCAACTGCACAAGAAATTATCTAAATTTTAACACTCCTCTTCCTGTATTTCATGAGTTACATAATGTTTACATCAAATGTAGCCAATGATGGGGTCACCAACTTCTTTGCCAACAAAGGAGACCATCGCCATTACTGTATTCATAATCTAATACAACAAATTTCCCATAATTAAATGTGATGGATAGGATGTAGAAACTGGAGACAACTGAAAAGTAAAGTTTATCACCAGACTTGTCTCTGAAATGAGTCATACACTGATCACTGAAACCCTGAAGATTCTCAATATCATCCCATACTCTAATCCAGAGGTGGGGAACCTTTCTCCTATTAAGGGTCATTAGAATATATGTAACATCATTCGTGGGCCATACAAAATTATCAACTTAAAATCAACTTAGCCCAGTACATAATATATATATTAGATAGATAGATATAGATATATATATCTCTCTCAGGAAACCATTTACTATGCTGGGTGGTAACCATATAACCAAATTTTGGCACCTGGTAGTTTAGTGGGTAATTATAGCACTCCAATCAGACTGAGCCAGTGAAGGTTTATACCCAAGGGGTGGTTGGGGTTTATTGCTCACATAATGCCACTCTGGGATGAGTGAGGCTGGTCATTTTCATCTTAAATGTCAGGACCAACTTGTCATACCGCCGGGCTCCTACGCTCCTCGTGGGGCATTGTGGGATTGAATGATGAAGATGAAGATATATACTGTGTGTATATATATATATATATGTATGTATATTTGTTCACGAGTTTATGAAATTGCATTTATGAATTGCCTCATGGGCCAGATCAAATGGTCTTGCGGGCCTTATAAGGCCCGGAGGCTGGATGTTCCCCACCCCTGCTCTAATGTGATCCAGTTACTCATGCAACACCCTTGGTACAAAACCAGTCTGTTAATGGCCAAATTAAGAACAAGAGGCACAATCCTTGTCAAATACATCTACAGACATCCATCACCCATACATTTCTACCCATTATTGTTTTTGCAACTCCAATTACAGTAGAGTTCTCTCCCCTTTACAGGATAGTTCTGTGATGCATGCTGGGAGATCAAGGGTTGGCCTTCATGCTGTGTGCTGGTACAGTACTTTAATCCCACTGCCCTTATGCACTTTTTAGATGCCTGATGGTGCAGGGAGTTAAAATACTCCATTTGGATGTGGCCCATGAGGGCTGAGGTATATTCCTCAGGCCACTTAAACATGAGCAACTGGTCACTCTCGCCTTCAGTATCTGGAATTAGTAGATTAGTGGTATAGACCTGGGCCTCCATACTTCTACTGAGGTAAACTGAAATGGATGATGGATGGATAGACAATTCTCTTGCTTCCACAATTTCCCTACCACATTTTCTAAATAATTTCACTTACCATATCAAACCATACCTCCTCATGCATTCAAACTTTCTCACATAAATCTTATTCACCAACTTAATCATATCCACTCCCTCTATGTGATGACATCACATAGGATTTCCCATTCTCTTTACTGGTTGGTAGAACTCCCATACCTCAACTACACATTTGGTCATTTATAATAAGTCAACCTCACATCACAACTGAAAATAATTCTGCAATCTCAGGACACACACACACACACACACACACACACACACACACACACACTGAAAGTAACCTTCCAGAGTGTGAACACCGTGGAGCAAATATTAAAAAATGCAAACAAACTCATGGAAAACAAGGAATTTAAAAACGTATGGATAAAATGATGCCTAACTCGAGGAATTGGGAATACTAAAGGAGAATAGGGAGGAAGCAAAGACAAAGAACAAGGAAAGATCAGAGGAAAAGAACTGTAAATTTTTTGCAGCTACGAAAGTGGTACATAACCAACAGGGGAAAAAAAAAAAAAAGGAAGGAAGGCAGTAGACTCAAGCTATGGCAAGCATGTAAATAAGATGATTAACGCGCCGCGCGCCAGTGCCGTTTTAAAACGGTCTGACAATTCTGCAGCCAGTGCCAGTGCTGTTTTAAAACGGTTTAAAATAAAAAATTCACTATGACCACATTTTTCAAGATTCATGTGGTAAAAATCGGCAGGCATGTATGGTAACTGTTCCTCTACCATCCCCCAGGCTGTCAAGGCCACACACTCACTCACTCCCCCCCTCACGCTCACTCTGCCTCACTCTGCCTGTGTGTCTCACCCAGTGCTGTACGTAGTGAAGGCATTTTGTAAATATTTTCATGTAAGTGTAAGTTGTAAATATTTTCTTGTAACTGGAAGGACTATGTAGTGAAGTCACGTTGTAAATACCTTCTTGTAAGTCCCAGGACTGTATGTAATGAAGTCAGGTTATACCTATCTTCAAGTGTAAGATAATGCATTCACAGTGAGAAAGATGCAAATTGTGATAGATGTTGAAATAATAAGTAATCAGAAAAGTGTACTGAACATTGCTATACCTTCCCAGTATAAATACCCGAGTATACCTTACACAGAAAACAGCTTTCTCTCCTACGTGATGAGAGTGAGAGAGCTGCTATACCTGTATACAAGTATGCAGGATTCAATAAAACCCATTTCCAAGCCTCGGTGACCATTTTAATGGTGAAATTCGTTGTTTCCATATCAAAAACTATCATTTCAGCAAAAAAAAAAAAAAAGGTCGAAAAATAGTCGGCACTGGGGCACCCATAGGGCTAAAAATAGCTGGCATGAGGTGGGTTACATTGATGTACTCATATGTGGATGGAATGGTGCCTAAATTATTAGAGATAAAAGACTATACCAAAGAAAAGGAACCACATATCATTTGCCTAACTGAAACAAACGTAACCTCATGGATATCGAACCATACACTAAACTTACAGGAATACAATATATGAAGAAGAGACAAATTTAAGAAAGGGAGGAGGAATTATAATCTTACAAAGAAAAATCTACAAGTCTAAGAAATAAAAGGACATATACCCTCACAAGTGGAACTGATTGCATTGGAGATCAACACATATGAAAGGAAATTAACTGTGGCAAATTTATACATGCCACCCAAAACAAACACTTCGGACAGACGCGAATATGAAGACCTATCAGAAAGTACAATTCAGAGTTCAAGACCATTACTACACAGAATGGAAAAGATATCTGAAAGAAATATATTAACTGGAGATTTCAATACAAATATAAATTAGAATACTCTAGATGTAAGAAGCCATGAAAACTGTTGGGATCAAAAGCTCCTGGATCTTGTGCAGTTTTTCTTAACACAGCATGTAAAGGAAAACACCAGAAGAAGAGGACTTGATGATCCATCAGGACTAGATCTTATATTTACTAGAAATGAAAATGATATTGACAATATAATTTATCACCCTCCATTTGGCAAAAGCGACCATGCAGTATTAAATTGCAACTTCATGACTGCATATGACATAGTTATCAGTAATGAGAGTTACAAAGAGTCTAAACTACAAAAAGGGCAACTATCATGACCTGAAGAAACAGATTGGGAAAAGGAGCTTTGGGGACAAGATCTATCTATCTACTATCTATCTACTGCCAGACGCCATAATCCTGTAAGGGGGTTGTTTTACGAGGAGGGACACTAACCCTCCACCAACCCACTTGTTGACACGTAGGGAGCACGTATGGTTTGGTTATATGGTTACCACCCAGCGTTGTAAATGGTTTCTTGGCTTACAGGAAACCATTAGGCCTGTCACTCAATGTAAAGCCACCTGTAAAGGAAAGAAAAGCAATAAGAAGTGACAGGAAAGATGGGAGAAATAGGAAGAGAGGAGGACAGGCACAGAAAAAGAATGATACAGGCTACGGAAGAAGTAGGCAGCACTACATCAAGTGAGTGGATGATGGTCGCCACGACCTACCACAAGACAAGATCTGAATGTTATATTTAGAAAATTCTGTGATTTTTATGAAACAGGAGTCCAAAATTACATCCCTCAGCATAAAGATACAGAAATGAAACTAAAGAAATGGTTTAATACAGAATGTAAAAAATCAAAAGGAAAAAGATATTTGCTGTGGAATAGATACAGAAGACACAATAGTGAGAGGGCACATCATAAGTATAAACAGGCAAGAAATGATTATACAAAGATTGGAAAGGGGGCTCAAAGACAGTTTGAGGAAGACATTATAAATAATAGTCATTAACCTATGCTATTTTACAGCCACAACCAAACCAAAACCAAAGTTCAAGATAAAATACAATCCATTATGGACGAGGGGATCATCTATACACAAGAGAAAGATACTGTACTTGTGAAGCACTAAATAAAAACTTTCAATCAGTTTTTACAAAAGAAAATAATTTTGAAAGAGATGATGTGGAACATGCATGTCCACACATATTACTTGATTTAAAAGTATCAGAAAAAGAAGTGCATGAAGAGTTAAGTAAACTAGACAAAGGAAAAGTATATGGTCCTGACGAAATTTCAGGGTGGGTGCTACATGAATGTGCAGAAGAGTTAGGCAGACGATTATACTTAATACAGTACAGTACTGTATTCATGGAATCCTTAGGTCAAGGTACACTACCTGATATCTGGAATAAAGCAAACATTGTTCCCCTATTCAAGAATAGGAATAGACAGAATCCACTCAACTACCGACCAGTATCACTGACCAGTGTTGTAAGATACTAAAAAAGCTGATATGAAAAGTTTCGGTAAATCATCTAAAACGCAGTATGACAACAGAAAGGCAGTTCTTTTTTAGAAAGGGAAAATCATGTGTTACTAATCTGTTAAGCTACTATGACAGTGTTACACAAACATTACAGAAAAGAGAAGGATGGGTGGAGAGTATCTATTTAGATTTCAAGAATGCATTTGACAGAGTACTGCACCAAAGACTTTTATGGAAACTGTACCATCAACGAGGTATCCAAGGCAACCTGTACTGTTGGATGCAACATTTTCTCAGAAAAAGGGAAATGAGAACAGTACTAAGAGGAAATTACTCATCATGGAGGGAAGTGACTGGCGGAATTCCGCAGGGCTCAGTGCTGGCACCAATTATGTTTTTAGTATATATAAATGACACAGACAGTAATGCTGGAAATGAAAGCTATCTAAATATGTTTGCAGATGATGCAAAAATACAAAGGAAAATTACTAACACAGATTCTTGCAGAAAGCTACAAAATGAATTAAATCAACTCCATGAATGGAGCAATAAATGGCAAATGGAATTTAATGAGGTGTCATGTAATTTTGTTAAAAGTGAAAAAAGACCAGATTGGGATTATATGTTATGAAGATCAACCCTACACACATCAGAAAAGAAGAGGGACCTAAGAGTGATTAACAATAACAGACTATCTCTGGTTGACCACATGAATGAGAAGGTAAGTAACATGTCTACACTGCTTGCTAATATGAGAATAGCATTCATCCATCATCCAATCCTACACTGCCTCATGAGAAGTGTAGAAGCCCGGGGCTAGGCAAGTTGGTCCTGACATTTAACATGAGAGTGACCAGCCTCACTTATCCCTGAGTGGCATTACGTAAACAATAAACCCCAACAACCCCTTGGATATAAACTTTCACTGGTTTAATCCGATTGGAGTGCCATAATTACCCACTAAACCACCAGCCATCATAATTTGGTTATATGGTTAACACTCAGTGTAGTAAATGGTTTCCTGGTGTGCAGGAAACCATCTGGCTTGTCACTCAGTGAAAAGTCACCCATAGGCAGAAGGAGGAGGAAAGAATGAAGGAAAAAATGAAGACATGCCGAGAAAGATAACATCATTCATCAGACCAACCCTGGAGTATGCATCAGTAGTCTGGAATCATCTCAAAAAACATACAGATAAGACTGAAAAAGTACAAAGGGCAGCTACAAGATGGGTACCAAGGCTCAGGGATCTAAGCTACAAAGAAAGACTAAAAAAAATTGAATCCACCAACACTGCAGGAGAGAAGGAAAAGAGGAGACATGATTATGCTAATTAAATGCATCTCGGGGAAAGAGAAAATATACATAAATGAATATATAACCTACGGGGAAGCATTAGCAAGAGGACACTGCAAAAAACTACATAAAAGAGAGGCGATAAAGACGTAAGGAAATTCAGCTTTCCTAATATGGTAACTGATCAGTGGAATGCACTACCGAATGAAGTAGCGTGTGCCAAACTATTCATAAATTCAAGGATATGTATGATAAAAATGGTTTAATACATGGGACAGTACAAGCCTGACTCATTCCTGTCAAGATAAAATTAGATAAGAACACACACATACACACACAAAAACTGGCTTTTGTGTTGTTGCTGCTGTTATTCTGTCTTCAGGTTCATCTAAAACATGAACCCATGGACTGCTGGCTGAAGCTGCTCTTCACCAGCAGCCCACAGACCTCCTGTCGGGGATAGGGAGGGACCTGAAGGATGTTTGTATAACTGGGTAGTGGAGCTGCCCAAGTATATTAGTGCCATTACATGAAGACATCCATCTCCAGCACCAAGTTCTGATACAGGCAATCATCATAATAAGTCAAGGATGTCTTCCAAAATATCACAACTTTTTCCATACACCTGGTATGCCTGGATGGCTTTGCCAAATCAAATTAATAGGTACCAGGTAACAATGTATCTTTAGTAAGTAATTTTTCGGTAATTTACTATGGACTTTGCAAAAACAAACGAAAAAAAAAAAAATCATAGCAAATATGAATGCCAAAAAAAGACAATTTATACTGTACTGAATTTGCTCTCAGCAAAATTAGCAAAAGTAAATATATTTGTTATAAAATCTGTGGAAGGTTATGCCAGTGAGGCAGAGTCTGGACTCCAGAGGCTTGACTGCTGAGTAAGTGTGTGGTCCATTTCAATGGGCATGCTGTTATTTACTTCTCCCTGTCAGTTTTTTCTTGCTTTCTGGGCACCATCTTATTCTGTCTTAGAGTGAGAAAAAGAGGTTGAAAGAATGACGATGATGTACTTTGTTCATCTAAGGGGCCTCAGTGTTCACATCACAGCTCAGCATTCAGGAAGCGTGTGTGGATTTTAAGTACGTTGTCTTCTATACTTTACTATATTCTGACCAACATATACAGTAGGCTTCTTGAACCAAGTTTTTCACAAATCTCTGTATTTCATATCCTATCCAGCCTGCACTACAGTCCTGTTTCTATTGCCCATACTCTTCATTACACAGTGTCCTGGGTTCGAACAGCAGCTGAAAAAGATATACAGTAAACTCCCGATTACTTAGAGCCAAAGGCCTCCCAGATACTGTCAAAATGCCAGATTATGCAAAATTCCCCTCTATGGGCCCCTAACCCCCCAACCCTATAACACTTATTACTCCTACAAAATGCTTTAAAATGTCAAAAAACAGCTAACAGACATTCCTAACAATAAAATACTGTAATGTATCATACTGTTGAGTACACTGCAATTCTTCTTACAGAAGTGACTTCATGTTGACAAAGGGGATAATATCGAAGTCCCCCAAGCTGGGAGATCCATTTTCTTTCATCTAGACTGGCATTACTGTACAAACACCTGCATTGTAAAACCATTACCAAACAATATAAATCATCGAAAAACAGCTAAAAGACATTCCTAATACTGAAATACTGTAATGGACTGTGAAGTAGACTGTGATTTTCTGTACAAAAACACACTTCATGGCAGCAGTGATGTAAAGACATTATTGGAGAATACTGTACAATAACACCCAAAATAAACAATCAAAACATCAAAAGAACGGAAAGAACATCAACAATAAAATGAAGCATGCTTTACTGTACTGTACTGTGTTTACCATACTGTACTTTCATCGATCCAAATTCTAGCAAATGACTCTGCCACACAGAACAACACAAAACTGTCGACATGTAGTATAAGGACAAGCTTCACTTGGGAAGAAACAGTTGTCCAAATAATATTATATTTTGTTTACAATTCCTTTTTAGCATGATCATTTTGCTCAGTAAAATAAGTGGCAAAGGATACAACAGACACTGAGAGAACATCCACCTACCTGCTGCCAGCCAATGAAAAATCTGCATTAGGATTCGCCTTCCCCTGCCTTAGCCAATCAAAACTCTTTTACTCCCTACCACTTCATCTCCCCTCCTTTCCCACCACCAACACCCTGAGCTGTGAGGTCAACCAACTGTCAACCTTCCCTCCCTCCCTCAACACTCCACCACATTCATATTACAGCACAGTACAGTATAACCCACTCTTTTTGTGTATTTCTTTATTTTCTTTTTTTTTGTAATTGTGGCTTGATGTTTGAAGACAACAACTGTCTCGTGCTGGATAATAATGTACTGTACTTTTAGCCAGAAGGAGGGGTCCTTCATGCCAGATATGTCAAAGATTTTATGCTTACTGCTGTATACCATTTTAATTCAGCCACTGGCTACACCGAATAATGTCACATGTCGGACAATGCAACGCCATTTAATCAGGAGTTTACTATATTGTACAAAACTGTATTCCTTTACACATACTATCAAGTATTCTCAATATGCACTTCATATTACACCTCACTACAACTTTATTACCAAGTGTTTGGCTTTAGCTATAAATGAAACCAAGAAATATGAATTTATTCAAAGAACTGCATCAGTATTACCCTGTAATAATAAATATACAAAAACAGTAAACAGTTACTAAGAGAAGGAGTATTGCACTCTTGGCCTTTTTAAAAAGCATTAGAGTCCTTGAATATGTACACCATATTCCACATATAAACATACACTTCAGTATCATATCAACAAGAATTTATGACTAGAGTTAAAAAGTTAAATAAGATATACTGTAGTTACATACTGTAAAGAGTATGAGAAAACATTTAAGAAAACCCATTTTTCCTACAGTATGAGATCATGACGGCACCTTAATGGACCAACGATGAGCTCTCTGCCACTCAATTGCACACAAGTGCATTGTGTAAGGAATTTCAGTTCTTGACACTGCAAGTCATGAATGAGGCAACTGAATCTCCTCAGAGTGTAAGCAAAACTTATCTTGTAACTGAAGTTTCAAGAACTCTCACTCAGTAGTTAGTGAACTGAAAATAAGTTCTACACATCTGCATGTACCCTCAGTGAGAAGCCAACATTGTGTAAAACTCATATACTCATACAGGGATACCCATGAGGGGCAGAACCAACCTTGGTGGGATGCTTGTTATTATGTCTCCACAATCTCCTAATGGAAGATAAATGGATTACCCACTACACAAACACTTGTACTTTTACTGCTTGAGGTCATTATTGGCACCTTATATGAAGGTTCCATAAGTTCAAGGAAGATCACTCACACTCTGTTCATTCCTTTATGTTTCTTCAGTAACTAGCAATTTTTAATACCAATGTTTGGTACTTTAGTTTTTGTGCAGCTGACCAATATAGTTGGAGAAGAAGAGAGGCTTCTTTATTTGCTCTTCTTCCTCATGAGACATTCTTCCTTGATGAAGTTTATTTCCTGGTATCTACTGTGCATCACAATAACCTTCCCACAAAACACTTTTCTTTCCTCTTCCCCTTTCTCATGACAGTGGCATCCAGCCTTGGTTTAATCACGCTTGTTCTAACGCTGTCCGCAACAAGGAGAGGGCCTATAAAAGGTACCGGAGCCAACCCATCCCTGAATCACATCATCTTTACGTTTCTGCCCGGAATCTTGCTAAGTCTGTTCTTCGCTCTGCTAAAAATAATTTCATCCGTACTAAATGCTCTCAACTCTCCAACTCGAATTCTTCCCGCTCCTTCTGGCACCTTGCCAAAAACCTTTCTAACAACTTTACCTCATCATCCGTCCCTCCTCTTTTCTACTCTGATGCTTCTGTAGCTATTTCTTCTACTGATAAAGCAGATTTCTTCACACAGACTTTCTCCTCCAATTCCACCTTAGACGATTCCGGTGCTGTTCCTCCATCACTTCCCGCCTCTGACTTCCTCATAGCTGACATTAAAATTTCTTCAGCTGATGTACAGTATTTTCTGCCATCACTGGCCTCAATACTAACAAGGCATATGGGCCTGATGGAGTCCCTCCTGTTGTTCAAGAACTGTGCTTCTGTGCTTACACCCTGCCTAGGCAAACTCTTTTGCCTTTGTCTGTCAACTTGTACCTTTCCTTCTTGCTGGAAGTTTGCTCTCATTCAGCTAGTCTCAAAGAAGGGTGATCACTCCCAACCCTCCAACTATCGTCCAATTGCTTTAACGTCCTATATTTCAAAAGTTTTCGAGTCAATTCTCAACAGAAAAATTTTAAAGCATCTTTCCTATCACAACCTTCTTTCTGATCATCAGTACAGGTTCCGTCAGGGACGCTCCACTGGCGATCTTCTCACCTACCTTTCAGACTCCTGGTCATCCTCCTTTCAGGACTTTGGCGAAAGCTTTGCCATTGCACTTGACATCTCAAAGACTTTCGATCGAGTCTGGCATAAATCTTTAATTTCCAAACTGCCCTCTTACGGTTTCTATCCTTCTATCTGTGCCTTCATCGCTAGCTTCCTTTCTGGTCATTCTATAACCGCTGTTGTAGATGGCCATTGTTCTTCTCCTAGATCTATCAACAGTGGTGTTCCTCAGGGCTCTGTCCTATCACCAACTCTCTTCCTTTTATTCATCAATGACCTTCTAAGCTGTACATCTAACCCCATCCACTCATACGCTGATGACTCCACCCTTCACCTTTCCATTCGGTTCCCGCAATGCCCATCTCAGCAGTTACTTCAACAAACAAGGGATGAGGCTATGGCACACCTAATGTCTGACTTGGCTCGTATCTCTGACTGAGGTAAAAATAATCCTGTTGTTTTTAATGCGTCTAAGACTCAGTTCTTACACCTATCAACCCGTCAAAATCTTCCACAGGTATACCCACAAATGTTTAATAATATTCAGCATAATCCTGCATCATCCTTAAACATGCTTGGGGTTTCATTTACTCGGGACTTATCTTGGAAAGATCATATTACATCTCTTGTAAAATCTGCTTCCAAGAGATTGGGTGTGCTAAGCCGACTCCATTCTTTCTTTACACCTGCAAAATTGTTGACTCTATACAGGGGTTTTATCCACCCCTGTGTGGAGTACAACTCTCATGTGTGGGGAGGCTCCCCACATACAGCTCTTCTCAATAGGGTGGAGTCAAAGGCTTTTCGTCTCATTAACTCTCCTCCTCTTACTGACTCCCTTAAACCTCTGTCTCTTCGCCGCACTGTTGCATCTTTATCTCTTCTCTATCACTACATTAATGGTCACTGCTCCTCTGAACTGTCTGCATGCATTCCTTCACCTCTACGACGGGCGCGTAGCACCCGTCTAGCAGCAAACTTTCATCCCTTTTCTGTCCAGCTCTCTAATGCAAGAGTTAACCGTTACTCCCAGTCCTTCATTTATGCAACAGGTCATCTCTGGAACTGTCTCCCTCTGTCATTATTTCCTGCTGCCTATGATCTCCAGTCTTTCAAATGCAGTGTGTCCAGGCATCTCGAAATGAATGGATCTTGAATTTGGCTCTCTCTTGTATTTTGTTTTCTCTTGGAGGGAACTGTTATTGCGGGCTCATGGCCTTTGGTTCCTTCTTCCTCACATTAAAAAAAAATATATATATATGGCTCCGACCTAATGAAGCAGAAACCTGAGTCTCTACTTTTTTCAAATAAGAGCCTAGGACTGCTGCAGCTCTGGCACACAAAATCTGGGTGAACTGTGTCTCCTCCAGGGTTGCTCGTGAGGTTTAGGTATGTATAGTGGACCACAACTGAACTGGCCAGATGGTATAATGTCCTCTGTACAAGGTTCAGACTAGAAGGAGAGCTATATTCATGCGGTTTGTCTCAGTCTACTGCGTTCCATCTGGCACTGGGTGAATAATCATTGTACATTATATACCCTTCAAGTGTGATCTTCTTGGAGGGTCTCTTAAGTGTGCAGAGGTGGTCTGTTATTTGGGGATCACATTATATGCTGGAGGTGGGGCTGGCAAGGATTATGGAGTGGTGGGACGAAGTTCAGGGAGCTGCTGCCTCTCCTAACACTGAGAGGGCTCTCCCTCCATGCTAAGGGATCTTTGTAAGCAGCAAGTGTTAAGTGTGAAATACTGTATGTAGTGAGATTTGGGCAGTAAAGGACGAGGATATTCATAAACTCAAAAATACAGAAATGACAGCGTGATTTACATAGATGTGCAGTGCATTCATGAATATGTGGTCCTGAAGGGAGGGGGGGACTAGAACTGTGACTGAAGAGCTGAGATGAGGGTTGGGATTTGAACTTATTGGTGCTGTGATGAGGAGGGGCATACTGAGATGATTTGGGCAAGCTGAGAGAAGGCTGGGACTTGAACATATTGGTGCTGTGATGAGGACGGGTACACTGAGATTATTTGGGCATGATGAAAGCATGAAGGATGACAACCCGATGCAAAGTGTGAGAAGTGTGAATGTCAGGGTCAGGGCTGTAAGATAAGAGGCACACACAAAAAAGACCTGGGATGAGGTCACACAGTGTGACCATCGGGATAAAGGACTGAAGAAGGAGGCTGCCAGAGATCGAGCAGTATGGAAAGCTGCCATTGGGCAACCAAGGCCAAAACATGCAAGCATGGTGGAGCAATTAAAATGATGCGAAATGAACGGATGACTCAAAATTCTAGATGGTTGGGGTGACCGGACAGCAGTGAAAAATAATATGCCCACTTCATTAAGGAGAAAGGCTATGCATATTCAGTACTTAACTGCATGATGAAGGAAATGTAATGGTGGAAAGTGAAGATATTAAAGATGATTGAAGAGCATCTGCAACAGGTTGCTGAATGACACCTCTGATGGGAACAGGGAAGGTTTTCAGTAGGTGGATCCAGTGTTTGGCCCTTGGCCTTTGATTAATACTGCTACAGTGAGCAGGGCAAATGACAAGAAGCAGTTGGGGAAGGCAGTGGGTATGTCTGTGTTGACTGCTGAAATGCTGACGGCCTCAGGAGATACACAAGTGGGTTTAGTTACTAATTTCATAAATGAGGCGTCTAACGGCAGAGCGACGTACACGCCAAAAATGGCCGATGGTGAATTATTCCTGCCAATACATAGGTGGAGCCTTCTAGATCCTCCCTGTATAAAGCTACACACAAAAAGGACCCTTATGGCTGGCTGGCAGATGGGCAAGCGTCGCATGTTTTAGGCCTTGAAAACCCACAGAGGAAGTCTGGTCCCACATGGCAGAAAGACGTATGCATCACGAGCAGCTAGCCATTGGGAGGCCGCGTCTCAGTACTGGCCCCCAGCATCAGCCAGTCCCCCACCAGCAGTGTTACCATATCTAGCATAATTTTATTCTTTTAGCATAATTTTTACCAAATTTTCGAGTCTGGAATATTTTTTAGCATATTAGAAGTTTTAGCATAATTATGCCTCCTGCATACCCTAATGGTGTTAAACTGCACAAGAAGGTTCCACACTTGAAATCCAGTTTGTGCCACGTGAGCACCGGGGGTTCTTTAGGGATATTTTCCATGCCCAGGAACAACTTGGGCCTGATGCGGCAGTTGCTGAAGGGGGCTCAGACCCTGACAACGACTTCCTCGATGAGTAACTCCCCCCTCCCCCCACACAACATCACCATGTACAACACTTCAGAACTGGATAGGTGAATACTGAAATTATAATATTAATCACTCAGAATCACTCTATAGATTAGATAACTCTTACAATAATCCAGGGAAATAGATTTAATTAAAAATTTACAATATAAAAATTAATCAAAATTTTAAAAATTGCATTATTAATATAAAACTCACAATGTATTAATTTTTATATTTATTTTTACTTGGATCACATAATTATAACCCATGTTAATATTTTGTGTATGATCCCCAATGGGGGGGGGGGTGCATTTGTGTGTTTGGTTTTGGTTTTTGTTTGTTATTTTTTTTAAACAATGGATTCAATAAACTGCATTTTTTGAGAGCATTACATTGATGTAAAACAACATTAGTTTTTTCTTTATTCCTTTTATGTACACATTCTTCAAATTTAAGCTTTAATTACTCGAAAGTAACCCCCTGGCACATACGTCACTCTGCCGCTAGATGCCTCAAATTCAGTCATATATAAGTGTGTCATTCCAGATAACTGGTTGAAATGTGTGATTGTAAATGCATATATGGGAAAGAGTGATATCTTGGAATGATAAAATTATAGAGGCATAAAACTTTTGGAGCTGAAAATGAGAGGTTATGGACAGTGTCCTGGAAGGTATGATAGGGGAAAGAGAGAATACTGATAAGATGGAGTTTTGGTTTATGGCAGGCAAAAGGACATCTTCAGGAAAAATATGTAGGAAAGAAGAGGGAGCATATTCTGTTCTATAGGATTTGGAGAAGGATTTGAAAGAGTTCCTGGGGAGGTGGTGATGATGGCAATGAGAAGGCTTGGGATCGAGGAGTGGATGATCAAAGTTGTTATGGCTATGTACGAGGGTTCTCGCAACCAGGTAAGAGTTGAGGGAGATTTGAGTAGTGAGTTTTCCGAGAATGTTGGTGTGCATCAGGAGTTAGTCATGAGTCCCTTATTGTGTATCATGGTGCTTGAAGCTTTTTCATGTCACTTCAGAAATGGATTCCCATGGGAGTGATGACCTGCTGTTGACTGCAATTAGCAAAAGGGAGCAGAGAAAAGATATTGGAAATGGAGAAATGGAATGGGGTACAAGGGTTTCAGAGTAAATAAGGATAGAACAAAAGTGATGATATCTAGGGATCGTGGTGGTACTGTCAAAGTTGAGTAAGTATGGTCATGTCCAGTTTGCCACAAGGGTGTGGGACGTTGCTCCATCTTGTGTAGCATTTGTGATGAGTGGGTGCATAAGAAATGCAGTGGTATTAGAGGCAGGCTGCAAAATAATGCTGATTTCATGTGTGCGGTGTGTCAGGGAGACGATGTGGAGATTGAAAGAAGTGAAAAGATTGGTCTTGATGGAGAGTTGAGTGTGTTGGGAAGTTTTGTTATTTGGGGAATATGTTATTATGCTGGAGGTGGGGCTGACTCTGTGGAGAGAAAGTTCAGGGAGCTTTTCTGACACTGAAAGGAGTCTTTCTTTCTGGTAAGGGGGTCACTTTATGCAGCAGGTGTTAGGAATATAATGATGTCTGGTAGTGAGACTTGGGTAGTAAAGTACTGTAGAGTATCTGAAATATACAGAAATGATAATGTTTAGATGGATGTGTAGTGTGCCTTTGACTGAAATGGGGGGGGGGGGATTAGATCTGCGATTAAAGGGTTAAAAGGAAAGCCGGGACTTATGTGTGTTATTAACGTGTTTGTTTTGAGAGGATGGAAGATAACAAGTGGATGCAGATGATGGCTGTGAACACTGAGGGTAGAGTTGCAAGAGGCTGACCAAAAAAGACCTGGGGCAGGGTAACAGAACGTGATCTCTGGGACATAGGACTGAACAGGGAGGCTGCCAGAGAATGAGCAACATGGAGAGCTGCGATGAGGTAACCAGGGCCGATGCATGGAAGCATGTTGAAGTCTTTATAAATGAAATGAAATGAACAACAAAAACACAGAGTGAAACAGGCGAGCACAAAGTGGACACCACAGACAAACACTAACAAAAGAACATATAGACGTATACTGTCCGGCTGCAGCATAATGAATAACATTTAAACAAGGTTTGTTGCCAACTATAACTGTGTGCAGGTAAGCAGATCTCAATCTCTGCTCAACAATCTAAGCTACTGAATGAAAATTCTTGACACTTTAGGGAGCACTTAAAAATAACTCTTAGAAGCACAATGGAGATACAGCATCCACCTCCTTCACTCTGGAAGTACTGAGACAGAATCCCTTTTTCCCACTACAAATGACTGGCACAGTGGCCACCCTTCCTCCTTATCAGGGCCAAAGATGACTCCAAGGAGCAAAAAACAGGAAAAATTACTGTAACAAATACATGTTAGCTACATAATCATTAAGGGCATAACGTGACTTATACTAATATTGTGCACTGGGAGAATAATACACAAGAATGTTGAACTTTCCAGAGATGCACAAAACTGAGAATCAGTACTGTACTTCCAACTCTTAATCCCGGTGAGGACGACTGACAGAAACTCTTGGAAGCACACAATCTCCATCCCCTCCTATCCCAGCCACCCCTCCTCCCACAACTCCAGCCATAAGGCTAAAAGTAGTGAGGAACTTAGCCAGGAAGAGAAGCAGTATAAGGAAGAGTGTGGTTGCCATGGAGATAACATAGTGGCTGAGGGAGGTGCCAATGTCAAGCCAGGAACCTTCTGTACGGATAAGGAAAAAGAAGTGAAGTGCCATGAAGTCAGACATGGCCAGGAACACATAGAAGAGTGCTCTTGTTGGAACCTGAAAAAAAAGGGTAATCCTTGTTAACAGGGTATGTTAACTGATGATTCACGTTCATATAAGTCACACAAGTTATCATCATCATCATCATCATCATCATCATCACCACCACCACCCCACAATAAATGGGTGGGAAGAAGTTTTAAATATTGTAATGTATTTGATCAAATTTCTTTTTACACTGATACTAATAAAATATAATCTAAAACTGACAACTATATAAAATTAGTATCTGCCCCAAATATTAAATCTGAGTAGATTTTTGCCATCCTTCCCATCCCCCCTTCTCTTTGTTAGATATGTGGACAGAAATATTATCCTTGACTTCAGGAATGTTCACTTATTACAAGGCTAAACATGGCTCTGAACATGTTGCGCACTGATGCTAGGAGCTATTTCTCACATTTGCACCACCATCATCATTTTAACCCATCATCCCAATAAGTTATATGGGCAAGATCAAGAAATATGAGAGGGAAAGTATAAGGCATCCATTCACTAATCAACGTAAGTCTTCCAGATTCTGGGCTCCACTTGACAGGCAATACCTATGCAATAATACAGCATGCTTCAGAAGTTAAAGGTATCACTTTCACAGTACACGTGAGAGACAATCATTCCTTCAACTGACAATTTAAATGGGAGTAGAATCCCTGTCAGGTGCATCTTCATAATTTTATTATCCATCCATAGCTATTTCAAATCATTTTGTATTGTTTAAAAGGCTCCAACATGACTGCATGCATAAGCCTTGGTCACTTATGGTGGCTATCCATGCTGCTCCATCTCTGGCAGCCTCCCTATTCAGTCCTTTATCCCTAAGGTCACACTCTATGACCTCATCCCAGGTCTGTTTTTGGTCTGACTTTTGCAACCATAACCCCGACACTCACACCTCATTTTCCACACCCAATTGTCATCCTTCATCTTCTCCACATGTCTAAACCATCTCAATCTGCCTCTCCTCATCACAACACCAATACACTCCAGTCCCATCCTTCCTCTTAATTCTTCAATTGTAAACCTAGTCCCCCCAGGCACTGAATTCGAGAATGTGCTAAACATCCATCTAATCACTGTCATTTCCAAATATCCTCTTCCTTTACTTCCCATGTCTAACTACCATACAACATTACACTCCCAACACACTGTGCATACAATGATCCCACAGCAATGGGGGAGAGCCCTTTCAGCGTCAGGAAAGGCAACAGCTCTCTGAATTTCCTCCAACCACTCCATGTTGGCTGCAACATCCCATTCACAAGACTGTTTTGGCACCTAGCAAGGTGCAATCCAGAATCTCACCTAAGTTTTAAAATTTTCCATGTCTCTTTATGGTGTGAAGTGTATACAAGTTTATGCATGATGAGTGACAAGACATAGGATGATGTAACCTTTGTCTTGTGCAGTGCTGGTGGTAACCTCTCTCCACCTTCCTAGGTGCTAGCTGGACAAAACCTGCTACAACAGTAAAAAACAAGATGTCATGAACTTATCATGAGGCATGAATATGGGCACCTAAAGTCTCTCTCTCTCTCTCTCTCTCTCTCTCTCTCTCTCTTACACAGAAAGACTGATGTACCTGTATGTGAATTTTTATTAATGAACAATATGGTATTTCTATGAACATTCTTGAAGTGAAAAGGGGCAATTTTCTCCAAATCTCCCACTCCATAGACATCCTGTCTGACAAGCATGCTGCAGCCTAATTATTACAGTTTTCACTGCCAATCCTTGACTATGTCTCTTCTTGTTTCTTCAAGTTTCCTTTGACCTACAATTGGACCAATCTGCTACCAACCTTCCCCTTTTCTAGATGCGAATGTCCTGTTATTTAAACTGACCTCTCAAAACTTAGTAATTTGCTAAAAAGTCATACCTTTATTAAAGTACAAATGGCATGGAAGAAGCATGTGACGAGGAGAAATGGGATGATGATCTTGAAGAGGAGGAGGCCACCCATGATGAAAGGAGAGAAGACAGTAACAAAGCAGTAGACAAAGCTGGGATCAAAGCTGTTAATGCTGGCAATGTTACCCGTTCCAAAAAATGCCAGCACAATGAAGAACAGCTACAATAAACAAGTTAAGGAAATGTATAAAAAAGACAAATCATTAAATAATTCTGAACAATACAATTCATCTGTTACTAAGAATTTCACATGCAGACAAACATCACAAAGCCACTGTCTCCTGTAATTTCTAAGGCAAATTATTACAAATAAAAGTCTGAATAACACTTGCAAACATGACAAGGCATTAATACTGCATCTAACAGACAGCATATTACACACTACACAATGACTCGGACAAGGACTGACCAAAAGATGACGACCAAGGACCGGACAAAGGACATGGTAATTGGAACGTGGAATGTAAGAGGAGCGAATGATGAGGTGAAAGAGAGAGAGATTGTCCAGGTGCGTGAGGGTGCGAAAGTTGACATATGCAGAATAACTGGAACCAAATGGAGAGGTGAGAGTGTGAGAGAATGGGAGTATGGATGGAGTATATGTGCAGTAGGTGAGAATGAGAGGGCGAAAGAAAGGGTATGTATAGTTGTGAGTAAAAGATGGAAGAAGAGCATAAAAGAGTATGGATCAGTTGGGTCAAGGATTGTGTGGATAAGATTGAAAGTTGGAATACAAATGTGGGCAATTGTGTGTGTCCATGCGCCAACAAAAGATTGTACAAGCAGAGTGAGAGAAGAGTTCTGGACAAATGTGGAAGTGTGCATGGAAAAGTTTGGAAGGAATGATAGAGTGTTTTTGATCGGTGATATGAATGGTAAAGTAGGGAATCTGAAGGTGGATGGAATAGTTGGTGAGTGGGGTGTGCCTGCTGAGATAGATGAGAATGGCAGTGCATTAGTGGACATTTGTGCTGGGAGGGGGTTGGTGATAGCCAATACCCTCTTCAGGCATAAAATGATCCACAGGTATACATGGCGCGTGATGAGAAGGGTAGGTGGTGAACTGAATGAAAGGAAGGCAATGACTGATTATGTGTGTGTGGATGAAAGGATGTGAAAATGTGTAATGGATGCAAGAGCATATAGAGGTTGGGGGAGTGGACTTTCTGACCACTACTTGGTAGTGGCCAGAATCAAGGTCCAATTAGGATGGAGAAATAGAAGAAGGGAAGGACGAGAAGAAGGAGTATTTGTAAGGAGAGTGGAAAGGTTACAAGAGGATGAGAAAAAAGCAGAGTATAAGAGAGAAGTGGAGGAACGATTGGGCAAACATGAACTGGGGCAGATGGGGGACATGGAAGGTGTGTGCAGGATATTTACAGAAGAAATATGTGCAGCATGTAATGTGATGTGTGGGATGAGGAGAAGATGGAGGGGTGTGCAAGAAACAGCGTGGTGGAATGAAGAGGTGAGACAGGCTGTGGCACAAAAGAAAGCATACAATGAATGGATGAGAAATGGGGGCGTGGAAGATGTTGAGAGGCGGAAGAGAGAGTTATATGTAGAAAGAAAGAGAGAGGTGAAAAGATCAGTAAGAGAGAGTAAGAAGAAAGCAGATGAGGAATTTGGAAGGAACTGTAAAGTGGAGGGACTATAGGAAAATGTTCTGGAAAGAGGTGAAAAGAGTAAGACAGGGTGGAAGTGAAGTTAGCAGGGGTAAAAATGGTAGATTACTAATGGAGAAGGCAGAAAAAGTGAGAAGATGAAGAGAACACTTTAAGGAATTGTTGAACATACAGGATGGAAGTAATGCGAGTATAAGTGGCTGGGGAATGGCTGGGAGAAGGAGGGAGGTGAGAAGACAGGAAGAAATCAGTAGGACAGAAGTTGTGGAAGCAATGAAGAAAGTTATATTGGGTAAAGCCCCAGGAATTGATGGAATGTGTGGTGAAATGCTGAAGTACGGGGGAGAGATAGTAGTAGAATGGATGTGGAAAATGTGCAGATTGGCCTGGGAGGAAGGTAGAGTCCAGGAGGACTGGAAGTCAGGTATAATTATTCCCTTGTACAAAGGAAAAGGGGAAAAAGAAGTGTGTGGTAATCAAACGGGCATCTGTCTTCTTAGTGTAATAGGAAAAGTGTATGCTAGGATACTTATTGACAGAGTTAGAGAAAGAACAGAGGAATTAGTTGGAGAAGAACAGGGAGGCTTTAGGAAGGGAAGAGGTTGTGTAGATCAGATATTCATTCTTAGATCTTTAGTGGAAAAGTTTCTAGAGAAGGGAAAGAAGTTGTATGCGGCTTTCATGGATTTGGAGAAAGCATATGACAGGGTGGCTAGACAAGGACTGTGGAAAGTATTAAGAATATATGAAGTAGATGGGAAGTTGTTGAATGCTGTGAAGAGTATGCATGATAGTGCTAAGGCTGCAGTGCGTGTGGATGGTGAACTGAGTGAATTTTTCTCTTTGAAGGTTTGGTTGAAACAGGGATGTGTCATGTCTCCATGGTTGCTCAATCTGTACATGGACGGAGTAATAAAAGAGGTACAAGGTAGGGTAGTGGATGTTGGAGTGGCCCTGGTGAGAAAGGGTAGTGTTTGGAAACTCCCTGCACTGTTGTTTGCAGATGATACTGTGTTGTTGAGTGAAGACAAAGGAGAGCTGCAAGGCTTGGTGGATGAGTTTGGGGGAGTGTGTAAGAAATGGAATCTAAAGGTGAATGTAGGGAAGAGTAAAGTGATGGTCTTTGAGAGAGGTGAAGTCAGTGAATGTACAGCAAGGTTGGATGGTGAGGAATTGGAAAATGTGAGTACGTTTAAGTACTTGGGTAGTGTGATGAGTAAGGATGGAGGTCTGGAGGGTGAAGTGCTTGAAAGGGTACAGCAGGGAAGAAAGGTTGCTGGTTCCTTGAAAGCAGTGATAAGAAACAGGGAAGTGAGCATGGAAGTGAAAAAGTTACTACATGACAGTATTGTGATACCAACTCTAACGTATGGAAGTGAAGCTTGGACATTGTTGGAAGGACACAAGTCAAGAGTGGGAGCAGTGGAAATTAGTTATTTAAGAGGAGCCTGTGGAGTCACATGGAGAGACAGGCTGACAAATGAGGATATAAAGGAGCGTTGTGGTGTGGATGTGGATGTGATAGGAAGCGTTAGGAGGAATACACTGAGGTGGTTTGGCCATGTGGAGAAGATGGAGGGTGAAAGACTGACGAAGAGAGTGTATGTGAGTGAGGTGGAGGGGGGAAGAGGGAGGGGGAGGCTGAGGATGAGATGGAGGGTTGGGGTGGAGAGGTATATGACAGAGAGGGGTGTGAGTTGAGAGTGGGGCAGTGAAATGGTGGGGGACAGGGCGACATGGAGGCGATTTTTTTGTGGCCACCCCGAACGGGATTGAGGCATCTGGCAACAGACTGATAAACAGACAATGCCTGTGATATATGCCAACCATTCACATTACTCACTTTGATAATAGTATGGTTTGATCTATCATCCAAATGGCTGACAACCTTTAAACCTTCAAATAGCTATGTAACAAATAACTCTCCATAATTTTTTTATATAATAACTCATGGGGACACAACTCATGGGGACACAAAAGCAGAATATAACAAAGTATGCTAATGCATAAAATCACAGGAAATTACCTGGAGAGTCTTAAAAAAATATATATATATCACAGGCCTAGCTTCACACACCCACTGAAAAAGGAATGATTAGCATACAATACTTCTTTCATTCAGTGAAATTCGCACAGAATGCTACTTTCACTGCATGTGAGTAGGTGTACAATATGACAGGTGGCTATCAAGTGAGGGACACTTGTAAAGTATTTTATGGGTATTTCTATGCAGGAAAAGGTTACCCTTTCTTATGGACTTCTCAAATGGGAACAAAATGAGAAGCATAAAAAACAGACAGTATCAACAGAACAATTACAGTATATTAAACTAATCCAATGTTGCATAGAACTACAGTAAGCACTATGACAATGATAGATAATATTATTTAAGTAATCATTGCTAAAACCACCAATCAATAACTAATAGCTACAAAAGGATACAAAGAAGTATGCACGTCGAACATCAGACCACTCCAACACCCTCTCTCCTGTCTCACTCCCCTCACTGCCACCCCAAGTGGCAAACTTCAGCATTGCAATCTGTCAAGTATGCATAAAACACACATTTCATGCTGATGATGACAATTATTAGGGGTCATGTATGAAAAAAAGAGTGTATAGGAAGCTGCTGATCTCCGATTTAAAATATAAACTTCTTAAAATAGTATTTACACTATTACAGCATTATGCTATATTACAATTCTTCCATAAGCCACCATTCACAGTTCAACTAAGGTCTATTTTCATTATTCTCTTATATTCATCTTGCTTTCAGATTTTCAGATTTAATTCTCTTCTGAGAAAGACAATATCTACCTGGTATAATCAATGCGATATATCCACGAGCAGCACTGTTCTCAAGCTACAGTAAACTCTCAAATATAACTGGTTGATGGATAATCATCCATCAGGACATTATCCTGTATGTTATTATCTGTCAAGGCAAATGGTTGAATTTTGTAAAATTCCCTGGGACACCCCCAAACTTAACCCCTCCGTGGCCGCTGGTGTCGAATGACGTTTAGCTGATAAATGGCCGCCGGTGTCGTTTGAGCATGGCCTGTAAAAACCTGCAAAAAATTTTTGGGAAGTGAATTAACGTTCTGAACGTCTTCACACTGACCTACACTACACTCCCATACACCCCATCAAACAGTTCAAAGCCTGCTGCTGTGATGAGTGGATTTTCAATTATTCCACTCCTGGCCATGCCTTAACAAGCACAACTACACCCATTATCTCAACCCATGCAGAACATATCATCTTTGTCCTCTCTTGCAAAACACACACAACCACCTGTTTACGATTATGAAGTAATGCAGGCACATACCAAAAAGGCATGATAATAAGAGAAAAATACATTTTTGTCTTGGTATCTTTACCTATTTGCTCAGGTTTGCTGTAATGGTTTGGATCATTTGATGCAGTGCAACTTGTAGAAAACTGTGAAAACTTTCGGGAAGTGAACGAAAATCTGGGATATGAGACTGACCTTGACTTCACCCTCTCACGTATCATCTGTCAGTTCACCACCTGGTGTCCTGGCGAGTGGATGTACGATTTTTTCGTTCATGGCCATGCCTAAACACACATAGTTACACCCATTATCTCGACCCAGACAAAAAATACAATCTTTTACCTCCCTTGCAAAACACACACAACCACCCTGTTTACGAGACAGCAATATATATTGCGAAAATAACAAGGTAAAAGATGAATATAAAATGAGAGAAACATGAACATGTTATGACGGAAAAAATACGTTTTCCCCCACCTGTAAATGTATTTATTTCTGCTTTGTATCTGTATTCATAATAATTACACTTATTCTTAGTTCTGAAATAGCATTATGATTCTATTTTTAGCCATGCTCGTGGTGTGGGAGCCATAAGTTGCGACTCAACTTCCGTATTGCTAATCGGACTGACCCTCCACTTTATTCTCCCGTGGCAGAGAACGGGCAGTTTTCTCATTTAGGACTGAAAATTCAACTCTGCTCCCTTTTCCAAGCATGGGCACAACAATAAGGTAAAAAATAACTCGAAACTATCATAAACATATTTTATATCAAAAAGGTGAAAATGTATTCATAACATTATTTTTTTTCCAGCCATTCCTGACAGATTATGTACCGAAATCATTCGATATCACCATATCTCATATATGCACAACATTTCAGCATCATTCGCATTGTTTTGGGAGGTAAAAATAATAACAACAACACCTGCCCAGTTGCGATGCGGCAGTGCCCCTGGGCGGCGATATCAGTTGCCGATATTTCTGCAACTTCCGCGCTTCACTGCAAGCCACAAAATGCATCTAGGAAGCGGGGATTTGCACTGTTAGGTGCATCTGAACTTTCTCTTCAATATGGCAAGAAAAAAAATCAATTTTCGAAACTTCAAAAAATGGCCCCGGCGTCGGCCTGGGGTGCATGGAAAATTCCGGACCTTCGGCCACGGAGGGGTTAAATCTATGCCACTCATCTCACCACCCAAACACAATTACCTGGCAGCTTTATTTGTAACTTGGAGCTCTGGTTTGCAACAGATGGCTATGTTTTGTTCTTGTTACCACACAAACACAATCAAACAGAAGGAAGCAAAATATGCTTTAGACACATATTGCATAATTCCTTGGACTTTTTTTTTTTTCCCTTGTATCAGTAGGTGGGGACGCTCACCATCCACTCACTCGATGTAGTGCTACTTTGGATGTCTGTACTTTTCTCTCTTCCATCCATCCTCTTCTGCCTTTCTTACCTCTTTCTTCTGCCTACAGGTGACTTTACACTCCCTCTTCTGCCTTTCTTTCCTTCAATCTTTCCTCTTCCTTCTGCCTATGGGTGACTCTACACTGAGTGACAAGCCAAATCATTTCCTGTACACCAGGAAACCATTTACTAGGCTGGGTGGTAACCATATACACCAAATTATGGCACATGGTGGTTTAGTGGGTAATTAAGGTGCTCCAATCCAACTGAGCCTGTGTAGGTTTATATCCATGGGGTGGATGGGGTTTATTGCTCACATAATGCCACTCAGGGATGAGTGAGGCTGGTCACTCTCACCTTAAATGTCAGGACCAACTTGTCCAGCCCTGGGCTCATACGCTCCTTATGGGGCGACATAGGATTGGATGATGGATGAATGGATCAGTGCTGATACCGTTTCCAAGCATGTGATTTGAGGATCAAATGTATTTCTACCTTTGCTGGGCATTATTATTACTGAAACAAACAAACAAATGTAGCTTGATGAGTTCAGTTCATGCATTTTTTAATACTAAAAAAAAAAAAAAAAAAAAAATGTATAAGAACATAGGATCAGCACGTAAGGATTCCCCTTACATCAAAATCATCACCCTCATCCTTCAGAAAAAAAAAAAAAAAAAAAAATGCAGCAGGGCCTTATTTACATAGAAATTTAATCCCACTTGCACTTCCACAACCTGAGAGACAGGGAGTGGGGAGCAAAACTACTGTAATTCTTCCATCAGGCACACAAGGCTTAGATATGCCTACACTGGCTTATCCAAACATCATCTCGACCACAAATAAGAGGCAGGGTGGGGTAGGAAACGTAGTTTGTATTATTTTCCCCTTCTCCATGTACAGTATTACTACAGGTGGAGATCTCTGTATCTGTCATTATTTTTATTATATTGGTCTCCACATACAATATTACTATAGGTGGAGATCTTCGTATCTGTCATTGTTTTTATCCATCCATCCATCCATCATCCAATCCTATGTCGCCCCATGAGAAGCATAGGAGCCCAGGGCTAGGCAAGTTGGTCCTGACATTTAAGATGAGGGTGACCAGCCTCACTCATCCCTGAGAGGCATTATATGAGCAGTAAACCTCAATCACCCCTTGGATATAAACCTACACAGGCTCAATCCGATTAGAGCATCTTAATTACCCACTAAACCACCACGCGCCATAATTTGGTTATATGGTTACCACCCTACGTAGTAAATTATTTCCTGGTGTACAGGAAACCATTTGGCTTGTCACTCAGTGTGGAGTCACCCATAAACAGAAGTGAGTGGAAAGAATTAGGGAAACAATAACAATACAGGAAGAATGAAAAAGAGGAAAGGGCAGACACCCAAAGCAGCACTACATAGAGTGGATGGTGAGCATCCCCACCTATTGTTTTTATTATTACTATTATCATTATTATTATTATTATTATTATTATTATAGGTGGGGGTGCTCACCATCCACTCACTTGTAGTGCTGCTCTCGGGTGTCTGCCGTTTCCTCTCCTCTCTGCATTCCTTCTTTCCTCTTCTGTTTTTCTTTACTTCATTCTTTCCTAATCCTTCTGCCTACGGGTGACTTTACACTCCCTCTTTTGTCTTTCTTTCCTTCATTCTTTCCTCTTCCTTCTGCCTATGGGTGACTCTACACTGAGTGACAAGCCTAATGGTTTCCTGTACACCAGGAAACCATTTACTACGCTGGGTGGTAATCATATAACCAAATTATGACGTCTCGTGGTTTAGAGGGTAATTACAGCGCTCCAATCGGATTGAGCCGGTGAAGATTTATATCCAAGGGGTGGTTGGGGTTATTGTTTATGTAATGCCACTCAGGGATGAGTGAGGCTGGTCACTCTCATCTTAAATGTCAGGACCAAATTGCCTAGCCCCTGGCTTCTACGCTCCTCATGGGGCAACGTAGAATTGGATGATGGATGGATGGATGGATGGATGGATTTATTATTATTATTATTATTATTATTATTATCATTATTATTATTATTATTTCTTCCTTCTTTCCTTCCTTCCCCTTATGTCCTTTTTTCCTTCTTCCTTTCTTTCCCCTTCCTTCTGTCTACCAGTGACTCTACAATGGGCGACAAGCCAAACAGTTTCCTGTACACCAGGAAACCATTTACTACGCTTGGTGGTAACCATAACACCAAATTATGGCACCTGATGTTTTAGTGTGTTATTATGGGGCTCCAAACAGATTGAGCCAGTGCAGATTTATATCCAAGGGGTGGTTGGGGTTTATTGCTCACATAATGCTACTCAGGAATGAGTGAGGCTTGTCAGTCTCATCTTAAATGTCAGGACCAACTTACCTAGCCCCAGGCTCCTACACTCCTCGTAGGGCAACACAGAGTTGGATAGTGAACGTATGTGATTATTATTATTGATATTAACTTGTCACTTTTCGTCTCTGGTTTTCATCATACTTATTGGGGATGTACGGCACTGTGACCCTATTAACCTGACCCTGTTTCAGTGACCACGACTCACTTTTCAAGGTCACAGGTTTAAAACTGTTACATAAAGAATTTTTAACCTAAATATACTCCAAAACTGTGCAGCATGAAAGGTGGGGTGTGAAATGAAGAGAAGACAAGAGGGGGGTGCAAAGAACAGCACGGTGGAATGAAGAGGTGAGACAGTCTGTGGCACAAAAGAAGAAAGCATATAGTGAGTGGATGAGAAAAAAGGGCTTGGAGGAAGTTGAGAGATGGGAGAGATAGTTATATGTAAAGAGGAAGACAGAGGTGAAAAGATTAACGAGAGAAAGAGGAGAGTGGATGAGGAATTTGCGAGGAATTTGAGTGTAAAGTGGAGGGAATGTAAGAAAATGTTCTGTAAAGAGGTAAAGAGAGTTTCACAGGATAATAAAGAAGGTAGTCAGGGAGTGAAAGATAAAAATGGAAGATTGCCAGCAGACAAGGAAGAAAAAGTGAGCAGATGGAGAGACCATTTTAAGGAATTGTTGAACACAAAGAATGAATGTACAGTAATGTGAGTATAAATGACTGGGGAATGGCTGGGAGAAGGAAGGATGTGAGGTGAGAGGAAGAAATCAGTGGGATGGAAGTTGTGGAACCAATGAAGAAAGTCAAAATGGGGAAAGCCCCAGGAATTGATGGAGTGTGTGGTGAAATGCTGAAGCATGGGTGAGAGATAGTAGTAGAATGGATGTGGAAGATGTGCAGATGGGCCTTGGAGGAAGGCAAAGTCCCTGGGGATTGGAAGCCAGATATAATTATCCCCCTGTACAAAGGAAAAGGGAAAAAGAAGTGTTTGATAATCACATGGGTATTTGTCTTCTTAGCGTAAGAGGAAAAGTATATGGTAGGTTAGTAGTAGGTGGGGGCACTCACCACCCACTCACTCGATTTAGTGCTGCCTTGGGTGTCTGCCTTTTCTTCCCTTCCATCCTTCCCATTCTGTCTTTCTTTCATTCTTTCCTTTTTCTTCTGCCTATGGGTGACTTTACACTTCTTCTTCTGTCTTTCTTTCCTTTATTCTTTCCTCTTCCTTCTGCCTATTGGTGACTCTACACTGAGTGACAAGCCAAATGGTTTCCTACATATCAGGAAACCATTTACTATGCTGGATGGTAGCTACATAACCAAATCATGGCGCCTGGTGGTTTAGTGGGCAATTAAGGAATTCCAATAGGTCTGAGCCTACATAGGTTTATATCCAAGGGGTGGTTGGAGTTTATTTCTCATGTAATGCCAATCAGGGATGAGTGAGGGTGGTCACTCTCATCTTAAATGTCAGGACCAACTTGCCTAGCCCCAGGTTCCTACACTCCTCTATGGGGTGACATAGAATTAGTTGATGGATGGATGGATGATATATGGTAGGATACTTACTGAAAGAGTTAGGGAAATAACAGAGGAATTAGTTGGAGAAGAACAGTGAGGTTTTAGGAAGGGAAGAGGCTGTGTAGATCAGATATTTATTCTTAGGTCTTTAGTTGAAAAGTTTCTAGAGAAGGGAAAGAAGTTGTAGGTGGCCTTTGTGGATTTGGAGAAAGCATATGACAGGGTGGATAGACAGGGAATGTGGAAGGTATTAAGAATTTATGGAGTAAATAGGAAGTTGCTGAATGCTGTGATGAGTATGTATGAGGGTGCTAAGGCAGGCAGTGCATGTGGATAGTGAACTTCATGAATTTTTCTATATGACGGCTGGATTGAAACAGGGATGTGTCATGTCTCCATAGCTGTTCAATCTGTATATGGATGGGATTATACATGAGATATGGAAGTGGATGTTGTAGTGGCCGATACGAGACAGGGTAGTGTTTGGAAACTCCCTGTACTGTCGTTTGCAGATGATACTGTGTTGTTAAGTGAAGACAAAGGAAAACTGCCTGGCTTGGCAAATGAGTCTGGATAAGTGTGTAAGAAACAGAATCTAAAGGTGAATGTAGGGATGAGTAATGTTATGGTCTTTGAGAGAAATGAAGTCACAATTTACAGTGAGGTTGGATGAGGAGGAAATGGAAAGTGTGAGTGTTTAAGTACTTGGGTAGTGTGATGGGTGAGAATGGAAGTTTAGAGGGTGATGTGCTTGAAACGGTACAACAAGGAAGAAGCATTGCTGGTTTTTTGGCTGGTATTTTGAAAGCCGTGATAGGCAACAAGGGAGTGAGTATGGAAGTAAAAAAGCTGCTGCGCGGCAGTATTGTGATACCAACTCTAACTTATGCATGTGAAGCTTGGACCTTGGTGGAGGGACACAAGTCAAGGATGAGGGCAGTGGAAATGAGTTATCTGAGAGGAGAATGTGAAGTCACATGAAGAGACAGACTGACAAATGAGGAAGTGAAGGAGCATTGTGATGTGGACGAGGATGTGATAAAAAGCATTAGGAGAAATACACAGAGGTGGTTAGGCCATATGGAGTGGATGGTGAGCAAGAGACTGACGAGGGAGGTATAGGGAGGGGAAGAACAAGGATGAGATGGGTGGATGGAGTGGACAGGTATATGAGACAGGAGGGGGAGGGGTGAGGTGGAAGCAGGGCAGTGAAATAGCAGGGGACAGGGCAACATGGAGACAATTTTTTGTGGCCACCCCTTACAGGATTAAGGAATCTAGTAATAGACAGACACTCCAAAACTCTTATAAACAGATAAACATGGATGGAAATCCAGTGATAAAATGATTATCCAAGCATTTGTATGGAAAAAATTTGAATATCATTCATGCATGGACACCCTATTTATCAAATGCTCTTCCATACAGGAAAAAACAAAATGTAAATGAGGCATGTCTTGACCTTACAAGCTTTTTTCTGGTCCTGGACCTGTCTTTATGCTTTTTGGTAGCAGTGTGACCAACGGTTCCTGAGTTATTACAAAAAACGAGTTTCAGCAGCCTCACCATACTTCTCAAGGTCACAGGTCAGAAAATCTCTAACAATCATGATTTTTCAACTTCAATTTACTCCAAACTATTACAGATACATGAAAATGGAAGGAAATCCCACGATAAAACTATTTTCCACACATCTGCACTGAAATATTCTGAAGGTCATTCATGTGCGATATTACAATATTTTGGACACCCAATTTTTCAATTGCTTTCCGATACAGAAAAAAAAAAAACATAAATGAGGCACTTACTGACCCTATAAGTTTTGCCTGATCAAGAAGCAGGTCTATATTTTTTGGTGTCTGTCCGACCAACAGTCTGAGTTATTACAAAAAACAGTATTCTCATTGGTGGAGATCAGTAACTGTCTCTAACAGTTACAGTCTTCTAGCTAATTTCCTCTAATTCTACTGATTTCTTTGTCAATAAAACTTCAGTTACAGTCTTCTAGTTAATTTTCTCTCATTCTACTGATTTCTTATTTAATAAAACCTCTGGATCTTACTCAGAAAATGAATATGGGGGAGAGATTGAAGCAACAGGAGTAGTAATGGACAATAGTAACAGAGGAAGTAAAGGAAGGTAAGAAAGAAGGATGCAGAAAAGAAGGAGAGGAAAAGTTGGAGAAAAATAGACAGAGGGAGTGAAGATTGATGGATAATGTCGAGCCTGTCAATGTGAGCTTTTATAAAGGAAAAATGTATCCCTCTGTACACAGGACCAGTTTGCATGATACCCCAAATTTAACAAATGACTGCATAAGCTGGATACTGTACAAACACATACCTAATAAACAGGGAGAGACTACTGCATGCTTGTTTTAGATGTAACTAACCTTATTCTTGTTTATAACTGCTTTACATAGCATTATAGGTACAAGCTGGTAGTGGTCAAACATTGAACCCCTTTTTCCCCATACGTTATTACAGTATACACTTGGCCCCAAACTTCCATGGGAAAAATAGGCACACCCCTAGCTTATTCACAAATTGGACCTGGAATGGAAAAGAAAAAAAATGCATTCATTCATTCATTCATTCATCATCTAATCCAGTGTTGCCCTATGAGGAGAGTAGGAGCCTGGGGCTTGGCATTTTGGTCCTGACATTTAAGATGAGAGTGAACAGCCTCACTCATCCCTGAGTGGCATTATGTGAGTAATAAACCCCAATACACCAGTCCCATCTGAGACAGCCCTAGCATGTATTCAACATGAACAGTGGGTGTTAGCACCAAAGTGGTGTCATGTAGAGGAGTATGGTATGGAGGAGGACTATTGGGCTTTGGGAGCAGGCTGTGAAGCCCATGCCCAAATATTACCACTGTGCCAGGAATCAAACCCGGGACTCTCAGGTGAGAGCCAGGCAGCATACCACTACACGATGACCAGGTAAAATTTATCTCACATTGTCACAACCAGGTAAAAGGTATCTCACATTGTCACAAGATAGCTTTTACCTGGTTGTGGTGTAGCAGTATGCTGCCTGGCTCTCACCTGAGAGTCCCAGGTTCAATTCCCAGCATAGTGGTAATATATTGGATGATTTTTCCTGTGTAAAGTACAGGTTTCTCTCTTCATTCTCACTTGCCATAAGTGCCTGGGATAGATTAAAATCAGCTACTTGCCCAAGTGCCAGGGTGTTATCTCATCCTCTTCAGGCCCACAGTGGGGACGTCAGACATTTTTCCACTAAACTTACAACACTGATTTAGGAGCACGAAATGCGAGTGAGTCTTCACAGGCTCACAGCCACTCTGCTCTGTCTGTAACCTTGAAGATTTCAGAGGTCGAGTGGCACCAATCTGACTTGATTAAAGCTACTTTCTGACTTTGGTGATTACTTTTATTAGTGTCAGTGATCTTATATTGATGTATGAAGCCCATTTACCCACAAAAAAATATCCAAAATTGATTCACAAGCTCACAGACGCTCTGCTCTCTCAGTAACCTTGAAGATTTCTGAGGAAGAGTGGCACTGACCTGACTCGATTCAACCAACTATCCAGCTTTAGTGATTACTTTTATTAGTGCCAAGGATCTTATATTGATGTATTAAGCCCATTTAGCCCCCCCCCCCAAAAAAAAAAAATAATAAAATCAGCCAGCATAGAGGGGTATCTTCTCCCCCTCCCCACAGTGCAGTACAGGTTAAATAACTTGCAGTTACTTAACACAAAGGAGACAGCCTGGCTCAGTGACAACTTGCAGACCTCTATTGCAACACCCACTTCCATCTAAGCAACTCATTTGCACTTTTAATTAATAGCAATACTTTAAGCAGACCATAGATGCTTGATTTCTTGTTAACTAGCTGGTGTACGGCTAGGTTATAATGAATGATGAAATGAGGAAATGACTGATGAGTTGTTGTTAACGCACACCTAAGGACTAGGGAATATTGGACCGTCGGACCCATGTATGGGAATAATACTACTGTACTGTACTCTATTCAAAGGCATCACTCATTCATGAGGGGCCTTACAATGAGTTCCTTGCAAATGTTCAGGGCCAACTGTACTTTGTTATGAGCATTAACTTGACAAGCAGATTCCCATTAATGTAACTACAGTACTTGCAGCATCGGGACCCCCTGTATATAAAGTACAATGACATTTCATCATGCTTATTACAGCAGTAAAATGTGCTTTTCTATACCTGAACAGCTATACAGTACATGTATAGGGTTTTATGGTGGTTAGACTCCCTTGCCGGGGGTTTGGGTGGTACTGCAGTGGTTGGGGAATGGCTGGGAGAAGAAGAGATGAGAGGATGGAGGAAGAGATCAGTAGGGTGGAAGCAGTGGAAGCAATGAAGAAGATCAAGATGGGAAAGGCCCCAGGAATTGATGGAGTGTGTGGTGAAATGCTGAAGTATGGGGGTGAGATTGTTGTGGAGTGGATATGGAAGTTGTGTAGACTGGCCTGGGAAGAGGGATGGGTTCCAGAGGACTGCAGATCAGGTATAATTGTTCCTTTATACAAAGGAAAAGGGGAGAGAGAAGTATGCGGTAACCATAGGGGTATTTGCCTTCTTAGTGTGACTGGAAAAATATATCGTAGAATACTCATTGATAGGGTTAGGTACATAACAGAGGAGCTAGTTGGAGAAGAACAAGGAGGATTTAGGAAGGGAAAAGGGTGTGTATTTCAGATATTTGTTCTAAGATGTTTAGTGGAGAAGTATCTAGAGATGGGAAAGAAAGTGTACGCTGCCTTCATGGACTTGGAGAAAGCTTATGACACAACAGAGAGACAAGGTAAGTGGAAGGTATTAAGAATATATCGAGTGGAGAAGAAATTATTGAATGCTGTGAAAAGTATGTACAAAGGAGCTAGGGTTACGGTGCAAGTGGATGGTGAGCTGAGTGAGTTCTTTGATCTCAATGTGGGACTGGAACAGGGTTGTGTGATGTCTCCATGGCTGTTTAATATATACATGGATGGTATTGTAAAGGAGATGCAAGGTAAGGCAGTGGATGTGGGGATGACTCTAGTGGATGAGGGTGAGATGTGAAAGATTCCGGTGTTGCTGTTTGCTGATGATACAGTACTGTTGAGTGAAGATGAATGGGGGTTGCAAGGTTTGGTGAATGAATATGCAACAGTGTGTAGGAAGAGGAATCTGAAAATAAATGTAAACATGAGTAAAGTTATGGAGTTTGAGAGGAATGAAGTCACAGAATGCACAGTGAGGTTGGATGGTGAAGATATGGAGAAAGTGAGTGCATTCAAGTACTTGGGTAGTGTGATGAGTAAGGATGAAACTTTTGGGGATGAAGTGCTTGAAAGGGTACAGCAGGGAAGGAAGGTTGTTGGTTCACTGAAAGCAGTGATGAGAAATAGGGAGGTGAGTATGGAAGTTAAGAAGTTGCTGCATGATAGTATTGTGATCCCTACTCTGAAGTATGGAAGCAAGGCATGGATCTTGCTAGAGGGGAACAAATCAAGACTGACAGCAGTGGAAATGAGTTACTTGAGAGGAGCATGTGGAGTGACATGGAGGGACAGGCTGACGAATGAAGAAGTGAAGGAACGTTGTGGGGTGGATGTGGTTGAGAAAATTAGGAGAAATACACTGAGGTGGTTTGGATATGTGGAGAGAATGGAGAATGAAAGACTGACTAAGAGGGTGTATGTGGATGAAGTGGAGGGAGGGAGAAGGAGGGGAAGACTGAGGATGAGGTGGAGGGATGGAGTTGAGAAGTATATGAGGGAGGGGGGAGTGAGTTGGGGGGAGGGCAGTCAAATGGTGACAAAGCGACTTTGAGGCGTTTTGTCTGCGGCCATCTTTTGCAGGATTAGGGCGTCAGGCTATATAGATAGATAGATAATAACCTTCTGGCACCTGCTTGGTAACTATTCACTAGATACTGTAACTGAGAGTTTACTGTATAAGTGGACAAGAATTACCCTCCTCCATACAATGATGCTTATTCAGAGTATATTCTTGCTACCATCCAATGATTTTATTCAGCTTCATTTCACTAGCGGTGAATTGGCATACTATTCTATTTATCTATCTATTGCCAGACGCCATAATTCCGTAAGGGGTGGTCATTTGACTTTGAGTTATTTGTTTTACGGGGAGGGGCACTAACCCTCCACCAACCCACTTGTTGACATGTAGGGAGCACGTATGGTCTGGTTATATGGTTACCACCCAGCGTTGTAAATGGTTTCTTGGCTTACACGAAACCATTTGGCTTGTCACTTGATGTAAAGCCACCTGTAAGGGAAAGAAAAGCAATAAGAAGTGACAGGAAAGATGAGAGAAATAGGAAGAGGGGAGGGCAGGAACAGAAAAAGAATGGTAAAGGCTAAGGAAGAAGTAGGCAGCACTACATCAAGTGAGTGGATGATGGTCGCCACCAACTACCACAATTGGCATACACAGGGCTAATTTAATCTCCTCTATTTAGAATAGCCTCCCTGAAGTTTAATTACTTAAAATTATCCAGCGATAGTGTACAATATTAAGAAGCCTTCATAGTGAAGGAATCCATTCTAAATGCTTGATGGACTCTACAGCACACATGACATGCGGTTCATTTTAAAAGATTAAACAATGCTCTGTACAAGTCACCTGGACGTTGCTGCCAGCAAGGTAGAACTCAAGAAACAGCCAAAGGAACATGGCAACTGTGACAGCAAGGTAGAAGAATGCTTCATGGCGGATGCACAGCAGAAGGAAGGGACAAAAGAGTGCTGCAGCAACCGACAGTAATCGACCCATCATGTTGACTGATCCCAGCACTGGCACTATAACACTCAGCACTAAATAATGAGAAGCAAAAAAATGTCTGAAAGTTTTCAGTAACAAAACTGTTAACAGTAACATTACTATACATAATTTTATATACCACAATATGAAATAAACAGAGACTTATTTATTTTGATTATTATTTTCATTACAACAAAATATACTAGCAACTACATAATCTATATTTTAGTATGCACTTTGCATTTTTTTAAATGATTTAGTTATGCTAGTTAGACTTGCTTCATACAAAGCAGTTTCATTACAAGACAAAAAAAACAAACCTCCTTGACAGAATTCATTTTTAAAAAGTTATATGAAGTCAAAAATGCAGATGAGTTTATGACCTATATTTTTCATTACAAACACAGTGATCCCTGGGTTATCACACACATGGTTATGGCAGTTTTTGTTATCACTGCATGGTAAAAATCTGCACTCCTACCGTTACCACAGATTCTTCAGCTAAAAAAAAACATTGTCATTGTACACCTGAGCTGATTTCTGCCAACAATGATGGTACAGTGTCTGTGGCCTCTGATGGCAATGAGGAATTCAAAGATGAGGCACAACTCTAGGGGATAATCAAAGGTGGTGGAGACCACTAACTCTCCTCCCCTTAATCTAAGAACCAATACCTCAAGCCCATCTCAGGTCTCTATGGTATATTTTTCTTCCTTATTATGCCCTGTTTATCGCTTTCTATTAATATAACCATACCTATGTGTGTTTCTGATACTTTCCACAACAGTATGTATGTATGTATTTAGTTGGCCTAAATAACTGTAAAGAGGAAAATCTGGGATTGCACTTGCAATGCCCAGTACCAATTAGGATAAATCCCATAGGTTCTGTGCTTTTATTATCGTGCAATTTCATTATCATACACCACGCTCAGTACCAATTTAGCACGATGACCGAGGGACCACTGTACAATCACTGTGGGCAACTACTTGATAAAAATCATCTATGACACTTGGAACTTACAACGATGTGGCAAGCAACTAAAAGCTACATCTTGTAATGAATACCCATTTTGGGGGGTAAGTGTTTTGAAGTACAGTCAAGTCGCCTATAGCACGTGCTTCTATGGCACGATTTTCTATGACACAGCAAGGTGCCAGACCCCTCAAAAAAGAACCACACGCATAAAATACCTATGGCGGGGGCGCGGCAAGGTTTGAAACTATCTATCTATCTATCTATTGCCAGACGCCTCAATCCTGTTCGGGGTGGCCACAAACATATCGCCTCCACGTCACCATGTCCCTCGCCATTTCACTGCCCTGCTCCCAACTCACACCTCCCTCTCTCACATACCTCTCCACCACCATCCCTCCATCTCATCCTCAGCCTCCCCCTCCCTCTCCCCCCCCTCCACCTCACTCACACTCTCTTCGTCAGTCTTTCACCCTCCATCCTCTCCACATGGCCAAACCACCTCAGTGTATTCCTCCTAAAGCTTCCTATCACATCCACATCAACACCACAACGCTCCTTTATATTAGGATTATTTGTCAGCCTGTCTCTCCATGTGACTTCACAGGCTCCTCTTAAATAACTCATTTCCACTGCTCTCACTCTTGACGTGTGTCCTTCCAACAACGTCCAAGCTTCACTTAGAGTTGGTATCACAATACTGTCATGTAGTAACTTTTTCACTTCCAAGCTCACTTCCCTGTTTCTTATCACTGGTTTCATGGAACCAGCAACCTTTCTTCCCTGCTGTACCCTTTCAAACACTTCACCCTTCAAACCTCCATCCTTACTCATAACACTACCCAAGAACTTAAACGTACTCACACTTTCCAATTCCTCACCATCTAACCTCGCTGTACATTCACTGACTTCACCTCTCTCGAAGACCATCACTTTACTCTCCCCCACATTCACCTTTAGATTCCGTTTCTTACACACTCTCCCAAACTCATCCACCAAGCCCTCCCCTTCGTCTTCATTCAACAACACAGTATCATCTGCAAACAACAGTATACGGAGTTTCCAAACACTACCCTCTCTCACCAGGGCCACTCCAACAACCACTACCCTACCTTGTACCTCTTTTATTACCCCATCCATGTACAGATTGAACAACCATGGAGACATGACACATCCCTGTTTCAACCCAACCATCAAAGAGAAAAATTCACTCAGTTCACCATCCACATGCACTGCAGCCTTAGCACAATCATACATACTCTTCACAGCATTCAACAACTTCCCATCTACTCTATATATTCTTAATACTTTCCACAATCCTTGTCTATCCACCCTGTCATATGCTTTCTCCAAATCCATGAAAGCCGCATACAACTTCTTTCCCTTCTCTAGAAACTTTTCCACTAAAGATCTAAGAATGAATATCAAATCTACACAATCTCTTCCCTTCCTAAAGCCTCCCTGTCTTCTCCAACTAAATCATCTGTTCTTTCTCTAACTCTGTCAATAAGTATCCTACCATAAACTTTTCCTATTATACTAAGAAGACAAATGCCCCTATGATTACCACACACTTCTTTTTCCCCTTTCCTTTGTACAAGGGAATAAATATACCTGACTTCCAATCCTCTGGGACTCTACCTTCCTCCCATGCCAATCTGCACATCTTCCACATCCATTCTACTACTATCTCTCCCCCATGCTTCAGCATTTCACCACACACTCCATCAATTCCTGGGGCTTTCCCCAATTTAACTTTCTTCATTGCTTCCACAACTTCTCTCCTACTGATTTCTTCCTATCTTCTCACCTCCCTCCTTCTCCCAGCCATTCCCCAGCCACTTATACTCGCATTACTTCCATCCTCTATGTTCTACAATTCCTTAAAGTATTCTCTCCATCTGCTCACTTTTTCTCCCTTCTCCACTAGTAATCTACCATTTTTATCTTTCACTCCCCTGCTAACTTCACTTCTGCCCTGTCTAACTCTCTTCACCTCTTTCCAGAACATTTTCTTACAGTCCCTCCACTTTACACTCAAATTCCTTCCAAATTCCTCATCCACTCTCTTCTTACTCTCTCTTACTAATCTTTTCACCTCTCTCTTTCTTTCTACATATAACTCTCTCTTCCGCCTCTCAACTTCTTCCACGCCCCTATTTCTCATCCATTCATTGTATGCTTTCTTCTTTTGTGCCACAGCCTGTCTCACCTCTTCATTCCACCACGCTGTTCCTTGCACACCCCTCCGTCTTCTCTTCATCCCACACACCACATCACATGCTGCACATATTTCTTCTGTGAATATCCTGCACACACCTTCCACGTCCCCCATCTGCCCCAGTTCATATTTGCCCAATCGTTCCTCCACTTCTCTCTTATATTCAGCCTTTTTCTCATCCTCTTGTAACCTTTCCACTCTCCTTGCAAATACTCCTTCTTTCCGTCCTTCCCTTCTTCTATTTCTCCATCTTATTTGGATCTTGATTTTGGCCACCACCAAGTAGTGGTCAAAAAGTCCACTCCCCCAAAATCTATAAGCTCTTGCATCCATTACACATCTTCGCATCCTTTCATCCACACACACATAATCAATCATTGCCTTCCTTTCATTCAGTTCACCACCCACCCTTCTCATCACTCGCCATGTATACCTGTGGATCATTTTATGCCTGAAGAGGATATTGGCTATCACCAACCCCCTCCCAGCAGAAATGTCCACTAACGCACTGCCATTCTCATCTATCTCAGCAGGCACACACCACTCACCAACTATGAAACGCACGGGCAAAACCCCCTGGCGGTCGGCGCACTCCATTCATCCATTCATTCATTGCCAGACGCCCTGTATCCCAAACGGGGTGGCCAAGGGCTTAGAGTTAATTGTTTTACAGGGAGGGGCACTAATCCTCCACCAACCCCACTTGACACGTAGGGAGAACGTTATGCCAACAGCATCTGGTGTTCCCAGGCGGTCACCCATCCAAGTACTAACCAGACCCAACGTTGCTTAACTTCGCTGATCAGACGGGAAGCGGTGTACTCAACGTGGAGGAGAGAGGGTTGGTACCGGCGCACTCCCCTACTTGCAAACAAAGAAGATGGCGACCACTTCAGTTCCAACTGTGGACTTTTTTCTCTTATGAGGAGATTAAACTTCACCAAATTCATTGCATTAAGTAATGAAACATTAAAGATTCTTTCGGTATTGTGACTAGGTTATAGGTCTGTTCGTAAAACTGCTATGAACGGGTTAGTGACAAAGCACCTATCTCTGAGCTAAGATGAAGAATAATGCCTCTCATCATCATCATCACGTATATAAGAATGATCATTAATGTATTAACTGTGAGTTTTGTTGACACCTAAGCATACAAACTTTATCAAATAAACTTACTCAAACAGTGCTTGACCAGACAACCTCTGCCATCTTCAATGTTTTGGTCAGTCAGCTGATCTGTGTGTACTTAGCCGAGCTTTTTTTCGCTCAATCCGCAGTGCGTGATATTGCCCAAGTAGACACAAGGCTGATCACCCTCCCGTTTTTTGTGCCTATTGTTACGTGTAATACGTGCATTGATTAACTGCTTGATTGTGTGTGTGTGTAAAGTGGGGAAAAATGGGGAAAAGCAGGGTGAAAAGAGGGAATTCAGAACCAAATACTGTACCATTTTTCTCACAGGTTTAGTTATTTCTATGGCATGGTTTTCTATGGCATGGGCGCAGTCCAGAACCAATTTGCCACACCTTAGGCGACTTGACTGTAGTTAAAAATAGCCAATCTGATGACCAGTGTGCTGTAAAACCCCACTCAGCAACTCAAACCCCTCCTCCACTTCTTTCTCCTTGAACCAACTGATCCATACTCTCATATTTTCCTTCCATTTCTTCCACACAACAATATACACCCTACTTTGCCCTCTCATTCTCACCTACTCCCATAAATATACCCAATCCATACTCCCACTCTCACCTCTCCATTTTGTCTCTCCATTTGGATGATCACTCCACACAAAAAGTATGGTGTCACTTCACTTAATATCACACACTGCGATATTTGTTAAGCACTTGCACTGTTATTTGGTGATAGCCTTTCATGCACAAAATGAAATGAAAGGCAGATGATCACAGCCAATGTAAACACTGGGCAGCCATCTTGCCTCACTCAGCTGTCCAGTGGTCCATCAACGGGAAGGTGGTTACATAAGGTTCACACAATTTCCAAGTCACAAGTTTCAGTATTTCACACCCAAAAAGGCATCAATTCACTTAATATCACACAGTGCACTACTTGCTAAGCACCTGCGCTGTTATTTGACAATAACAATGGTATTTCAGTGGCCTTTCACGCACAAAATAGAATGAAGGGCAAATGATCACAGAAAATGCAAACACTGGATAGTCATGCTGACTTGCGTGTCACTGCGTCCACACAAGATGCACAGAGATGGCCATCGAAAATATCGCTCTAGCCATATCACTACTACTTTTAACATTATACCGAATGAGTAAAGTGAGCTTTGTGAGTGCGTGACGAGCAAGCAAATGCCATGTTAGCACAATTTCCCTCTGATATAAAATTATATGCAGAATCTACGATATTCAGTTGCTAGAACTGATGCAAAAAACACAGTGTTTGATGGAAAATCTTTTTAAGTTTTATTTTGTAATTGTGGCATTCACCGATTAAAGCCGAACACTCCCTTGGAAACTCGAGATTCCAAGGAATTCCTATCCCTTTATGGGTGAGTTTTCACTTGATAACAAAATATAAGGAATGAATGCACCACATGCAATAAGGACTTCAACTCTACTTCACATAAGAGTAAAGTTATTAGCTTCTGCTTAGTGTGACACTTAGGTCGAGCTGGGTCAGGCCACGCTGCTCAATTCCAAATTTAACTGAGAGTAAACATCACTCGCTCACTCGTAAAAAGAGTATAACTTATGAATTATTTTTCTAATGATTTATCACATAACGAACAGCTATATAATGAAACCAGACTGTACCATATGAGTATAACCTGAATCAGTTCCTAACTTTATTATGTCATATATCTGAATCATCACAAAGAGAGCCATCATAACTTGATGGTTTACGATAATCTGAACCAGGGTAGAGACAGGTAATGATCCCTCAACTATGCCTAGGCAGCAGTGGGTGGAAAGAGTTCCTCAAACAGACATCTCCATTCAACTGCTCACCTGTGTGTATGTGTATGTGCATGAGGCTGTTGTTGCTTAACCCCAGTCTGTCTGTAAGCAACTCCTTCTGTGGAGCCATCCTACAGGTATGGTACAGAGCATATGATATGTACGGAACTAGCGCTCCCTTGTGGTAGACAGCACCTCGCCAGGGTCGGACAAGGGTCCTTCCGCATGGCAAAGTGAAGGGAAGTATGAGGAGGTTTGGCTCATGGGTGGATGCTGCAGCTGCTTAGCTTTACCTACGGTACACAGTGCCAATCCATATAAGCCCTATGTGGCACTTCTGAGTGCGGTACAATAAAAGTCCTGTAATCCAAATGGCAGGGGACCAAGGGTCTTTCGGACTACTGTTTTTTTTGGACTATTGGAAGGGACGTCTGAAAACATTGGAAATATGTACACTCACGATCACTACTTTCTTCCCAGGGTGCCCCGTTCCTACCCCTATATACCCAGGGATGAGGGGAGGGGGGGGAACGAAACGAGTTCCTCACACCTTTACCCCAGCTCCCAACCCTCTCCCATACCCCTACCCAACCCCCTCAACCGGCATTTTTAAATGGCAGTTACATCTCAAGCTGATTTCATGCTTAACACTCTTGGTCCCACTACTAATACAAACATAAAACACTAGGATATTTAAAAAGTGTATGATATATTTTGATTCTATAATGCTGAGCCTGTTTGACAACTCAAGTTAGTGGACTCAGCTCTGTTTTCTTTTTATTTATGAATTTACTTTTATGGTAGTTTGGGGCACTAATGGAAGGTGGGGACGCTCACCATCCACTCACTCGATGCAGTGCTGCTCTAGGGTGTCTGCCTTTTCCTCTCCTGCGTCCTTTTTTCCTTCCTTCCTCTGCTTTCTTTACTTCATTCTTTCCTCGTCCTTCTGCCTACAGATGGCTTTGCACTCTTTCTCTTCTGTCTTTCTTTCCTTCATTCCTTTCTCCTCTTTCAGCTTATGGGTAATTCTACACTGAGTGACAAGCCAAATGGTTTCCTGTACACCAGGAAATCATTTACTATGCTGGGTGGTAACCATATAACCAAATTATGGCACCTGGTGGTTTGATGGGTAATTATGGCGCTCCAATCGGATTGAGCCAGTGGTTGGGGTTTATTCCTCACGTAATGCCACTCAGGGATGAGTGAGGCTGGTCACTCTCATCTTAAATGTCAGGACCAACTTGCCTAGCCCAGGGCTCCTACGCTCCTCATGGGCAACATAGGATTGGATGATGGATGGATGGATATAAATTGTTTATTTTAAGCTAAATAAAACTTTGAATTTGAATATGACTATCAACATACTGCAGCAAGAAATTAATGCATTATGACACTGACAGTAAAACAAAAATGTTACAACAGCCACCTCAGGCCTAATAATTGGGTGCATGGCACACGCATGTGCGCATGCACACACCGCTCGCTGGTGCAGTGGTAACGTTCTCGCTTGCCAACTGGTGGACAGGAGTTCGCGCCTCGCTCAGGTTGCGAAAAGTTTCACTGACGAAGTGGGTGGTTACTGTCCCCCTTGAGCATGAGGACGGGTGTGTGCTTGTGTGAAGGTCACAGCCTTGCCCTTAGATTGGACTATATGAGCTCTCAGCTCCCTTCCGGGATGGTAAAAATGACAATCACGACCATCAAGTGATCCTGACCGACCTGGTGAATTACACACACACACACACATACAACATCCATCATCTAATCCTGTGTTGCACCATGAAGAGCATAGGAATCAAGGGCTAGGCAAGTTGGTCCTGACGTTTAAGATGAGGGTGAAACAAAAACATTCAGAGAGAGAGAGACACACACACACACATACACACACACACCAAAACACACAGACACAGACATGCATGCATGCAAGAGTACGCAAGCACCCAACGCATAAGGCCTAGGATGGCCATTGTTAATGTTTTTGTTTTACTGTCGTTATAATGCCTTAATTTCTTGCTGCAGCATGTTCATAGTTATATTATATACCTTCCACATATCCTAGTGTTTTATGTTTGTGTACTAGTAATGAGACTGTGAGTGTAAAGTATGAGGTTAGCTTGAGATGTACAGTAGATAACTGCAAGTTAACAATGACAAGTGGGGGGTAGGGTTGGGCAGGGGTGTGGGGGGTTGGGCTGGGCAGGGGTATGGGGGAGGGTTGGAAGCTGGGGTAGAGGCGGGTGGAGCTCGTTTCGTTCCCACCTCCCATCTTCCCTCAGTATATAGTGATAGGAGGGGGGTCCCCCTGAGCAGAAATTAGTGATTGTGAGTGTACATGATCATTAAACAAACACTTAAAATGATATGGGTTGTTGTTTTACTCACCGGAAAACCATATAAGTGTAGATGAAAAATTGCAAGCAGGTACATCCAAGGCAAAGAGGAAGTCCAAGCCAGATAAATCCTCTGATAAAGCCCAGAAAAATTCAAAAAAAGACCAGAAAAATTCAAGAAATTTCACCTTGAAAAATTCGGAGTATTGGGATTTTCGAATTACTGGTGGTTGGACTGGAGGACTTTTACTGTAAAAAGGGGGAGTCATGGAGAAGTATATGAGAGAGGGAGATGTGAGTTGGAGAGAGGAGAGTCTGATGACAAAAGAGAGGGCAACATGAGGTGATTCCATCCCTCCTCGAATTAAAACATCTGGTTATACAGATAAAAAATTAATAATATGAGAAACAAAACTTTTCTTTGAAACTAGCAGTCCAATATACTGTAGACGTGATCCTAACTAAAACTTACACTGCTACAAGCAAACAATGCATTTTTTATTTATTTCTTATCAGCCCACCCTATCATTATGATTCGTCATCATCATCATCATCTGGACCACCTTTCCCACCAAAGGGCAGGGTGAGGGGTAGCAACGTCCAGACAGCCCAGATCTGCTCAATCCAACGGGCCATGCTCCCATTCACTCACCATTCAAACCCCTGGAATCCAAGCTCTATCTGATACGCCAAAAACATTCACCATGTTCTGTAGCTTCACATAAAAGTATCCAACAGAGTCAATCCAGAAGCTGTCACATTAAAAAGAGGTGCTAAATCCCTGATCATGCGCATCTCCTCACAACATTCATTCAGCCAGCTCAATCTCATGTCAGTCCCCTAGCCTCACCAACTTCCTAACTCCTCTTCCTCACACACTCATCCACCATATCCCTCCACCTTCTCCTCGGCATACCTTGTCTCCTCCCTCTTTCAAATTTGCTCAGGTATACCTTTTTCATCACTTTTGTGTTATCCATTCTCTCCACATGACCATACCATCTCAGTACACTCTCTTCGACTCTAGTGTCCACAGACGTCCTCAATCTACATCTTTCATGAATAACATTATTTCATATCCTATCCACTCTCTGTATTCCACATACATTCCTCAGCAGTCCTATCTCCACTGGTCTCACTCTTGACTTTTCATTCCACACCATAGTCTCACATTCATATGTTAGAGCTGGCACTAACACACCTTCGCATAAGCCTCATGCAGCCACAACACTCAAGCCTCTGTTCCTTATCAAGGCCTTCATTGCACCAGTTACTTTCCATCCTTGTGTCACTCCTTTCCACTTCTTTTGCACACTTTCCTCTCTTCTGTATCACTGTACCCAGGTATTTGAACTCTCTCACCAATTCCAGTCTCTCTCCTTTCATTGTAACATCACACTGGGAGTCACCTCTCTCAATAACCATCACTTTCCTCTTTTCTACATTTACTCTCAAAGTATGACACTCACAGACACCAGCAAAACTCTGCACTAGTCTACCAAGTTCTTGTCCAGAATTTGCAAGTAGTACTGCATCATCAGCATACAACAAATTTGAGATATTCCATCCAACACCATTCATTATCAACGCCATCTCCTTTTCTATTACCGGTACTTGTGTTTTTACATCACTCACCATCCCATCCATATATATACTGAACAACCATGGTGACATAACACAATCTTGCTGTATGCCCACACTGATCATGAACCATTCACTCAGATGCCCTTTAACTCTTACACATGCTTCACTACAATCATAAAAACTCTTGACGGCACCTAGCAGCTTACCATCTACACTGTCCATGCGCAAAACCTTCCATAATTCTTCTCTGTCTACTTCGTTGTATACTTTTTCCAGATTCATGAATGCCATAAACACTAAAAGTTCTTTTCACAAGCCTTCTCCATTATCTGTCTCACTGCACATATTTGATCCACACATCCTCTGCCACTCCTAAAGCCACCCTGTTCATCACTCACAAAGACTTCTGATATCTCTCTTACTTTCTATATAATAATTCTTCCACATACCTTCCCTACCACACTCAATAAACTTATGCCACGATAATTCTTGCACTCATTTCGCTTGCCTTTATTTTTGTTCAGGGATATTAGCACAGTGTTTTCCACTCTGCTGGCACAGTTTCACTATCCATGCCTTCTTACATATCTTCATCGAGCACTTCATTCCGCTCTCTCCACTACATTTGATCATCTCCGCCAGCTGCTTTCTCATTTTTCAGTCATTTCACAGGTTTCTTCACCTGTGCCAGTGTCATGTTTCCTATCACTGCATTCCTTCTCTGCACTCCTCCCAAACCAATCATTATTACAGTGGCTCTGCTCTCTCTATTACCATTCATCAGGCTTTCAAAATATTCTTTCCATCTGGTCCATACTTCAACCTCATGGGTTAATAATCTACCACTTATATCCTTCACACTTTCACATTTCTTTCTGCTGTCACTTCTACATTTCCGCACCTCTTTCCAGAATAACTTCCTATTGTCATAGTAATTTGAATTCATTTTTCTTCCTAGATCATCATTTACCTCCTCCTTTTTTCTCTTCACTAGTTTCTTTATGTGCTTCTTGCTCTCAATATAAAGTATTCAGTTCTTATTTCAACTGCACCCCTATCCTGTAACCACTTTAGCCACTTCTTCCTCTTTTCCTCCAATGCTCTCTTCACCTCTTCATCCCACCATGCCATACCTTTCTTCTTTGCTGTTACTCTTGCCACACCATACAATGCTTTAGCATTCCTAATTAAGCAATCCCTGTATGCATTCCACAGGCTATCCAGGTCCATTTCATTCCAATTCGCTGATTCTAACTCCTCCTCTACTTTGGTTCTGTATTCATCTGCCATTTCTTTGATCCTCAGCTTCTCAACTTTCTCCCTGACTGTTCCTCTCTCTCCTGGTCCACTTCACTCCTCTCTGCTTGATGTTGCATACCACAATCATATGATATGACAGACCTCCGTATCGTCCTCTCACAGCCCTCGTATCAGCAACTATTCCCAGCATCGACCTCTCTATGAGCACATAATCAATCAGGCTCCTTTCAACACAATCCCCATTCCCTCTATACCATGTATATTTATGTGTATCTGTGTGTTTGAAATCATCATCATCATCATCTAATCCTACGTTGCCCCACAAGGGGCGTAAGGACCCGGGGCTAGGCAAGTTGGTCCTGACATTTAAGCTGATAGTGACCAGTCTCACTCATCCCTGAGTGGCATTACATGAGCAATAAACCCCAACCATCCCTTGGATATAAACCTTCAACAGCTCAATCCAACTGGAGCACCGTAATTACCCACTAAACAGTATACGGGTACCACCCTGCATAGTATACGGTTTCTTGGTGTACAGGAAACCATTTGGCTTGTCACTCAATGTAAAGTCACCAAACAGGCAGAAGGAACAGGAAAGAATGAAGGAAAGAAAGACAGAAGAGGATGGAAGGAAAGAAGGATGGAGGAGAGGAAAGGACAGACACCTGAGAGCAGAGTGTAAAGTCACCCATTGGGAGAAGGACGGGGAAAGAATGAAAGAAAGAAAGACAGAAGAGGATGGACGGAAAGAAAGATGGAAAGGGCAGACCCCTGAGAGCAGCACTACACTGAGTGAGTGGACAGTGAGTGCCCCCACCAACCATATAGTGTTTGAAATACAAGTTACAAATGCACAACCTCCTTTCCTGAGACATATCCCCAGTCGCTTCCCATTATCACTGTATCCCGGCACTCCAATGCAACCCATTATGTCATCCTCAGGACCAGTGCCTACCCTTCCATTCATATCGCCCATTACCATCACTTTATAGCTCATGGGCATTTCTCTCACTGCTTCATCCAGCTCATCCCAAAACCACACTCATCATCATCATCATTACTATCAACTACCCTGTTTCCCAATGAACATTATCACATTCTTCCTTTTGCTAATGAGCACTGAAGCCTCTCTATCTTGCATACTGACCAAGAAGAGCCCATGCCCCGAGCTGGTTGTAGTATGGGAGGCCTTGTTTCTCAGTAATGCTGCGAGTGGATGAATGGACAAGATATACTGCAGACAAGACTCCCACGCCTTGCAGGTAAACCACTGAGGGGATGTGGCGTGGCAGGCCCCCCTCACCACCACACCTGAATCCCAGCAGGAAGAAAAATGACAGTAACACCCTCATGACTGACACAACTACCCACCACCATAAAAAGAAACATATTGTATTACTACCATCAGAACTTCCTACCTATCAGCAATAACTCCTTCATGATCAGGACAACTTTTGTATTCTATTCCAACTAATCCCAGGTGCTTTTATTTACTGATATTGTTATTACTGGTCCCACTTAGCTTCTAATGGTCAGAACAACTTTAATACTGGAATCTACTTCTGTTAATTTCAGTATGATTTTACTCTACTAAAAGTGAGTCACAGAATCATGGTGGGATTAATACTGGTCCCATTACCTCTTATGGTCAGGACAACTTTAGCAGTCTGACACAGTACAACTTACACCGGAAAATTTTATCTGGTTGAGAGCAAGTCATGAACGACTGCCAGTGTTAACTCTGATACATACATATTTAACCCTTTCATGGTCAAGACAACTTAGGATTCTATTCCAGATAACTCCCAACAATTTTATTCAACTGAGTGAGTCTTACAAGCCTATGCATGCTAATATTGGTATCATTAACCCTCTAATGGACAGAATAACTCTAGCACTGCACAATAGTAAGAAAAAGAGAGTACAGTACTAAGATATACTGAAATACATAACAGGTTCTAGCTCTCACAAGCTTAATAAAATTTGGCAGTATGTCCACATCAGCAAAGCAAACTTACATTTAGCATAATCTGAACAAATGTTAACCAAAAGCATTAAAGGAACTATTAGGTACTCACCAATATATTCCAAAACCTCCTAGGGTGAAACCAAGTAGCCCAGCAATTTCCCTGGAAGTAGAGTATATGAATATATATAGAATGTGTACAGCAAAAGTCCTGAATTCCTTATAAACACAGGAAACAAAATGTTCACTCAGGTAATCTACCTCAATTTCCAGTCATAGTGACATATAAATAATCACTCATATTTCACTGCACAAGAATACACAGGTACGTCTATGCACTTACCTATCAAGATACTGTGACATTATTCAGTGTAAGAATAAAACATGCAATGAAAAACAAAATCACTATCATCACCATCATCCCAACCTCTTGTCCCATGTAAGGATGGGGTGTAGTAGGATAAAAATAAAAAAATAAAAAAGTGAACTATAAAACATCTACCCAATTACATGGGCCACCCTCATTCACTCCCCATTCAAGCCCCTGGAATCCTAGCTCCACCTCTGAGGTATAAAGATTTACATTCATGTTCATTCCATTAGCTGTCAGCTAGAGTCAGTCCAATGACTATTGCCTCACTAGGGGAAAACAGTTGGTGTCAAACCTTTGCCATACAGTCCCTGATACAAAATTCCTCTAAACAGACTTAACCACTGTCAGTTCCCTAGCCTTATAAACTTTCAGATCTTGTTTTCTAACACAGCCACCCTCCATATTCATCTATCTTCTAGGCCAACCATGCTTCCTTCCACCTTCAAACCTGCTACCTTTTTCACCATCCTATTTACACCCATTCTTTCCCCATGATGACACCATAAAAGGACAATCTCTTAAACTCTAATCCCCACAAGCTTCCTCACTTCACATCTTTCATGAATCACAATAAAAATTCCTCATGTCTAAGTTATTATACATACAGTATATAGTCCTTGGGTCCTAGATTAATTTCAACAGCACTGTGGTGCACTGTGGACACAATAAAAATGATTTTCTATGTGAAAGGCTGAAAATCACGGAAAACCCCAGTTCTGTAATTACATTTCCCAGTACTTCTACCTTTCCTTCACATAACATGACAAAATACTTAGTGACTCCTGTGTGCACATCTACAGCACCCTCTCACATATCTGATTTTCAAATGATGTGTACTGTACAGTAGAACTAGTATTTTAACACACTGCCACCTCCGACCCTATTACCTATGATTTGAAAATAAGTTTATGCTAATGGTGAATAATATCTACATTTTTCTATACAGCATAACACATTTCTCCTTAAGTTTTCCATACCAAAGTACATTAGTACATGGTGAAACACTGATATAACATGTCTCCAAAAACCAGCAAATAAAATCCATTTAACAGCTATAACTCAACAGGTATGTGAGCTTTCACACTAGCATAGAAACAGGAGTATGTACTACATCACTGCCAAACAGTTTATCACATATGGCAGGAAAAAACATAAAAACTGTACCTGACTATAATTACTGTACAAGTCCTGCAATCATCATGATACACTTTTCCTCATTACAGTACAGTGATCCCTTGGTTATTGTGCACAGTATTCTCGCAATTATATTGATACTCATTTCCTCATTACAGTACTGTACAGTGATCCCTTGGCTATCATGCACTTGGTTATAGCATTTTTCATTATTACAAATCTGCACGCCTGCCCTTATCGAACATTATTTGGCTATGAAACTTTATCACACACCCAAGTTAACTTCAGCTGACAACGATGGTGCAAAACCTGTTTTCTGATGGCTCTGAGGTTTTCAAGGATAAGGTCCTACTCAAGGTGTTAATTCCAGGTGGCGAAAACTAGTAACTCTCCACCCCCTAATCTCAAAACACCTTAAATCAAGCCCATCTCAGGTCTCTAAATAATACGTGTCTCCTCCTTACTGTGCCCTTTTCAACATTTTCCATCAACCCAACCTTGCCAAAGCATTTAGATACTTATCATAACAGTATAGTCTAAACTGTTGTAGAAGGGAAAGTTTGGATTTACAAGTGGGGTGCTTGGTACCAATCAGGATAACTTCCATGGGTTCTGTGCTTTCATTATTGCACAATTTTGTCATCATGCACTAGGCACGGTACCAATTATGCATGGTAGCAAAGGGATCACTGAACTAAATTCTCTCTCACTTTCTTCATGACACCCAAGACCAGGCAAAGTCATTTGCGGATGCTGTTAGGGGGTCTCTTGTGGGGGATGGGAAGGATCTGCCTAGGGGCGTGATTGAGATCAGTGCTCATGGCCAGAAAAATGCCATCCGTAGTCAACAGGCACTGATCGTAAAACCTACAAGCAGTGCTGATGCTCCAGTGAGTCAAATGGGACCTGAAGACATCAGATGTGTACCTGACTCGGTACCGGTTGATGGCTGCCTTAAGACCAAGGCTGGTGGAATAGTAATGAAGTTCCATCAGCTGATGTTAAAAGTGAAGCAGCTGAGGTACTGAATGATCATTTTGGCTCCGACGACACTTTTTGTGTATCAGAACCAAAGATGCTGCCAGAAATGACCATGATGGGCCTCTCCTCTTCCTTGGGTGACTCTGACATCATCCTAAACATTCTTAGCAAAAATAATAAAATCATGATGCTCAATGATGGAGGCTGTACCCTCAACCTTCTCTTCACAAGAACTATGAATGACACTAAAACTGCTATCTTGAAGACGTCACCCAAGATGAGATCCTCCACCGTTGAACAGGGCAACTATATCTATGTGGATCTTACAAGATGCCACGCTTTTGATTGATTCTGGGTTACACATTGTTATCACTGTCAGAGTTTTGATCATACATCTGAAAGGTGTTCTAGTAATCATGAAACTAAATGTGTTTTTTGTGCTGGAGCCCATAAATCTTAGGATTGCAGTAACAGAAATTCTCCCAAATGCATCAACTGCTCTTCCTTTAGAAATCAAGAAGTTAATCCTAATCCACAGTTGGTTGTCCATTTAGTATCTACTAGAGACTATCCAATCATGATTTCTCATAGGAACAGACTGAAAACATCAAATTTTACCATTAAAAAAACTGACTACAGTGAACCCCTATGTTTCACATCCAACTGGTACCATGAGGTTGGCACGAAACCTGAATTTCGCGAACCGAAGTGTAAATTCAATGGTAAAAAATCTAACTGGTTCCAGAGCCCATTCCAAAGTCACTCTTTTTCTTACTTTTGAGATATAATTTGCATAAAACAGGATAGCAGAATAACTGACAACCATATGAATATGATATAAATGTTGAGAAACATCAAATACATGGATCATCAGCCTGAAAAACTTTGTTTTATCCTCTGCCGAATACTTTTTCCTCTTCACACAGACTCGATACTCATGACGTTCTATTCTTTTCTTGCCTCCATCCTTTAAACTTCCTAGTATTTCATTGTCACCATTATTATCTGGTTCTCCAATGAACGAAGAGGAGGCCATAATACAGCACAGGCAGACCACACAAGAACAATAGGTGAACGAAGGGAAAGGCAAAAAAAAGTGACCACGGATGCGATCACTACCTGAGCACCACACAAACAGTCTCACAGCTGTCGGGAACTGTGAAAACAATATGACGAACAACAGCTGACGATCACCTTGCCCACCGGTGCCCCATATACTGACGTGAGAGGTGAGTTTTTGATCGTGAGACTTAAGTTCTTGGAAATTTTGGGCTTTTCTGCAAAAGGTAAATTTGCAAACCCAAATCACGGGAAATATAAGGGCTCCCTGTACGTCTCTTTTGAGCCAGTTAAGGATGGGTCTTCTAAATGTTTGCTTCATCCATAATACGAAAGACTATATTAATGAAGCTCTAAATCAGCACAAGCTTTGCATTTTGTCGCCTGAAACCTGGTTGTATGAGTCCGATATTAATATTATTTGTAGTGCTTTGTCTAAGACACATTCTATTACAAGTGTTCCCAGGCAGGTCTGCCGCTGACTACCCAGGAGGAGATGTATCACTCATCTACTCGGCAGCACTTGTCTATGTTTTTTTCATAGACTCTGACCTAATCCCATCTTTATTTGAATTTATGGAATCATCAATAAGTTTCCATCAAAAAACCAATAAAATTGCAACTGTTTATCAACCTGGTCATCCAGGCACAGACCAAGGCTTTATGGAGAAGTTTGGGCAGTTTCTTGAAGTATTTTCCCATAAACCTGGAGGACTTTCTGTTTGTGGTGATTTCATTTATTGGGTTGATAGTCCGCAGTCAAAACCATTTTCTTCCAAATTCCCTGAGTTGATCAAACAAAATAATTTTTTGAATCATGTGAGTGATCCAACTCATATCTTGGGACTTGTCCTTGACTTGAATTTGTCTCCTGCTGGTTGCAGACACGTATCTTAGGTGCAGGTTTATTCAGTTGACCCCCTAATCTCTGACCATGCTTTGATCACTTTTAGTTTTGATATCCCAAAACCCCCTAGGTGGTGGCAACCATCATCCACTCACTTGAAGTAGTGCTGCCTACTTCTTCCTTAGCCTTTATCATTCTTTTTCTGTGCCTGCTCTCCTCTCTTCCTATATCTCCCATCTTTCCTGTCACTTCTTATTGCTTTTCTTTCCATTCCAGGTGGCTTTACATTGAGTGACAAGCCAAATGGTTTCCTGTAAGCCAAGAAACCATTTACAATGCTGGGTGGTAACCATATGACCAAACCATACGTGCTCCCTACGTGTCAACAAGTGGGTTGGTGGAGGGTTACTGCCCCTCCCCGTAAAACAAATAACTTAAAGTCAAATGGCCACCCCTTATGGGATTGTGGCATCTGGCAATAGATAGATTGATAGAAGTTCAGAAATTACAGGAACGTCGACCGCCATCTGATGTGTCTTGAAATTGATCAGTGTTTAAACTGCACTGATTCTACAAATTTTTCTTCTGATGATTTGGTTAATATATAACAATGAGCTTAAGTTTATTTTTGACCATTATTGTCCTGAGGTTGTAAAAACAATCACTGTACGAGACAATTTTCCGTGGTATGGTCCATCCATTAATTCTTTGTGTAGACAACACAGAAAGGCAGAACATGGCTGGCACTTAGCGAGAAGAGCAGTTGTTCACACTGTAAAAGCCCAAAAGGCAAAGTATTATCAAAACAACGTTGATTCATGTGATAGTGATAAAAAAAAAGAAACTGGCTGCAGTTATGAACAATTTGGTCGGTCGGACGAATGCAGCTGTTAAACCGATTTCTGTATCCCATGGCCAACTGGCTTCTGATTTTGCTTCATTTTTTACAACTAAGATATCACGCATAAGAAATGATTTAGACAACAGTCTTTCTAGTGAAGTGTGCTCAAATGACTTCCAATCACGGTGAACAAGGGGTCATTTGTTTTCAACATTTTACCCGCTGGATATAAATAAAATCAAATGATACCTCAGAGAACTTAAAAAACATTTTGCCCACTTGATCTGTGTAACATGTCACAACTGCCTGATGTGTACATGCATGCAGCAGACTTTATCTGCAATATAATAAACAGATGCTACTTAGAAAGTAATTTTGTGCAGTCTGAGAAATGTACCTTGCTTAACCCCTAACTGCCACATGCCGGTATGGACTGACACAAATAAGGTGGATGGAGGCCGCTGGGTTTCAACAGAAACCACAACCATTTTCGCACCAGTCTGAAGTGGCTGCCACTTGATCTACTCACCAAAAGCTAGGGAGAGAGTCCCGCCAGCTGAGCCAACCATATTTCAGTTCTTTCTGTGACTCTGCCAGATGTGGGACAGTGCTTTCTTAATCCGTAGATTGCGAGCCACAGCTCAGGCTGGGTAGCGTCAAGTTGTGAGCCACAGCTCAGGCTGTGCTGGCCGTACATCACCATAAACAAGTCGATCCCTAAGCAAACTTACGCATGGTACTATGCAAAGACAGAGAGAGAGAGATTTTTTCCTTTCATCAGATGATGCCCTGGATGTTTAAGTTTATTAAAAAAAAAAAAAAAAAAAAAAAAATCATTTTTTCGCTACTCCTGTACGTAAATGTATGTATGACCCTAGGCAAAGGCAGAGAGAGAGAGACAGAGAGAGAGAGAGAGAGATTTTTTTTCTTTTCACCAGCTGATGCCCTGGATGTTTATCTTCAAGTTTATAATGAACAAAAACTAAAAAAAAAAAAAATCCTACATTTTTTGAGCACCACAGAGGAGGATAAAAAAGGGTAATTGCACAGTCCACGGGTTATACTTCTTGTCTGATTCCATTCCTGCCTCACGTGGACTCTTGCCTGTCACGTTTCTTTCCAAGGATACTAGGAAAGGACTTATTGATAGTGCCACAGGGCATGCCTTCGATGCCATTGTGTCTAGTTTATCCAGTAATGGAGAAGCTATCACACTGAGAGCAAAGCCCTTATCTGGGTCGTACGCACATGCACGAATACATCCTGCCTCTCGTGCCAAAAATTACTCCTCTCCCTCATGTCATTACTCATCAATGCAACGACCTATAGACCTGGGGATATTTTCATTTCCCAGAAAAGTAGTTGTTGAGTAATATGGTCTTTGTTTCCCTAACTGCTATTGTTTCCGAGATATTAAGGTGTGAAAACAGGCTATTTTCGGAAAAATGCCCGTACTGAGAAAACTACTGTACCACGCTATAAATAGCTCAGCGTTTAGGGGTTAAGCCCCTACTCAAAAAACCCAGCCTTAATGTTGCAAGCAAAACAACTTATCATCCCGTCTCAAACCTGTCTTTCTTTTCCATGATTACTGAGCGGGCCATACCTGATCAACACTTACCACTACTGGAATATAGCAGAGTTGTACCCGTTGTTCAATCAGCATACAATAATACCAATCAACTGAAACTGAATTAACATGGATTCATAGTGCCTTGATGGCAAACACCTGTAGCAGATATCCTCTCTCTTAGATCTGTTGGAACTGTCTGCACATTCTGACAGTGTAGATCATAAACTATTGCTGGATCATCTGTAATGTTGTGGGATGCATGACAGTGCTATTTTGCTCCTTAAGTCATATCTGTCAGTCTTATCTTAGCAAGTAGTTGTTGATAAGGCTAGCTCAGATTCTGCTCACCTTCTGTTTGGAGTCCCTCAAGGATCAGTTTTAGGCCCAATTCTATTTACAATCTACACAAGTAGTCTATCGTCTTTACTTATGCTCATGACATGTCCTATCATTTTTATGCTGATGACACTCAGCTCTATGTTACAATGTCACATATTAATGATACCAAGGCTAAGCTTGCATCTCCAGTGTCTAATATTAAGATTTGGATGGCAAGGGGGGGAACTTATGCTGAATGATGGTAAAAACAGAGATCATCATTATCCAAGTCAGTTCTGTTCAAAATCTGCATGTTTACTTTAATTCAAAGTTAAATTACAAAGAACATATCAATCAAGTTGTCAGAGGGTGTAACTCGCATATCAGAAATCTGTACTCTGTGAGAACATTTCTGAACAGATGCTGCCTCTTAACACTGGTCCATGCAGTGGTCTTGTCTTGTGTCAATTATTGTAATTCACTGTGGATTGGACTTCCAAATAATATACTAACAAAAGTTCAGTCTGCACTGAACACGGCAGCAAGGCTTATCTTTGGTCTCCCCCCAGGAACCTTGACTATCCCGTTCATAAATGAGCAGCATTGGTTACCAGTAAAGGCTAGAATTGAATTTAAAATATGTCTTATTATATTCAAGGTTCTAAAGTTTGGTGAACAGTAGTATCTTGCCGAACTGTTCAAATTCCTATTGACACGCCCAGGTGTGATGTTACGTTGTGAAGATGATTCCTTGCGTCTTGACAAGCCTGAAGCCATTTACCGGTCATCTTTCTCTGCTTGCTCTTTAGACTATAGGTTATACAGTATAATGCTTTGCCATTGTCCTTGAGACAACTCTCTTCTGTTGAATCCCTTAAGAGACAGCTATAAGCCTTTCTCTTTTCAAAATACAGTACTACGATCTGGAGAGAGGCACTGTGATGGATGATTATAGGGTTTCATGACTGCCACTTTCCCATTTTCTTTTTACTGCTGAAGTTTGTATTGTATAAGAGAGATGTCACAATTCTTGTCATTGTAAAAATAATGTATTTGAGTGTCGAGTGCTAGTGAATTCCCAGTGGAAGAACTGGTGCTTTTGAGAAACAAAAGACCAAATTATTATTATTGTTAAATCTTTCTTCCATCAAATTTACATCATCAATCCAACCCTATTTCTCATACTTCTATATCACAAGGAGCTCCATAAAACAGCTCTTGGGTCTCACTGGGGACATGAAAAACTAGCCTCACCTTAACCTGAATACAGGATTCTAAAGGATTTACTTGTCCATGGCGATTTCTGCTGTCAAAACTTTATTTGGAAAAGGAGGGAGCTTTTATCCAGAAACTTGTCAGAAGAAACTTAAGTGGGATGTCAAGTACAGTACATCATGCTCTGGTATTCAGTAACTTACATAAACAAAGATTGTATGAGTCGATGTGCTTCACAGGGCTTTACCCTTGTGGTAAGTGGGGGGGCCCATCATCCACTCACTCAATGTAATGTTGCCTTTAGGTGATTCTACACTGTGTGACAAGCCTAATGGTTTTCTGTAACACATGAATCCATTTATATCAATGGATGGTAACCACAGAATTAAAAAAAAAAAAGAGTGATGCAGAGCCTACTATGGTGCCCCTGTAAACTGGGTGGAGTGACACAAATATGACGTGCATCCAAGAACCAAACCTCCAGGCTCTTCCCCATGCCTTGCTGTGGTAAGGCTCTGTCTGCCACAAGGGAATACTGGTTCACTGCACGAGACAGCCCTATAGGGTGGTTGCTTGCCTGCAGTTATGACCAGGGCTGCTCTATTACTACTACAGTGGGGTCTCCCAATATGAGAGAATATGGTCAACAAAATGCACCACATATTGGAAATTTTACATACAGGAAACCATTGAATCAATGGAAATAAATGTATATGGTCAACACCTCACCCTATCTTGTCATTTACAGTACTTCTCCATTACTATCATTATAAAAGACTTTTGCTCAAAGAAAGATAACAGAACTATGAATGTAGTGTGCTAAGCAGTGTTCCATTTGTATAACTGAGGGATTAGCAACCTTACTTTGCCCATCCACTTGCTGGCCTCCATAAGTTTTGACAATTCTTGAAATTTGCTCCCTGTTCTTAAGAATGTTCCTCATTGTCAATTCACCTAAACCAAGTCCATGTCCAATGTTTGAGCTCCTTAACCCCTAAACCGCGGAGTTGTTTTGGCGCTCCTTGTGTGTCCCGCAGGGATATTCATACTCCGACAGACTTTGTAAAAATATTTGCCAAAAATCAGTTATTAGTCCTAGAATATTATAATTAAATATGCATATGGGACATACCTTTAGCTTTCTCCTGAGATGTTTGTTGAGCCTTCGTCAAGTACCGTAGGACTTGTGGAGACTTCTGAAGTTGGGTATCAAAGTCTCCGCTTTACACTTCCCAACACCCCGTAATATGATTACCACAGCCTGATATTATCACTAGAAACACTATTCTATGATTTTCAAATAGTTTGGAATCCATACTAAAAAAAAAAAACACTGTGAAAGCAATGAAAATTACGAGCGTGTACCAGCTTCCCTCTTGCGCTCGTTCGCCGCTGGTATTCTGTCATTTATTATTCATAAAAACACTCATACTTTATATTTCTATTAATATATAACACTTATATATATCTGCAGTCTTTATCCATAAGTTTCCTTCAGTAATTGTAGTGTATTGTCATTGTAGGCATTCAATTTCTCTTTCAGTAAAATACGTAGCATTCACTTTCTCATCCTGTATACTAGCATTGAGAGCGAATCTGTCACTTTCGCTTTCATAACTCATTGTATTCATACATGCTAGAGTGAAACTTTCATTTTCATTACTCCTAGTATATATACTCATATTCTTATATTACAGTACTACTCATTTACATTTCTATTTACATTCTCTATTTTATTTACATTATTTACATTTCATTTTATTTACACTATGTTACGCACTGTCACTTGCAGTAACTTATAAAACTATTTTGCACTGTTCAGTTATATTTACATTCATTGCTTTCACTTGCTGTTTACACTTTATTTACACATTATTTATATTTCAACTTGCACTGCTTTAGAGTCACCAGAAAGATGGTAGTCATTGTCCATCATTATCATTGATAAATTAGCCAGTTCACATTCCACAGCAGTCACTTAGCCCTTTACCCCTTTCCACACGAGGTTTAGTAGGGGCAGAGGTCACAGGGCCCTTTGCATGGGGCTAAAAAGCGGCGGAATTGGACAGGCGCAAATCTGACGTGGTTTCACCTTGTAAGACGAGAGTAAACTGAATGCTGCTGCCTAGGGGTAGTGAAAGGCTGCCACTGTCAATGTGGTGACAGCTGCTAATATATACACTATGAAATGATTGGCAGGAAATCTAGACAATACATAATAAATTAAGTAGTTCCAGGTGAATGTAAATATCACTTAAGCTTCTCCCTTCCTTTCATATATATATTTTTATTTCGAGAATAGATTATACGGCATATTTCAAGAGGAAATTACCAGGGGAAATTAGCGAACGAGTGAATGTGAGGTGTTGTCAGGTGATAATTAGCCAATTCCAGGTGTATGGCACTATCAATTACCTTATTTCTTTTTTGTATATATTATTTTGTATAAGAATAGGGCATTGGGCTTATTTCAATGGATGAAATCAGTGGAAAATTCAGGGGAAGATTTGCTTAGCGCAGCGCGGCCGGGCAGGCGAGAGCAGAGGGTAATGGGGAGGGGTAGGGAGGGGAGTCAAGAATGGGGAAAAATGGCTAAATTGTCAACAATGGATGGGAGTACAGATGAGATTAGGAGTGCTGACTGGTGTTGGACATTGGCAGTACTGATAGATGATACAAGCCACCACTTGTAAGCCCGGGAGAATTCAAAATAACACAGACTCACAAAAGTGATGCCCCGCGGTATGATCCATTGTGCACGAGTGTCACGAAAGTGATGCCCTGCAGTTAAGGGGTTAACAATGGTTATTCAACGCTACAACCTTAAGCTCCAAAGTGATCCTCTTATTCTTGAAATGAAGCGGTGGGGCCATGATGAAACAGATGAGCAAGAGCGGGTCTTGCACGATGCTAAAAAACATTGTGACTTGACTTGAGAGACGCCGTGAGGGGAGGGAAAGGGCTGGAAATCAATCAGCCATCTGGTGGTGGCTTCAGATACTACCATTCTGAACGGGAATACCATTTTTCCCTTGTTTTCACACGATGGTAGGAGCATATTTCGCATATTACATCCCCCCCCCCCCCCCGAGTCAAGTCTGCACATTAGGTGTTTTGCATATTGAGATCCCACATATTGGAAGACCCCACTGTTCTTCAATTACAGTGTTTCACAAAATGTTAATGCTACCCACATTCTTAATTTTCATATTTTGACCCATCTTCTTTAATGAGCTTGACTTGTTCAGGAGAAGCACATGATATTCGTGAGCATTCTGACAACCTTACCCAAACAAACACGATGATACGCAAGGATAAGAATACAGCTATCTAACATATTACTGTAAATACAGTATGAGACTGAGTGCTGTCACAAATCATGTCAGATTCTGCTCTCTAAAGAAGGTTATCAGTGATCAAATAATGTCTTAAGTCATAAAACATAAAAAATTCATTCATTCATTCATCATCCAATCCTACATTGCCCCGTGAGGAACGCAGGACCCCAGGAGTAGGCAAGTTGGTCCTGACATTTAAGATGAGAGTGACCAGCCTCACTCATCCCTGAGTGGCATCACATAAGCAATAAATCCCAACCATCCCTTGGATATAAATCTTCACCACCTCAGTCCAACTGGAGTGCCTTAATTACCCACTAAACCATCAGGTGCCAAAATTTGGTTATATGGTTACCACCCAGTGTAGTAAATCGTTTCCTGGTGTACAGGAAACCATTTGGCTTGTCACTCAGTGTAGAGTCACCCACAGGCTGATGGAAGAAAAAAAAAAATGTCTGGATGGCCACTGAATCAGATTTTAATGAGGGAACACATTTCACAAGTATCCATTTTCTGAAAGTAGTACACACCGATATGAGCCACCAAGCTATGAGCACAAGTTTTTTTTAGTGATTTTCTGGAAATTATTGGTTGCATAACAAATCTAAAAATACTTTACGAAGGTATGGTAATAGAATTCAGCTTCTAGACATTTACTGTACTGTACTCACAAAGCTTGCCTAAAAATTTCTGAACTAAAAGTGTTGTAAGTTACCATCAATAACAAAGTATAATAACAGTCTTGTCTTATGAAATTTCTTTTTGGCTTATATTACAGAGCATAAACTTATGAAAACACTGATGTATGGCTTATACCATTAAAACAATGACTGAGGGGATACATGGGAATCAGCTGAAAATAAAAACTGTGCCACGAAGTCTTGATGTACCCTTCACTGCACTTGATATGGAAGTGAAAACTGAAACTCTTATACAGTACTGTACTTTGTGGCTGTGCATTAATTAAAGTTTATGTTGCATTCTGTGATACTAACACCATGGGGTAATAAGCCTCCTTCCCAACAACTGGCATATAAGTAAAGGAGGCAAGGAGGACACACGCTCCAAACCAGCCCAGCCTCAGGGAGCGCTCCACTGGGCCTCTCCCTCGACACGACCCTTGCAGCACTCCTGGCCACATGCCAACACAAGCCAGACCCACTGACAACGCACCTCGTATGAAGAAGCCAGCAACCTGCACAGGATAGGTATAAAAAGACAAGCTTGGAGTGAAAAGGATGTAATACTAACAACAGGACCTGAGTATGAACAAAGCTTGCCTTAATCCTATACTCTGGAACTGGGTGTCAGACAACAAACATAATGCCTGAGGCCTGATCAATATTACAGTATCTACTGATTAACATTTGCAAGTCTTACCAACTGTAGGTACAAGTGAGGCAAGGAGCTGCAATTTAAAAAGTACCATCAAAAATTACTGTACTTCATAGACCAAATACACTTAAATCTTAATGCATGCATTTTACAGTCAAATACTTTACTAGTATTGTGGGTAACTATATCCTGCTAGGAGTACAACAGAACAAGCTGTTACTGGTTACCATGAGTTAGAAAAAAAAAAAAAATAGCAAAGCAACAATGAACAGAGTACTATAATTATTTTAAGAGTAATTACTGTATTTCCCACCACTGAATGTGCACTGATGCATAATGCGCACCCATGACTTGGCAAGGGATATTCAGGGGAAAAAAAATTTACTGCTTAATTTTCTAATTACAGTAAACTCTCAATTATCCGGCACAATTCAGCCAAGCCCAATGCTAAATAACGTGAAATGCCAGATATTGCACAGTGCTCCCCAGTGGCTAAATACTCGGCGTCCAGCCGGATACTGCATTACTATCTGTCTCGACCCTCTATCCTAAAAACTTTCTCATGAGTAAATTATGAATATTAAGCACAAAACACAATAAAGCACACCTACCTCCCTGCTATCATGCCTAATTGGTTATGCAACTGCGCGTGATAGCAGAAATACATGATACCTGAATTGAAGAATCATTGGGAATAATTATAACTGGTTACTGGGTGGCCGATCTACACTCAATCCTCGTAAATCGCGGCAATTTGGGTCTGGACCACTGCCGTGATTTACGAATTCTGTGATTTATGAATAATAACTCATGTGAAAAATTAATTTGGGTCTTGACTTTGGCCAACCCACCCCCACAACACCCTACCTACACCTATCTAGGTACCATCAAACGCAAACATACAAATTTAGGAATATTCAGTGCATGTATTAAATAGAAATAAGCCATGTTAAGGGATCTCACCTTAATCCTATGACAAAATTGTTTACGTGAATGGAGTGGGGTAGTGTTGGGGGAAGAACTTAGAACCTCTCAGCACTTGTTCTTCCCAAACTCTTTTCCCAGCTTTGAAAACTTCTCTCCCCTCTCAACACGACAAATGAGCTCCAAAAATTGACTGTACAACACCTGCGGCAGTTTCTTGATGCCATACTGCTTAGAGCGCTTCATTGGGGGGTCAGAAGGGGCCATGGCAAGTAGGAGGCGGGGGGAAGTTGCACAAAAAAGGCAGGTAACTCTCATACTCAATGGCGACGGTCTGCAGTGAGCAGACTGGCGGGACAAGAACAACAATAACGTGGCAGCATTAGTATGCACATATGCCATCAGGGACGCACGGTGACTGGTTGTTGGGTCGCGATTTTCAGTTTCAATGCAGCGGTTTACGGTTCTCCTTGGAAAAGGCCCACTTGGGTGCCTAGGTCCGCGATTTTCGTGACTTAACAGTGATTTAAGGTTGCCAGCAGTCTGATGGCCACCTAGCTGTGATTTACAAATCCGTGATTTATGAACAAGCGATTTACGAGGATTAAGTGTACCCCTGGGGGTAGGGGAGTTTTTCAAGAATACTCCCCCAGTATCCCTGCTTGTCGTAAAAGGCAACTAAAAGGGTTGGCGGAGGGTTAGTGCCCCTCCCCGGAAAACAACTAACTAAAAAGACAAACAATAAGCCTAAGACAAGGACTGACCAAAAGATGACGACCAAGGACCGGACAAAGGACATGGTAATTGGAACGTGGAATGTAAGGGGAGCGAATGATGAGGTTAAAGAGAGAGAGATTGTCCAGGTGCTTGAGGGTGCGAAAGTTGATGTATGCGGAATAACTGAAACGAAATGGAGAGGTGAGAGAATGGGAGTATGGATGGGGTATATGTGCAGAAGTAGGTGAGAATGAGAGGGAAAAAGGAGGAGTATGTATAGTTGTGAGTAAAAGATGGAAGAGGAGCATAAGACAGTATGGATCAGTTGGGTCAAGGATTGTGTGGGTAAGATTGAAAGTTGGAATACAAATGTGGGCGATTGTGTGTGTGTGAGTGTATGCGCCAACGCAAGATCGTGCAAGTAGAGTGAGAGAAGAATTCTGGACAAATGTGGAGGTGTGCATGGAAAAGTATGGAAGGAATGAGAGAGTGTTTTTGATCAGTGATATGAATGGTAAAGTAGGGAATGTGAAGGTGAATGGAATAGTTGGTGACTGGGGTGTGCCTGCTGAGATAGATGAGAATGGCAGAACATTAGTGGACATTTGTGCCGGGAGGGGGTTGGTGATAGCCAATACCCTCTTCAGGCACAAAATGATCCACAGGTATACATGGCGAGTGATGAGAAGGGTGGGTGGTGAACTGAATGAAAGGAAGGCAATGATTGATTATGTGTGTGTGGATGAAAGGATGCGAAAATGTGTAATGGATGCAAGAGATTATAGAGGTTGGGGGAGTGGACTTTCTGACCACTACTTGGTGGTGGCCAGAATCAAGGTCCAATTAGGATGGAGAAATAGAAGAAGGGAAGGACGAGAAGAAGGAGTATTTGTAAGGAGAGTGGAAAGGTTGCAAGAGGATGAGAAAAAGGCTGCATATAAGAGAGAAGTGGAGGAACAATTAGGCAAATATGAATTGGAGTAGATGGGGGACGTGGAAGGTGTGTGCAGGATATTTACAGAAGAAATGTGTGCAGCATGTGATGTGGTGTGTGGGATGAAGAGAAGACAGAGGGGTGTGCAAGGAACAGTGTGGTGGAATGAAGAGGTGAGACAGGCTGTGGCACAAAAGAAGAAAGCATACAATGAATGGATGAGAAATAGGGGCATGGAAGAAGTTGAGAGAGGGAAGAGAGAGTTAAATGTAGAAAGAAAGAGAGAGGTGAAAAGATTAGTAAGAGAGAGTAAGAAGAGAGCGGATGAGGAATTTGGAGGGAACTTGAATGTAAAGTGGAGGGACTGTAAGAAAATGTTCGGGAAAGAGGTGAAAAGAGCAAGACAAGGTGGAAGTGAAGTTAGCAGGGGAGTGAAAGATAAAAATGGTAGATTACTAGTGGAGAAGGGAGAAAAAGTAAGCAGATGGAGAGAACACTTTAAGGAATTGTAGAACATAGAGGATGGAAGTAATGCGAGTATAAGTGGCTGGGGAAAGGCTGGGAGAAGGAGGGAGGTGAGAAGACAGGAAGAAATCAGTAGGATAGAAGCTGTGGAAGCAATGAAGAAAGTTAAATTGGGTAAAGCCCCAAGAACTGATGGAGTGTGTGGTGAAATGCTGAAATATGGGGGAGAGATAGTAGTAGAATGGATGTGGAAAATGTGCAGATTGGCCTGGGAGGAAGGTAGAGTCCCAGAGGATTGGAAGTCAGGTATAATTATTCCCTTGTACAAAGGAAAAGGGGAAAAAGAAGTGTGTGGTAATCATAGGGGCATTTGTCTTCTTAGTATAATAGGAAAAGTGTATGGTAGGATACTTACTGACAGAGTTAGAAAAAGAACAGAGGAATTAGTTGGAGAAGAACAGGGAGGCTTTAGGAAGGGAAGAGGTTGTGTAGATCAGATATTCATTCTTAGATCTTTAGTGGAAAAGTTTCTAGAGAAGGGAAAGAAGTTGTATGCGGCTTTCATGGATTTGGAGAAAGCATATGACAGGGTGGATAGACAAGGATTGTGGAAAGTATTAAGAATATATGGAAAAGATGGGAAGTTGTTGAATGCTGTGAAGAGTATGTATGATGGTGCTAAGGCTGCAGTGCGTGTGGATGGTGAACTGAGTGAATTTTTCTCTATGAAGGTTGGGTTGAAACAGGGATGTGTCATGTCTCCATGGTTGCTCAATCTGTACATGGATGGGGTAATAAAAGAGGTACAAGGTAGGGCAGTGGACACTGGAGTGGCCCTGGTGAGAGAGGGTAGTGTTTGGAAACTCCCTGTACTGTTGTTTGCAGATGATACTGTGTTGTTGAGTGAAGACAAAGGAGAGCTAAAAGGGTTGGTGGATGAGTTTGGGAGAGTGTGTAAGAAACGGAATCTAAAGGTGAATGTAGGGAAGAGTAAAGTGATGGTCTTTGAGAGAGGTGAAGTCAGTGAATGTACAGTGAGGTTGGATGGTGAGGAATTGGAAAATGTGAGTACGTTTAAGTACCTGGGTAGTGTAATGAGTAAGGATGGAGGTTTGGAGGGTGAAGTGCTTGAAAGGGTACAGCAGGGAAGAAAGGTTCCTGGTTCCTTGAAAGCAGTGATAAGAAACAGGGAAGTGAGCATGGAAGTGAAAAAGCTACTACATGACAGTATTGTGATACCAACTCTAATGTATGGAAGTGAAGCTTGGACGTTGCTGGAAGGACACAGGTCAAGAGTGAGAGCAGTGGAAATTAGTTATTTAAGAGGAGCCTGTGGAGTCACATGGAGAGACAGGCTGACAAATGAGGATATAAAGGAGCATTGTGGTGTGGATGTGGATGTGATAGGAAGTGTTAGGAGGAATATACTGAGGTGGTTTGGCCATGTGGACAGGATGGCGGGTAAAAGACTGACGAAGAAAGTGTATGTGAGTGAGGTGGATGGGGGAAGAGGGAGGGGGAGGCCGAGGATGAGATGAAGGGATGGGGTGAAGAGGTATATGAGAGAAAGGGGTGTGAGTTGGGAGAGGGGCAGTGAAATGGCGGGGGACAGGGCGACGTGGAGGCAATTTGTTTGTGGCCACCCCAAACGGGATTGAGGCGTCTGGCAAGATAGATAGATAGATAGAGTGTACCTACATTTTTTGCCTATTTTACCTCTCTTTGCACATCCCTTCTTACCAAACACTGCTCCAACATGAAAATACATAACATTCACAACATTATAAACAATAAACAGACAACATAAAAGACCATCACAGTTACCTTTATGAGGATGAATGAAAGTTTGGGTGGTCTGAACAGTTCCAAGGCTTGCGGGTGGGTTAATGGCCACCATATGCCTCGCTGGCATTTTTGAGCATATGTAAGGATCTTTCTCTTCTTCACCGCTCTTGAAAGTTTCGCTGCCTTACGCTGTGTGATAGTCTAGGGTTTCTTGGGGGGTTTGTTGGCCATTGATCTCACAAATAAAGTTTATGGTTCACAGCACACCACTTTCACCATTATCCATGCGGGGATGTGTACATGACTGAATTGGTGGGAAAGTGGGCCAGTCACAGAGCAAGGATGGTCAATGATGTAGCACCAATCAGCTGAGCATGCCGCACGGCCTGGGCAATTCAAATCCACCGAGGCAAACAGCCAAATCACCTAACAGCCTAAACAACATGTGTGCGTGATAAAGCGTTCAGGTGCATGATAGCATAAAGATGGCAAATTTTGGGGTGTGCGTGATAGCAGTAAACAACGACAGCAGAATGTATGATAGCATGAGGGTGGGTGTAATGATACAATACAGGTGGTCCCCGTTTTACGATCACTCGACATACGATTTTTCAAGTATACAAAGGTAGAAACTGTAATTCGAAATTTGAATTCCGATCTTTCCCTGGGCTTGTGATACACAGTACAATACTCTGTGATACTGGCCAGCAGCAGCAAGTGAAGTCCCAGTCTGCCTGGGCGGTCGCTAGTGTAAACAATCAATGCTGTACAGTGTTCTGTGTTGCCAGTGCTTTTCTGGATACCCCCCTCCTCTATCTAAATTATGTTTGGTGCATCCATCATGTCTACAAAATGCCCATCTGTCTCTCCTGCTACTGGTGAGAAGAGGAGGAAGGCAATTACTCTTGAGATGAAACTCAAGATAATTTCCCAGCATGAAGGCGGCAAGCCCATAGGGTCCTGGTCGTTTTGGACATACATCATTTAGGCTGTAACATCGAAACTGGCAAACAGCCAAATCACCTAATAGCCTAAACAACATAACATAACATAACATACCCTATTTGGATGTTACAGCCTAAATGACTGATGGCAGAAATGACCAGGACCGACCCAGTAATGGTCATTGCACATGAACATGGACTTTTGCAATCAACTATCTCAGTACACTGCTCAGTATATTACATGAGATATTCAACACTTGATTATAAAACAGACTTTGTGTTAATGATTTTGTCCAACTGTTGGTTGATGTAAGTGTTATATGCATGTTAAAGGTAGGCTTGGCTAGGCTATGATGTTCAGTTGGTTAAGTGCATTTTCAACTTACAAGATACAGTAATCCCTCATTTATCCAGACGTGCAGTACCTGGACGTGTTCATTATCCAGACACTGGACCTTGGCTCTATTAAACCATTAACAGAATTTACTTGCAATTATCCAAACATGAAAGTCCTGCAGACCTTTGGCCAGCCAGCAGACATGTTCAAACATTTGGTATTGTGGCTGCTAGGCTCTAGCCGCGAGCAGGAAATAGGCTGTAACGCACAACCTGAGCTAAAATGTCTGTCCATCCCTGTACTGACTGGTCAAAGTACCGCACTGGTCAGATCACCCCCTACTAACCTCCAGCACCCGAGTAATACCGATCGTAACCCACAAGTGGCATCAAAATGTCCATACGCATCCCCACCGAATGTGCAAAGTCACGTGGCCACTGGGATTAGTCTTTCCCAACTGCCGCCACGCACCTAACACAGACCGCAAGCCATGAGTACATGTTCCGTGACAGCGCCTGTCCGCCTCTGTACCGAACATGCAAAGTCGCCCGGTCACTGGGAATTGTGTTTCCCAACAGCCACCACGCACAGTTTGCCACAAGGGCATGGGATGTAATTCCATCTTGTGCAGTGTGTGTGATAAAAGGGTGCATAAGAGAATTAGTGGTATCAGAGGTAGACTGCGAGATAATGCTGATTTTATGTGTATGGCGTGCCGGGGTGAGCAGGTGGAGATTGTCAGGCGTGAAAGGATTGAACTTGCTAGTGCATCTCTTGAGTGTGTGGAAGAGTTTTGTTATTTGGGAGACATGTTGTGTGCTGGAGGTGGGGCTGGAGCTAGCTCTGTGGCTAGGGTGAGAAGTGGTTGGAAGAAGTTCAGGGAGCTCTTGCCTCTCCTGACATTGAGAGGACTCTCCCTACGTGCTAAGGGGTCTTTGTATGCAGCATGTGTTAGGAGTGTAATGCTGTATGGTTGCGAGACCTGGGCAATGAAGGGGGAAAATATTCGCTGGCTCAGACGTACAGAAATGACAATGATTAGGTGGATGTGCAGTGCATCCCTGCGTCCAAGGACTGGAGAGGCTGGGTTTACGATGGAAGAGTTGAGAGGTAGGATGGGACTGGAGTGTATTGGTGTTGTGATGAGGAGAGGTAGATTGAGATAGTTTGGACATGTGGAGAGGATGGGGGATGATAACTGGGTGAGGAAGGTGAGAAGTGTTAATATTGGGGGTGGGGTTATGAGGGGCAGACCAAGAAAGACATGGGACGAGGTCATTAAGTGTGACCTCAGGGTTAAGGGACTGAACAGGGAGGCTGCAATGGATCGTGCAGCATGGACAGCCGCCATTAGGTGACCAAGGCCGACACATGCAAGCATGTTGGAGCCTTTAAAAATGAAAATGAAAGCGAAAATGAAACGAATATATACATATATATATATTCTCTATATATATATATATATATATATATATATATATATATATATATATATATATATATATACAGTATATATATATATATACAAAATATATATATATATATATATATATATATATATATACATATATATATATATATACACAATATATATATATATATATATACACAATATATATATATATATATATATATATATATATATATATATATATATATATATATATATATATATACACAATATATATATATATATATATATATATTGTTACGGAACAGAGAAAGATAATGTACACTTTAAGTGAGAATACGAAGAGTCACTACTATCCCGTAAAGTTCCAGGTTCAAAACAAAAGAGTTAGGTAAAATTACAAGTTAAAGTTTAATGCTTAAATTAACAACAAAACATTCAGGACTCATAAGGATAATGTAATGGCAAATAAACAGGTTAAATATATGGTTAACTGCAATAGCCTCTATTAACACGAAATTAGCAAGAGTAAATTTATCTAAGTCAGCCCTGATGAAATGAGATACCAGATAATACTCAGTGAATGCCAGATAAATAATTACAGATACAAACTATTATCAAAAATGACTGACATAAAGAACCCTACATGAATTACAAAAACTTCACTAGGCCTACAAATTAAACTTATGCTATACAGTACAAGAAAAAATGCAACAACAGTTATACTCAAATTACACACAGCTGCTAGATGGTTGGAGACTTCTTGAGCACTCACAATAATAATATCTGTACAGGGGAGGACAGAGATGTGAACAAAATGAGGAGCAGATCTAAGTGGCAATGATGCAGAGATTAAGCTCATTATATAGGGGCCAGCAGAGCCTGATACAACTTGTAAGAGGGACGCGCAAATGAAGCCATGGGGACAGACAGCTGAAAATCCCGCACTGAAACAACAGAAATGACGACTTACTCTACAATAACGGTAGAAGGGGGGGGACTGAGGCAGAACACGCTCGTGATCAAACATGCAGCAACTGTGCGTTAAAATTACACAAAGGATGATGAAATCATAGGCTATGTAACACCTCCCCACAAAGAAAAAAGAAATTTACAAAGGAAATTTCTTATTACTCTAAAACAATCTGTACATGGCATTACAGAACATGCAAATGTCTTTCCTAATGTTACAAAACATGAGATCTCCCTAGCACGTTCAGTCATAGGTACTTGCCAGTATCCCTTTAACAAATCAAACTTACTTATGTACCTAGCCTTTCCGATCTTGTCTATGCAATCTTCCACGCGAGGGAGAGGGTAAGTGTCTGTTTTGGTTATCTGATTAACACGTCTGTAGTCAATGCAAAGCCGCTGTGACCCACCTGGCTTAGGGACCAGAGTGACAGGAGAACTCCACTCGCTCTGACAGGGCTCAATCATCTTGTGGTCCAACAGGTAGCCAAGCTCCTTCTGGATGAGAGGAACTTTCACTGGGTTCACACGGTAAGGGAGGCAATTTAATTGGCTTTGCGTCTCCAACATCGACATCATGCATCAACACAGTGGTTCTTCCTGGAGTGGCACGGAACACTTGCGGGTACTCCTGCAGTAATGCCGAAAACTCCTGCCTTTCCTTGGGTGGTAGATGAGAAAGCTTAGTCTGGAGATCATTCATGATATCAGGATTCTTCCCTCAAACTATCACTCAGGCTCATACTGCATGGGAGAGCTTCACTTGCAGACTCGGGTGGAACAGCTACAGTGCAGACTGGATTATTTTCGTCCCGCCTGTGATATAACTTTAGCATGTTGATGTGACATAGTTGCTTGCTCTTTCTACGATCTGTGTGTGGCGATGACATAGTTGACATCACTGAGTTTCTTCTCCACGAAATAAGGGCCACTAAACTTGGCTTGAAGAGGTTGCCCATGAACTGGTAGCAGAATCAAAACCTGATCTCCTGGCTGAAAGTGGCGTAACCTGGACTTCTTGTCATACCAAGTCTTCATCTTCTCCTGAGCAGCTCCTAAATTCTCTCTCGCCAGCTGTAAAGCAGTGGACAGCCGTTCTTTGAAATTCATCACATACTCCAGCAGGTTGACGTCATCTTCCTCCGACAGCCAGCATTCCTTGAGTAGCTTAAAGGGTCCTCTTACTTCATGGCCAAACAGTAGTTCAAAAGGTGAGAAGCCCAGTGATTCATTTGGAGATTCTCTTGCAGCAAACACAACGAATGGAAGACCTTTATCCCAGTCTTTCTGATGTTCCAAACAGTATTTCTTGAGCATCGATTTGAGTGTTTGATGGTATCTCTCCAATGCTCCTTGGGTCTGGGGATGGTAAGCTGAAGACGTGATCTGGGTGATGCCCAACTCTTTCAGAGACTGCTTTAAAACGTTTGACATGAAATTACTTCCCCGGTCTGACTGTACCTCCCTAGGCAGACCAAACTTTGTGAAGAACCCCAGCATTTCCTTAACCACGTTCTTTGCTGAGATATTTCTAAGTGGAATGGCTTCAGGATAACGAGTAGCCATATCAATCATGGTCAACACATAAGAAAATCCTGAAGAAGTCTTAGGAAGAGGGCCCACAATATCCACCAACACACGGGTGAAAGGCGCCTCAAAAGGAGGAATGGGAACTAGAGGTGCAACCTTTTCGGTCTGATTACACTTCCCCACGACTTGACAGGTGTGACAAGACTTACAATACCAGGAAACATCCCTGAAGATACCTGGCCAGTAGAAGTGTTTCAAAATGCGTGCCACAGTCTTCCTCACTCCAAGGTGTCCTGCCAAACTGGTATCATGAGCCACTCTAATGATATCCTGCCTACAAACACGAGGGATGACAACTTGATGTACAACCTCCCATTCACAGTCGGCTGATGCTGTTGGGGGTCTCCACTTCCTCATAAGTACTCCTGACTTTACATAATAACAAGTAGAAGCACCGGCTGGACTCGTCTTCACTGTAAGCAGAGTTAGCTAGACCTTTCAACTCAGGGTCAGCAACCTGCAACTCAACCAACTCTTGACGAGACAAATTATCAACACTACGGGGTACTGCCTCATCTGGTGAGTGGTCTAAATTAGCAAGAAAAGTGTCAGCTAGGATAACATCATCATCATCATTATCCTCTAAATCACCAGTAACTTTAGACTTAGCCCTAGTGACAGCACATGCAGGGAACACATCAGGGACATCACAATCCCGGGACACAGCCACTGGCTCACTAGACAACTGAGGAGCTGGACACACTTGACTTCCACCAATATCATTTCCAAGTAAGAAAGTTACACCTGACATTGGGAGTGTCTCAACCAACCCAACCATAACAGAACCATTAACAAAACCAGACTCTAAATTCACTCTGCACAGAGGAACAGAGAAGTAATTATTCCCTACACCTTGTAAGATTACAGTTTCATCAGAGGAATTAACATTAGAGCCTAGAACACTGGTCAGCATAAGGGATTGGCAAGCACCTGTATCACGATATATTTGAACTGATTTCCTGTCATTACTGTCCAGAGGACTAACAAAACCATCAGACAGGAAATTAGCACATGAACTCTTGAGAGTGTCACCATCGTTACTGCTCAAAAGAGGAGCTCCATCATGAGAATTTAAGTTACCCCTCAAAGCAGGTTCAGTTAACTCAGTTAAAGAATTCTGGGAACTCTCAAGAGTGGACACTAGACCAACTGACTGAATATTTAAAGACTCCTTTTTGTTCACATCACGCTGTCTCCTGAAACATTTCTCCGTAGTATGACCAAGTTTACTACAATAAGTACATTTACTTTTCTGAAATCTAGAGGTGAAGCTGGTATTTACTTCCTGAGAAACATCATCTTTATTTTCTTTCCTGTTACCTGTACTCTGAGTAGAGGCAACGTACTTACTCTCAGCTTTCCCTTTTTCTCTAGAATATCTCTTGTGAGTGAGAACATACTCATCAGCTAAAACTGCAGCATCAGACAAATTATCTATTCTTTTCTCACCAAGATATAGGCTTACATCTTTATAAATACACCTTTTGAAATCCTCCAGCAAAATCATCTGCTTAAATTTACCAAAATCAGAATCCACATTCTTAGAATTTAACCACTACTCTAACAAATCTTCTTTGATTTTTGCATACTCAACATGGGATTGCTTATCTTGCTTGTAAGTTGTCCTAAATTTTACTCTATAGGCTTCAGGAACAAGCTCATAGGCCTTAAGAATCAAGCTCTTAACTACATCATAATTATCAGACTGATCCTGAGGCAAAGATGCATAAGTTACTTGAGCTTTACTGGTGAGAACAGTTTGAAGGAGTACTGGCCAATACTCCTTAGGCCAATTAAAACCTGTAGCTACCCTCTCAAACAACTGAAAATACTTTGTTAAATCAGATTCATTAAAAGGAGGGACAAGTTTAACATTTTTAGCCACATCAAAATCATCAGAGCTAGATGATCCAGTTCCACCTTGTTTCATGCGATACTCATGGTCTGCC